>NC_056741.1:1618179252-1618246752 GCF_019279795.1 Protopterus annectens
GATGATGACACCCATCAGAAATGAACACACAACCACTGAAGAACACCATAATGATGCACATGCACAAACTAGGAACATCATGGAGCATATGTTTGGGCTGCTGAAATCATGGTTCTGGTGTCTCAATATATCTGGTGGAGCTCTCCAGCACTCTCCAGCCACATGTGCACATATGTTCACAGTATGTACCATGCAACACAATATGATCCTGCAGAAATAGCTGCAGCAAGATCAGCAAAGGGAATGGATACACAGCCCCCCACCAGGTCCTAGGCCACCACAGCCACAGCCATAGGAGGACTTGGAGGAGGTGCTCATTGATGATGTCCCTATAGGCAGACTTAGGCATACCCACTATGCCCTGGTATTGGCTAAGAGACAACGCATAGCATATTCAGTGACAACCTAGAGCCCTAGGCACTGACACCTTACTCCTACTCACATACATATAGTAAATGTGTTGATGCCAGGCAACCCACACAACCTGTACCTATCCGTGTATTGGTTGTGTATGGGTTGCATCACACAGAGTCAGCCCTGAACTACAGGTCTCTCAACTGCTGTATTCACAAGGTAAGTCTCCAAGCTAAACAGTAATTGTAAGGATTACTATATCATATGTATGGACATGCTGCTGTTATGCAAGGAAATATAGTGGGCTAATTGGACAGATGTAACATCCACATTAGACTACAGATACCCATTCCAATAGTATATGTTCCTTAATAGTCACTAGGCCTAATGTTTGGAATATTCACTACATCAGTCAAGGGAGGTGTTAAATAGTTGGTTCACATGTAATTTGGACTACTGTATATCCCAGTAGATCATGTGCCATTGTTCCCCCACCCCCAATACAGCAGCATACCCATACAACTGCTTTAACAGAAAATCACCTGTGGTATATCAGTGGACCAGGCAATCTCAGGGCTGTAACATAGATATTCTCACACCATTGTATGTCTCTCCTCATGCAAGATAACAATGTACATATTTAAGCTGTTGATTGTGTGATAAATGACTCCTCTCTTTATGGTGACCTGAGTGGCTCAGTGGACTAGGGAAGCTAGTATGGGTGATGGTGTTGATGGTTCTAATCTGGAATTACTCGAATCTTTTGTATGTGAGGTGTTTTCACAGACTGTCATACCTCTTACTGCAAGACATCTGGACAAAACCAATATGATTTGGGGGACAAAGGCCCAGACAAAGGGACAAACTTCAAATATTGTCCCCATAAACCTAGAAAGTGACTGGCAGTAAAATTGTTGCATTAGTACATATGTTCTGAAGGATATAACGTCTGAAACAAAAATGTTTGTCTGTAAGGAGTATAATGTAGTGACGTCAATATTCAATACTTCACCAGAAGACCACAAATGCATAAGAAACAGACCAAACATATGAGGCAAAACAGTGGATATTCTGTGGAAATCAGGACAGTTGAGAGGTATGCAGACTGACAGTGTGTTGGTGGTGTAACATTACCAACTGCAGTCACAGATTAAGTACAGCACACAGCTGGGGAATACTGTGGACAGTCTGAGTGAAGTGCAGTGCTGCAGAAACATGGGTGGATGTTAATGTATGCAACTTACAAAATCCTGGACTGGAGTACAGGTAGGTGTGGACTGGAGTTACCTTATTAGTACTGACATTCCCACCGGGCCTGCCCACACACTTAGTTAAAATGAGCACAGTCCAGTTGCCCCCTCATCCAAATGACCTATCATATATATAAATGTCAAGACATACAGATATATGTATATATATCCATCTGTCACTATCTCTCACATGTATAGTATATATATCGCTATGCAATGTCAAATAGATATGTGCAGATATATATAGTTATATATATTAAAAGGATAATATACACCCTCATATATCTACAAAACACATATGCATATCATGCACACATGCAGCTACAGTTATATATACATCCCTGTTATATACAGAAATATGTGTGTGGATGTCTGTATTGTCTGATATACCCTAATAATGGTGAGTAAATCTCCACTATCACACAGCCATAGTGTTGTTCAAAGGATCCAAACTAAGGGTGCAACAGTACAAATTCCATTTACCCCACAAACCCCTGTGCCTGCTGGATGTCACCACGTAGACAGACACAGGTGAGCAGGTGCTGTAATGTATAATGTTGTCAATGCATTTATGGACAGGGCAGTCTGTCCCTGCCCACAGGTATGCCTATGTAACAGAAAGCAGCAACATATGGTCATACTGGTAACTGTACACACATAGCTGGGATAATTACAGGTATCCCACTGCTAAGATACTAGATGCAGATAACAGTATGAAACAATATCATACTGCAGGCCACGGATGCTGATCAACACAGGCCTAGGTTGTGTAATGCACAAGTACTTGCCTGCAATCACACGTGCAACAGGCTTAATGTATCATGCATGTGATAAGTACTGTGATCTATTATGTATAAGACTAGATAGGTAGGGGTTCTAATCTCACTCCAGCCCACTTGGTGCATGTGCATATGTCCATATGGCATAACCTTCATAGCCTAGCTATATGTAGGGTTTTGCAGTGTTTTTTTATAATGGGGTGATATAGCCCCGCAAAGGACTGACCACAACAAGGACTGCATATGTCATCATGCATAATATGTCCTAAAATTATAGTATTAGCAGACACGAGATGTGTTGCATGCACCACGTACTGTGATCTGTAGCATGTACCATTACATAGGTAAGTGCGCACACCTACATACAGCCAACCTGCACTACCTGTGTGCCTTGGCATGTCCTGTATGCACTGACTGGAGGTGGTGCTAGCCTCTATGTAGCCATGTGTTTGTGTTAGCCTGTTAGAACATTTTATAACATGTTATGGAACCATGGGATGTATGGATTGAACACAGAGAGTACTGTAGCCTTTGACTATCATTGGTCAGAAAGATGTGGCTGCATTCACTGTTGTACAACCAATACTGACAGATTTGGGATGTACATCCCAGACTGACACTGGTATACTGAATGTGGCATCATCACAGCTTTCATTTTGTGCAATGGCACCCTATACAAGCATATCGTGCAACTGTAGCAGTCACACAGGTTCCAAGGTACACCAATGAACATTTTAGAGAACATGTCCTATGGAGTCCATGTCAGGACCGTACATGTGTAGCCTGTCTCTGGAATGTTTTGGTGGGAATGTGTATGACTCCATACAGAGAGGTGTCAGTTCCCACTGTGTACCTCCCATGTATCCATAACAGGAATAGCACATATGTCACCTGGACTACACACCAACAACATCAGTATGGTATGCATAGAACATGCTGGTGAGACATGTATGTAACACAGGCAGTACATCCTACATAAAACAGGCCCCCCACGCATGTCACACACACATCTGCTGTGACACATATCATGCGCAGGTTTCACACTGAGATGCAGAACACAACAATTATAACTGTTGCTGGGCAATTGTTGGTACTGGACACAGGATATATGTAGATGTGTCACCTCCATCAGAACCCTGGTGGCACTTATGAAGGGTAGCAGACCTTCTCACAGATTAGGGATGCATGAGTATGCTGAATTCCAATATCGTCCTTGTTAGCCTGTTATACACTGAGAATGCACTCACTGGAGGCTCTCCTCACACTGGAAGATGCCGATGTCTGTGCAGTCATGGAAACTTGGTTCAAGGCTTTGGAGAGCACCCATGCCTTACCAGGCTATACCTCATTCCACACTTTCTGACCCCAAAATGAGGTCAGAAAGACTAAGGGTGGTGGAGTCTCTATCTTCATTAAGGACAGGCACACTTCCAGACTAGTTTACCAGCATGAAGCACTGGAATTGCTCCAGGTGCAATCGACAGTTGGCAAAACATGCATCCAAGTTATAGCCACCTATAGACCCCCGTCCATGACTCAGAATACCCACTCCTCCTACCTGGACCTACGTGACTCCATCAAGGTATCCCCTGGCACCCTGATCCTTGGTGACTTCAACTACCCCACCATAGACTGGGTGAACTATTCCTGCACTGATGCACTCACCCATGAATTCCTTGACTTCATCATTTCTAACACACTAGACTAGCTGGTCTCATACCCCACAAGGGGAGATAACATACTGGACTTTGTTCACAACAACATGGGTGACTGTTGCACCACTCCCATGGTATGCACTTCCCTGGTGAGATCAGTTCATCAGTCTGTCTCATTCGAAGTTTCTATCCCACCCAACCCCTACCCAGCTGTAACTAGGCTAAAAAACTTCTCAAAAGCTGACTACAACCTCCTAAGGAAGGGTATCAGCAGCTTCACACCACTGTCCCCCTCAGAGGATGCAGACAACTATGCTGAACAGTATGCCACTGCAGTATCAAAAAACCTGTACAACTGCATGGACTCAGCAATACCCAACATACCTAAAACCTGCTCCTCAAAGAAACACAAACCTTTCTGGTGAACATCCCCTATTAACTGGCTTTACAACAAAAGGAAGAAACTGTTGTCCAAGGGTAAAAAGGAATAAATTCCAAATTGGAAATTTCAAAGTTGGAAAAACTCCCTCCTCCATCTCAACAAGCAAATTAGATAACTAGTGAAACCTCCAAAACCAATTATGAGTTGAAGCTAGCCTCAAAAATAAAGGGCAACCACAAGTCCTTCTTCAGTTACATTAGAAACCTCTATGGCAATGCTCAAGTTTGTTCCGAATTGGTACTTAATGGTACCACTTTCACTAATCCTGCTGACTTAGACAACCTCCTAGCTGATAGGTTCAGTGCAAATTTCACCCCCTTATCACCCCCCCATGGCCCAGTCAACATCCTCAATACTTGTCCCTCACCTCACATCTCTGTAGATGAAGTGTTAAAGGCCCTATTCAAGGCAAAGAACACAGCTTCCATCGGACCTGATCGTATCTCAGGCTGTATTCTGCACCATGTCCAGAAAGAACTAGTTTCACCATTGAGTACCCTACTCAACCACAGCCTAATTACAGGCTTCATTTCAGTAGAGTGGAGAACTGCCATTGTCATCTGCTTGCAAAAGGTGGTGCCTCTACTGACCTGGGAAACTATTGCCCCATTAGCTTGACAAGTCTGATCTGTAAAGCCATGGAGCATATTATTATGGATCTCATAAACAAGGGCATAGGCAATCTCCAAGCACTTGACCCCACCCAACTTGGATTTGTCAGGGGCAGATTTTGCATATTGAACCTAGCTGACTTCTTTGAGATTGTCACCAAGGCCCTGGATGAGGGAAAGTCAGTACATACATCTTACGTTGACCTGACCAAAACGTTTGACACAATCCCCCACTCGAGCATCATCAAAATGCTAACACAACTTCCCTATCTCATCAGATGGGTGGCCAACTGGTTCACAGATAGGACCCACAAGATCAAACTAGGGATCACCACCTCTGACAGCAGACCTGTCACTAGTGGTGTTCTTCAGGGATCTGTCCTCAGACTCCTACTATTTGGCATCTACTTCTCAGAGGTCCAGGTAAAGACAAAGGCCTGTGGATGACCACATTTGCCAATGACTGTAAGTTGGGTGCTGTCATTAACTACCCAAATGATGTTAACATACTGCAAGAAGGTCTCACAGCTACAAATAACTGGTGCCAAAGTCATGGCCTTAAAGTTAAACACAAAAAAATGTATTATCATACCATTGGGCAAAAACATGGCCCCTACTGATTATCACATCAACGGCAATCCCCTAAGCACACAACTTGTGGTGAGAGACCTGGGTACTGAGGTTGACAAGAATCTCACATTCGACCATCATGTGGCAGCAGTGGTCAGAAAAGCCTTTTACTTGGTTCATCTCATAAATAAAGGGATTGCATCCAGAAAAAAGGAGGTTATCACCTGTCTGTACCCCTCCCTCATTAGACCTATAACTGAGTAAAATGTCCCGTTTGGTATATACCTCTCCAATCCCTTGCACCAACTGGAAAGGCCACAGAAATACCTCACAAAGAAAATCCATGGCCTCCAACACCTGTCCTATGTGGACAGGCTTAAATCACTATCGCTGTACTCTGTATCATACAGATTGCTCAGAGGTGGTGTCTCACCTACAAAGCAATATCGTACCCTGCCCTACTAGAGATGCTCCATATCCATAAGTCTAACTCCTCACGTATTACCTGCTTGATAGGCCTAAATCTAATATGTGACATCAACAAAACCTGCTGGAGAGACAGGTTTGCCTCCCAGATGCTGCCCGATCTCTGGAATAGACTTCCCATACATGTCAAACAGTGTATCTCACTGACCCTCTTCAAGTACAACCTTGATGAGAGAATGGGAAACTACAAATTTGTCCCAGGGATTCTACCTTTCTCCCTCATTGACAAGGGCAACAGGTGCTTACTGAGGTTTCTTTTTTGAGGATACACTCTTGGCTAGGCTTGTAAGGGCCCCAAGGCCATTAGCTTAGTAACCTCCTATGATACTATGATCCTATATGAACCTATGGAGCCATGCAGTTATAGTGCTGTACCATGCTGTTGACATATGTCCACTGTGCTGACATGCTATCCTGTGCTGCTTTATTTCCACTGTGTATCCATAGGTTATCCCAACAGACTCCTGTAATAGAAACAGAAACAGGCCCATGACACATCTGTCATTGTGTAACTATACAGTCAATTCAACAACATGCAACATAAGGACCACATAACATACAAAAACATATGTGGCATACACATGACAAATGCCAGCATACGGTATCTCTCATTAACCACTACAATTGGCATGGTGAACCAACACTGCATTACACAAGTACATGTTAAGCAATATAGTTACCCTGTGCATCAGACATATATCTGCATTTCCCTGCATCAGTGTCAAGGATGACAGTGATTTGGCACAGGTATCATCACTTGCACAGGGTGTCGTATGGGGATGCAAGAGGCCTAGGCTAGCCCAAATGGTAGACAGCATGTATGTGAGTCAGGTGTAGCATGTAAGATGGAACATGGTGAGGTGCTGTAGGTGACCTGCATATGAAAATGGTGTGTGAGTGTGTGCATGTACACAGTTAAGCTCACTGCTAGCCCTACACATGTGTATGTTGGACAGCTGTGGACTGTACATGGTAGAGTTGACAGTTTACCTTCTCCAGCCCTGAACATGGGAATTGGCTTTTCCAGAAGTTGCACTGGCACCTCCATGACCAAGGTCAGAAGTGGTGCAAGTACCTGATGGTGACTGCTGTCTGCTGGGATCGTGTCCCCCACAGGAATGCCCAGGACCAAGAGCCCATGGCTTGCCATGTTGTGGTGTGGACAGCAAACTCCCCACTGTAGCACTGGATGTACTGCCATTATGGGAGTGTGATTGTGCAAGGCCATGTGGACTCTCAGCAGATGGTGATGCTGCCCTATATCCATGGGTCCAACGCTGAGCTCCAACCAAACATTCCAGCACAGACAATGTGTGGTCCAAGACAGACACTGTCTCAGCTCACCATCTGTCCACTGCATCAGTCAACTAATCCATGATGTTCCCAATGTGGCAGAGGTTGTCATGGATGTCAAAATGTGTGTCATCCATAACCCTAAGCATAAGTCTGGTGGTCCATTCAAAATGTGCTTGTGCCTCCATGATGGCCCAAAACATGCACCAGGTGGTCCATGTTGTGACACCTGCAACATGTGGTGGACACACAGCGGGCCTCCTACAAATACCCCTGTCAATCCGCCTGTGTGGGACCTCACTAGCTCTCTGGCTATGGCCAGTGTCTACACTCACTGGTGCAGGTCTATATTAGACAATCAAACTTTCAAAAGTTCGACTGTCATATCGTCGATACCATATGATCAAACTTTTTAAAAGTTTCAAAATCTAATAAAAAAAAATAAATTACACAAATAACCTACCTGACTGTTTTAAGCAGGGGGGGCAAGCCCCCCTGCATCTCCCATGTGGGGGGTGCCCCCACCCCCCACCCCACTCTTTAAATATACCAACTCTGAGATTAAACTACAGTGCAAAAAAGGGAAATCTTCCCATTCCATGCTATCCGGAGATCTCCATTTAGACATTCAAACTTTCAAAAATTCAGTCATTTGGTGTTGACCATATGACAGTCGAACTTTTGAAATTTCAATCCTCTAATATAGACCCCACTGGAGCCATAGTTGCTACTCTTTCCTGTTCAATGTCTCCAACATCTGACTACCCAATATCTGTGGTCTCCGGGTATCGGGTATGTGTGGACATACAGACTGTGTGTGGTGACAATGGGGGCAGAAGAGTGATGTCTATCTCTATGAATGATTTAGCCCCCAACACTCCCACCCACGCCTCACTGTGGCCAGCTTCATCATCAGTGTCCAAGGAGACACTGACATCAGGTTGTGTAGCGGACAGACTCTAGCCCCCAAAGTCACCTGCAATAAGAATGAAAAAGCAGCACATTAATACCTGCACTATTGTGTACAAAATGCATCCAAGACGCCTAACAACAAAGACCCACAACAGCATTAACGGTCAAGCATCTTCCTTCTCTGCCTTCATCCTCAAAGCACTACCTTGGAATGCAATTCAAATTCAATGCAGGACCTTTGTAACTGTGACACCCCTGTACTAGCCCAGTAATCTATGACAATAAGTGCTTAGTTCAGCAACATATTCACACACACTTTCATCTGCCTTGCGTCTATGCTCACATAACTTTTTTCTATAAGCTTCAGGTGTTAACTTAAAACATTCTAGCAAACACATTTTGACTGTATTATAATTTAAACAATCCGTATCAGACAGTTTAGACATTACACTTACAGCTTTACCATGGAGTCAGGGGGTCAGGAACATACCCAGAGCACTTGGTCAGCATTATACTGTTTACATACCCTCTCAAACATATGAATGAAACTATTAAAATTATCTCCCTCTGTAATTTGTGGAAGAAATGTACTGACCTTTCTTGCTTCTGGGGTTTGGTTACTCCCTTCCCCATTACCTCCGTGACCCTGGTGAAGAGTCAGCATCTCCTTTTCATGTTACCGCTGCCTCTCATTCTCTTCAGTGTCTAGACATCTCAGTCTCTCTGCTGCTTCTATTTCCAAATGCTTGGCCTCCAACTCAAGTCTCTTTAGCTCCAGGCAGATTTTTAAGTCCTCTGTGGAAAGGTTGAGCTGTCCATTTTCTGAGAGTTGAACATCTCCATGGCCAGTCTGATTGTCCTTCAGGTCTGTATTTTGTGATGCAGCTGTGATTAAAGCTGCAATCATGTCTGCTTTTGTCAGGTTGGCATACACCAGTCCTTTAGCCTGGCATATCTCAGCCAACTGGCTGATTCTCAGCTTGCCATACACCTTTGCTGAAATGCTTGCCTGCTCTCACTGACTAAGCTAACAAAAATAAAATAAAACAATTGTGACATGAACTCTGAATGTTCACTGTGGGCTGATTGAGAGTACAAACACCTTCACTGACCGCTGTACAAAGGATACAGGAATTCAATATGCATACCACTACAAGCCAGTTAATATGTGATGTGGCTAATTCACCACTGTCAACCAATTAATATGTGATGTGGATATCCCACCACTGCCAAACAATTAATTTGTGATGCCCCTGCACTGACCTAGTAATGAAGGAGCCTCAACCCTCACCACTAGCACCAGTGATGGATGCACACATTGGGAGGATTTCAAGTGCACACAAAATAAAGTACAATTTCCCTTAAGAGCACGCAGAGATTGCAGTCAGTCTGGGGCTGGTTTCTCCCTTTCTCTCCAGATCCCCAATAAGCCTCCCCACTGGCACAGCTATGGGGTTCAGATCTCAGCCAAGTAGTCAAGCCAAAATCTCCAGTACCCTCTCTGTCCAGCCAGTGCTTCGTGTCCCTGCCCAAGTAGCTGACACACACATACACACACACACACACACACACACACACACACACACACACACACACACACACACACACACACACACACACACAGATACACACACACACAATTTGAGATTTGATTTATATACAAACACACAGACACTCCTGAGGAAGGCTGGCACAGGTTCACTAGCTATGCCCCTTTTTACCCAGGCTATAAAGTAGTAGTCACTGCAACCAACTACTCTTATCAGCTACTAATAAGGCCCTTCCCAAAGGGTGACCAGTTCTACTAAGTAATATTATTAATATCCAATTAGTAAGTGTGGCAAACAGCAAGGCTATTGGAGTGGCTTTGTACAGTATCACCAAATACATGCAAGTACTCTAAGAGCTTAACTTATCTCTACACAAAACAGCCACAGTTGAAAGGCTTATAAATATTTAATAACAAATAATACAAACACATAAATAAGACAATACTCATTAATTCAACACAGTGATAATACAGAGTTCAGAAATCACAGGAAATACTTTAAAACAACATTGTAGGATAGCCTCACATAAATATAGAAAACAGCTACACTAATCTAGCTATTTCTATCTCTAAGAGAAATATTAAGATCTAAGATCCTACATACAGAGCAAAGCAAACTGCATGTGGGCTGATGTGTTCAGGTTCAGACACAAATACAAAATGCTATTCTTACTTTCTGAGATATCCCTTAAATTGGTAAAACACATTACTGCTGAGTCATTTGAAATTACATAATTCTTGACACTTCAGCTTAAGTTTTCCAGGCTCACAGAACTTAAAATTTAAAATTTCTTTGTAATCTGCAGCTGCCAGGAAGCCACAGCAATAAAATACACTTTACGTGTGAAACCTAATAATTATCTATGTCTTAGGACAATATAAATAGTTTCTAGCTGCAGACATCCTGTCTCATAGCTTGAGATCACACACAGTCATAAAATCATTTGCTTATCATTTTTCTTCCAGCAGGGTGCACTGTGGTTACATTTTTAAAGCTGAGAACATAACACAGTTTTCTTACATTTGTCAAACAAGCATGTGGATCAACTAAGAACAGACAACACTGGAACTTAGTGACCACAAAGGAATACCAAAAGCTTAGTGTATAAGATTCTTTATTCCATGCTTTCATCAAAGACTTCATCAGAATTCATACCATTTAAACAAGCCAAGTTTAAATATCAGAGTCAGCCAATGAAAATCAACAAATGATTACATTTAATTACAAGTTAAAGGCACCATCTCTAAAATCACTTCTAAAATACTACAAAATTATAAACTAGTAGATTTTAAACTAGTCATTTATGTAAATAAACCCTCCAGTTTTTTAAAAAAAACAGTTTATATCAACATAATCATTCATACCAGGTGCTTTATCAGAATCTAACTTAAGTTGCCATAAGGCTTCTTTTTGTTCAAAATCTGTCTTGAAGTCCCCTCCCCCATATCCAAAACTCCTTGTTCTAGAGAAAATAAAAACTTTTTATAATCTGTACATTTTAAAGTATGTTTAAAAAAGGCATTATTTTTGTTGTTTTTTTTATACATGCAATAGTGTTCCCTTATTTGAACAATTAAAGCTTGAGTAGTCATTCCTATGTACAAAGCTGTGCATTTAGCACAGAATCCAATATGCACCAATTCCTGCTTTTACAATTATAAAACCCTGGAACTGGAATTGTGTAGGTTAAATGATTTAAATTAATAAACAGTCCCTCCAGTATATACCTACAAACATTACAATGACCACATTTGTGCATACCATGATACTTATTAGACTGAACACTGTGATGGATCAAATTATGTCTGTCCCTTTCAAAAATAGTTTTTAAATTATAGAATTTTTTGTAGACAAACTATGGGCTAGACCCTACTACCTTATATAGCTTACTATTTTCTTCTAGAATTCTCCAATTACTTTTTATTATTTCCCTAATAGGTCCACTGTCCACTGTCATGTCTAAATTACAAACTACACCATAATCCGAAGTAGAAGTTTTAGTTTGGTAAGTATTACTAAAAGGTGCATCTAAGATAGCTGGATAATGAGTATCCCATCTACTCAACACAAATTTAGCTTGTTCCTTTAAAAATAGTTAATCAAATCCCCTGGCGACAAACAAGGAAATGATGAAATCAAATTTTTTTTCTATATGTTCAATCTCACTAGTCATCTGACTGGCTCAGATGAATTGTCCCTTTAGTATGTTATCTTTCTTGAACTGTGGATGTAAACTGATGTAATGTAAATAGCTATTTGTGAAGGTGTCCTTGCGATGTATATGACAAATAAACTTCTCTTTGTTAGTATCCCACTCTAATGTCACATCCAAAAAATTCACTTTGGTTCCTACATCTCCCAATGTAAACTGTAAAAAAATCAGACTTAGAATTGAGGATTCTAATAACTTCTTGCATGTTGTTAGTATCTCCAATAATAATGAAAAAAAAATCAACAACTCTTTTAAAAAAATGTATTTGATGTGTTTTCAAAAGATGTTCCAACACTACATTCTCCCACCAACCTATGTCTACAATCGCAAAAGAAGGGGCAACTGGAGAACCCATGGCAACACCTCTAAATTGCCTGAACACTTTTCTGTTAAACAAAAATAATTATCATTAAGTAAAACATCTAATAATTCACAACAAAAATTACATTTGGTATTAGAAAACTCAGAACAATCTGCTCAAGTAATCCCTGACACAATACATATGTGATGTATAATACAAGTGAGCAAAGATATTACATCAACAGTAAACATTATGTGAGACTGAAGATGAAACTCATACCCTTGAATAAAATTCCTAAAATTATTCAAAAAGTCCCAGGAATCATTTAAAAAAGATGGCATTTTCTGAACTAAAGGGTTTAACATAGAATCCACTACTAGGGAAATACCTTCCGTGATATAATTAGGAACCAAAACTATGGGTCTAAATGGAGTAAGGCTCTTATGGACCTTAGGTATTCCAAAAAAGGTCCAAAGCCTAGGGTTGTCAATATGGCAAAAATCATAGGAAGATTTGTGTAAATTTCCATTCATTAAGCTGTCAAATAAAAAGGAATACATTTTCCTCTAACTGGTCACCACTACATTCATGTCAGCTAGTTCATATCCATCATCGTTATTTAACATAAGTTCTAACTTATGAACATATTTTTCTTGGTCCATAAGTACCAAGGTACCTCCTTTGTTGATTTTCATACTTTGAATATTAGCATTTTCTTTTAACTCTTTAAGTGCTCTTCTGTCATTAATGGTTAAATTGTTATAAAAATATCTACTTTTACTATTAGAAAACTGTAATAATTCTCTAATCTGTTTTTCACAGGTAAATTCAAAACCATGTAAAGTATGTACCAAAGAAGGGTTATAATATGAAGGTTTAACGAACTTAGTATCTTTCAACAGAACAACTTTTAAAATGTAATTCAGGTTTAATAACCTAGTAAACTTTCTTACATTTAAAACAGTGTTTTCAACATTAGCTATCCTAGAGGGAAGAAAGTTCAGACCATATTTTTACACTTTCAGGTGGTCAACATTAACATTAAAACTAGATAAATTCAAAACATTTTGATGTACTAAATTGTTATGACCAGGTTTATATGTGTCTAACTGTCCAGTGAGGAGTGCAACGCTAACCTTTCTTTCCTTTTTGTGGTCGCCCTGGTCCTCTGCGTCTTGCCTTTTTTTCCACTGTTAAAAAAACCTTTGATCTTGCCCCAGTCTCTAAAGAAGTGCCTGTTTTTTTAGAATTCAAAATGTTAGTAAGGCCAGATGTGTTAAAAGTCTCTCCTTGCAAGATTTCAGCTACAGATGTTCCAACCACATCACTCCTTCTAGCCTCATCATGGTTGGTTACACAAACCTCCTGTGGATCATGGATGACTCTCTAAAAGCAATAGGAACCTGGGTTAACAGACAAATGATGATTCTGTAAATTGTTTTTATTTTTAGTTTTAGTAATGCCATCGAAACCTGCATAAGCATAATCATTTTCATATGCAATGGCATCTCTGTTGATATGTTTCTCTTTCCTTTGAATAACTAATTCCACATGCTTTTGAACTTCACAGTGAATGGCATTCTGCCCATTCACCCAATTTACTATGGAAGTCTTTTTGTATAGTCTGATCTATTTTAACGATCTATTGCTTCAAGTTAGCCAAAATTTTTTGGTTGTTCTCAACAGGAAATTAAGGTCATCATCATCATCATCATCGTCATCATCTTTTGGCTGTTCCCGTTAGGGGTCGCCACAGCGGATCATCTGTTTCCATTTCTTCCTGTCCTCTGCATCTTTGTTGAGGAAATTAAGTTCAGCTGTGTCGAAAAATTCTTTTAGTGTAGAAAAAAATACACCAGTTGTTTCTACTCCATTGGGACATTAAAAAAAGCGTAATCTCTTTGGCACCATTCCTAAATCAATACGATGCTAGAAATACTTATTTTCAAGATCCAGGCTTTTGTATTTCTTTAAAAGCCTACAAAGATTGTCACAACTTTCTTTGTAAGATCGAATCTTTAAAATATTAACAGGTCTTTCAGATCTATGAAACAGATCCAAATCACAGTTTAAAAGTGTGGCTACATCAGCATAAGATTTACTATTGCAAGAAGTAAAGTAACATGACCAGTACCTTGTTCAGGAGAAACAGTACAAAAATCAATCATAGTCTCTGCATCATCTTCAGAAGTTGAATATCTTCGAACACCAGAAACACCAGAAACTATCTCTGAAACCAGCAACTGCATGTTTTTTTGTATTTCAGTCATGGTTTTAACCAGTAGGGCCACTAATCTGTTATCATTACCTCCTGGTGTAGAATGCAAACTCACTTCTATTAGTGAGTCTCCTTTGTTGTCAGCCATAGAACAGGATAAACTGGAAACAACCACAACAAAATCTGTGTCCAGTGAACAAACCAACTAAGAGCAGACAACACTGGAACCTGGTGACTACAAAGGAATACCAAAAGCTTAGCGTATAAAACTCTTTATTCCACACCTGTGGATCATATTAATATTTACAAGGGCATATAATTATTTACAAAATTCTATCTAGCTAGGCTGGCAGCCTTCACAGTAACTTATACAGGAAACCAATAAGAGTGAACTATTTACTTCACAGAGATAGTATGCATCTGGAAAAACTAAGCACAATGTAATAAAAATCACAAGGCTATAGGTTAGCGCACAGTACCACAGATTTGGCCCCTTTTCTCAAAAATATGAGTGATCTTGAAAATTATCTATTAACCAGTGGATATGAATCAAACATGTTACATATGACCCTGGATCCCATTAGAGGTTCTAAAATTAACAATGATCCTATGTGGAATATGCCTTCTGGTAAAATTATGCAACAAGGACACCTTAATCCAAAAGAAGAGAAAAGTAAGGACAGTTTCACCCTAACTTACAGCTGGGATTTTAATACAATTAAAGCCATTATTAAGAAGAACTAGACCATCCTCACTGACAATCAGCAGCTTGTAAGGCTTTTAGGAGATCACCCAACGTTTGTATATAAAAAGAGCAGAAACATACGTAGCTCTGTGGAAAATAAAAATAAGGAACACCAGGATGACATGAGCGCTAAAATTTGTGGGTCACCTAACTGCACTTTTTGTGAATACTTGATAGAGTGCAACTCATTTGAGTGTCCCTGTCTTAAAAATCTTCAGCAGATGGCAACTGTAACACCGAAAAAGTGGTATATAGAGCCATGTGTAATGACTACCCTGCATTTTATGTGGGTAAGACTGTTAATAAACTGAAAAGGATGATTTCAGGTCATCTTTCTGACATCAGATGTAAATGCCAGAGGAATGCCTTATCCAAGCACTTATTAGATTGTTATTGTTATTATTATTATTGTTAATCTTAATGATAATAACAAGGATCATACCACAAATAATTTGAGGGGACCTATGCATGGAATAAAGGATTTACAAGCTACCAGTGTCATTAGTAGTACAGAGGGCAGTCCTATGGTAAATCCTCTGTTCCAGATCCATAGATCCAAGTTGCACTTTATATATTTATTTTACATTTGTTGACCGGGCTAGTCTAACTAGATATATGTCCATTTTCAGTAGAGGCCCGGGGAGATAAGCTCCGAGAAAACAAACAAAATCACATATATAAAGATCAATGTATACAATGAACATTGCAGGTGCAGTACAGAGAATAATCAAAGAGGTCATTTGTTCATAACATAGTGCAAAATATACAGATACAATTAGTACAATACAAAATGTAGTTGCAATACATCATAAAGAAAAAGATGGCAGCTGAATTATACAATATATTAGTATACAAGTAGTCATAAAGAAAAAGTAGGAGCTGAAATTATACAATATATTAGTAAAAGTAGTCTCCTTAATGAGATTCTGAAGATGTAAGTAATAGTATAGAAGGACAAGGTAAGTTGTTGTTATTAAGGAAAGTAACGTGATTACTGAGAAGAGGAGGGTAGGTTGAACCAAGTAAGAAGAGTTACTTGACTCACACTTGAATATGGACAGGGAGGAAATGTATTTTATGTGGATGGAGCATCTTTTCCTGAGCAGCGCTACTCTCTCCGAGATATACCTGTTGCACCAAACCATTCTGTTTGTGTTACAGAAGAAGTTTAGATCTCTTGACTAAGTACTTCTGATGCCATTTGACTTGCTGGCATGTAGTAAATCCATTAGCATTGAGTATCATAAGGATCAGGATGTACCCTTAAAATGAGTAAGAAGTGTTGCAGTAGCACTGGGTCCTAAGTTTGCAATTCATGTGATTCAGTCCCTGTTTTTGCATGGTGAGAAAGTTGTCTACATTCCCTACATTAAGTCAAATGCATATAGCCTGGGTATAAAACTTCACATTGCTACAAGTATTTTTTTTATTTTTACTTGTTAATAAGGTAAGTGGACTGGCCTTTCTTGGACCCTTTTCAGCCACAACCTCAGCCATATGGGCAAGGATAAATGTAATACATTCAGACAATTTAGTGTAGCCAATCAAAAAGAATGTTTTGCCAAGACAGGAAGAAACTGGAGTACTTACAAAAACTCAGACAAAAGAAGAAGAGAAAACGCCACCAAAATAATGATTGGAGGTCAGGAATGGACCCCAGACTCTGAGCCAATGTACTGGTCTAATATACATACCCAAATGGTACCACCATGGTTCTCATTTCCTCCTTCACAATGCAGTGAATTATTTTCCTCTTCTGCACAGTTCCTCATTACAATTGGGTAAAACTTTTACTGGACAGCCCTCCAGGTTGTCCTTCTATTCTGACTTTCTGATAGTCTTCACTCCTCAGTATTACAGAATTCCTTCCAGCACATTACATGCCATTATATTCCTGGAACCACAGCACCCCATTTCCCATCTTATATATCCCTCAAATGTGCAACTCTGTCTCCTGCTGAATATTTAAAGTGCAGTTTATAGTCTTTTGAAAGAAAGTTTTAAGCTCTCTTCTAGTATCCTTTCTGGGATGCCAGCCAATCTCTGATTTACTGCCCTTGATCAATTTTCCAGTTCATTTGTCTTATTTAAAAAACATGAAGAGCTTTTCCTGTAAAGTAGTTAATTCAGATGACAAATATTCAACATTTTTCCAATTAGCTTTACTGTTGCCCATCTCTGCTTCTGTTCGTACATCTGGCCTTGCTTATTTGCCTTTATTTTCCTCAGTTACATCAGGATGCTAGTTTCTTCAGGTACTGTAACCAGCACTTTAATTTTAGTCTCATTGGATGCAGTTTCTATTGGGATATAGGTTTATTTGCAAACTCGGCTCTTTATTTTTCATTCATCATCCTGAAACACATCCCTCATCCATAGCATTGACAGCTTATCAGCTTTCACAGTTACCAGTGTTATCCTGTTCACCAGCTATATTGGTGAGCATAAAGTCAGTAAATTGTACCATTTGTAGAGAATGTACAGCAGACAAATGTTAAGCCCCCCTGCCTGACCTGAATCCTGTTCCTGTTGGTTGTGTCTGCATTTTCTTTAGCACCTTTATGAGAATGCTGGTATGGTGGATACATTTGCATGTGCAAATGTAGATGTATAGGGAATGAAGGGTGGGAGTTGGCCACTGCCCACCAATGATCCGCTTGTAGTTACTTGAGTGGTCATGTGACACAAAGCAGAAACTAGGAACCCTCAGAAATCCCTGCAAAGAATATATACAGTATGTATTACCAGTGTCTTAGTGCCAGTTTTGTAGTAGGGGAAGCTGGTTGAGCTGTGCAGTTGTTAGCAGGATGTTAGTAAATGTTCCACATTTTGTCCATGAGTCACACACTACAATAGGTTTGGTTTGGAGATGGAAGGTTGACAGCTGGGCATATACCAGCCTGAATATGTTTAATTTTTCAGTATTCAAATGACAATCTTAGAAAGGAAGACATTTTTGCCTGTGAAGCAGAATTTTCTTCTAGAGATACGATGTTAAGGTTTCCATGGATGGAGCTCTATATACAGTCCAGGCTGATAAGCAACGATGAGAGAGGGCAAACGTACTGCATTTAGTTAAAAAAAAACAGACACACACACATTTTATATTTATGGATATGTATACACACACACACACACACACACACACACACACACACACACACACACACACACACACACACACACACACACACACACACACACACACACACACACACACACACAATATTTAAAAATTATGTAAACTTAAGTATTTGAAATGTAGCCGTGTTAACTGAAATCTGTAATGAAGTAAATAAACACATCATCTAGATCTATTTTTAATAGTGTGCAACATGTGATTTTTGGCTATTATATGCCTTCAGCATACTGGCTTTTATTCCTGTGCTTTCAGAAAATGAGTATAGTATCAGTGGATCAGGGCCAGGATTCACTAATCCTCCGTGTAAGACAAAATAAATCTTACTCGGAAACTGCAGCCTAAGAGGATGACGTTAGTGTGCCATGCGTATTCATGAGGATGCTCTGACTCAACTCTAAGGCTAACACGGAGCGTGCACAAGTGCAGGGGGCTTGTCAGACTGCAGACCAGTCCAAAAATCCATGCCCCTGCAAGTCCCTCAATCTGCAAATGTCAACTGAAATGAGCGAGTCCGCTCAAATGTGTACATACCCAACACTACACTCCACCACATTCTAAATCCCTGTACAATTCTAAAATGTAAAACTTTTCTTTTTTTTTTATTATTCCCGATATAGCTGCCCGTATTTGTGCATGTTTGCGTGGGTTTGCCCATTGCTTAGCTACAGGTAGCAGTTTAGACATTGAAAGAAACTTATATGCAAATTAAGCCAAATAGCAATAGCACAGTGGTAGAGCCTTCTCACAAAGAGGAGGTATTCCCAGTTCAAATCCTACCACTCCCCTTTCTATTTTCTGTAAGAAACCAGTATAGAAAAATAATTCCTGACATTTATCTTTTAAATTTTAGTAAAAAGCATTGAAATGGCCTATGTAGTAGTGAATAATATTTTATATATATATATATATATATATATATATATATATATATATATATATATATATATATATATATATATAAGAAGGTAAATTGGTTATGCATACTGATGACTGCATAAGAAACATATCTTAAGCAATGTGAAGCACTGCTAAGCAAAGTTTACCAGTATTAAGCACATTTAAGTATAAATGCTCATAGCTTAGCACTGCCATAACTAGCACAATGGCTTTGCGCGGAGCTGCGCATCGTGCCAACTAGCGCAAACAAAACATGTTTGCTCGTAGCTGCGCACTGCGTTAACTAGCACAACATCGGGCAACGTAGAGCAACATCGAGCAACATGGAGCAACGTAGAGCAACGCTGGGCAAAGTTGTGCAAAGTCGGCTAAACACAGCCACACCCCCTAGCCGGTCTGGCCAGTAGTAAAATAAAAAGCAATGACACGCCTTGAACCCGGGATACTGTGCACCATAATCACAGTACTGAACCACTAAGCCATGACATCTTTTGATACTCATGCACTGTCAACACACATATACATATTAATGAAAGTTTACTCAGTGCTAAGCAGGTGTGCTTTCAGCTTAGAATTTTCAAAACCGGCCACTCACAAATAAGTGCGGGAAATGAGGCATATTTAAGCTCTATAGGCAGGAATACTTGCCATAACTGGTTATAGCTCCCATCTGCAGGCAGCATGGCTGGTGTTGGAGAGGGATCTCGCTTCTGAGCACAACGGTGGGGCATTGACGAGTCAAAAGTGATGGTTTAGCTCCTCATCCATAATCATGATGCCAGACTCCTGCAGGGCCAGTTCCAGGGCACTGAATACAAAGAGGAAGCCTGGAACTGTCTCACACATGATCTCACCAGTGCCACAGGTGTCCCTCTGACTGGTGAGCAGGTCAGACACCACTACTCAGACCTGAAGAGACACAAGGAGGACTGACTGAACCAGTGGATGTAGGAGGCCCGTGGGATGGAAAATGCCCCACTACTGAGTAGGTAGCCATGGAATGAATTATGTAAGAATTGCTATCGTAGTCTATATTATGGATAGGCATGTCTCAATATCACTTCATTTACTTCACAGCTGCAGGTGTCCATGCTGCGAATCAGCAAGTCTATGCAGATAGGCTGCTAAGGCTGCGCCACCAGGCAGGTTAGTAATTATTCTGCATGTATTGTTATATAAAATAAGTGAGAGAGCCTGAAGAAAAGTGTTGTAGCCCAATAATAAAGGTATAATAAGTCTTGAATAACATCTCTGCATGTACTGTTATATAAAATAAGTGAGAGAGCCTGAAAAAGAGTGTTGTAACCCATTAATAAAGGTATAATATGTCCTGAATGAGTCTTCTGCATGCACTGATATATCAAATAAATGAGAGAGCCTCTAGAAAAGTGTGTAATGTAATTAATAAAGGTATAATTCCTGGAGTGTGTCCATGTCACTTTCTTCGAAATGTTGTACTCTTGCATTATAGAAATAGTACTGTTGTATTAAGTGCTGTCAACCCACACTTGGGTAGGCCCATAGAAAGTGGATGAAGGGAGTGCCAGTAGCTTTTAAGCGTATATACAGTCCTCAACTGTTGGTTCATAGCTGGCATGTATAGATAAATCTGGTACATGAGTAGCTTGTTATTGTGTTCCCAGAAATGTCAGTGTGCTGCTAGAAATGTAGGGGGCTGTTAAAATATAACTAATAATGTCACTTGAAGACATCCAGATATGCAGATATATAAATATAAATAAAATATATAAATACGTAGCAGTAACATCTGCATCCTGGACAGTTTGTATGTTAGGAACAGCTGCCTTTTATTTTTCATACAGGTCAGGTATATAAGGAACTAGCAAAACCCATTTCACAATTTAACGGACATTGCCTAGTGTAATAAGACATGTAGGGGATATATACCTGCAGTCAATAAGAATGTAGTGTAAACTATAAGTACATATACGTTGTTAATGGAGGTGTCTTTTTACACCCTACTGTATGTGCATAAACAATGCAATTCTACACCTCAATGGGTATGTCTAATCTCAAAACATTTGTTGGGACATATGTCCTATTGGTTTATAAATATCTGCATTTACTTTGATGCATGTGCCCTGTTCAAATACCACAATCGGGGTGGCCTGTTGCCACCAATCAATCCTGCATGCTGTTGGAATGTCCACTGTTGTTCTATATATGCACATGCTATGCTTGCTGTTCAACTGTTGGAACTCCGGTGTTTTGGGTTAATGGGAATATTACTGCATGCTGTTACAACTAATTTGGAATGCTGTTGGCTGTTGCTAACCCATATTGTCATTAAATCCTCCTAAACATAGAACGTATGGGAAGGCCGGTCCCAGCGGACCCACCTGTCCCACCTCAGCTGGTGATGGCACCTGGCACCAGTAGGTCCGGTGCCCAGCCCGGGATGTCCTCCTCCATTGGCCCTGCGCCACCTTTGGGTGGAAGCACTGCAGGGGATGGGGCTCATCCCCCCCTGCAAGTGTGGCCAGAGGAGGGCCACATATCACCCTCTGAACGGTCCGGGCTGTGGTGCATAGGGAGATCGAGCATTCAGTTGCAGATCCTCTACGCCAGCTTGAGGCATGTGTGGCGAGATTCACGGGTGAGCCTGCCCCTCCTATGCAGCCCCCAGCACAGCCACTCTCTGGGCTGTAACATGCCCTTGGTCATATGTGTGTTACAGATTATAAGTGTGTATCTAGCAACATGTATAGTCTAGTACAGCAGTATGCCACCTATACTAGCGAATGTGCACATATGTTAGGCAGGGGGTTGCCACCAACAACTAGTGTGGTATACTGGTAATACTGTAACTGGACTTTACAATCATTGCAATGGATGACATATTTCATTGTGTATTAGCTTGATATATACCTCCTATGGCTAGGTTGTGCATTGTGTTGCATACAGTGTGACATGTACTGTTGTATAGTCTTACATACTGGTTTCTCTTTGTTGCTGTGCAGAACATGGTTTGATATATAGAGTGTGCCAGGCACTGTCACGCAGTTGTGGTATGAGCACTGATATGTGGTATTGAAAGTGTGTATCCTCTGACAGCCAATAGGTTGCTATATATGGCAGTACAGTGATATCTCTACTTTAGAATGTTAAGTGTGCCACATGACTTGCTCACACATATTGTTTCATTGTCTTCTAGGGTCATGGCTCACCATCGCAATCCGACATACAGCCCAGCTGAGGATGAGCAGATCACAACCAACTTGGTTCAGCACTATGCCCTGCTGTTCTCAAGAACCAGCCAGGACCATCATGAGCGGACTGCACTGTGGCAAGAAGGTGTCCG
Organism: Protopterus annectens; assembly: GCF_019279795.1. Taxonomy (NCBI): domain Eukaryota; kingdom Metazoa; phylum Chordata; order Ceratodontiformes; family Protopteridae; genus Protopterus; species Protopterus annectens. The sequence goes on from NC_056741.1 coordinate 1,618,201,992, forward strand.
TAGGGTAAATGACATAGGCATGCATAACCAGACATATGAGCAGGTACGCCATCACTGCAGTGATTTACTTAGACATGTCCGGTGTCGTGCGTCTGATGTCCGTAGACAACAGATTGCCATAGGTGATGGGGTTGCCATCCATCCCCACTCACAAGAGTGGAGGAGCTGCTCCTCAGCCTGGTGGCTCCTGGTCAACAATAACAACAGCAAACATGTATCATCATGGAGGCCAGAACCACCCAGCGAGTTGACATGGAGCGGGCAGGTAACATGGCATATCTGTAAACTATTGTTACCTCTATTGGCAGATCATGCATATGTGAGATGTGTACTGTGTAGTTAGAAGATGTGGAGCCTGGTGTTGTGCAATACTGATAATTTGGAACATAATCTGTAGGCCTGTGAATGTCGACCGTTGTACTACTGTAAGATTGCAAACCCACAGTAGCAATGCCACAGTTGTTGCCACTGACAAACTGTCTCATATCCTTGTATGTCCCTCTGGTGTGACAGCAAGGCAGCAGACCCATGCTGGTGAGTATGTTCTACATTTAATATTACATGATATATGTGCATGTCATAGGTGAGGTGTAGGATATGTACACGTAACACACCTACGCATAATGCATGCTGTGCATGTTTGCTGTGAGACTATGCACATCCCAGTAACGTGTGTAGCTGCCTCAAACACATGCAATACACAGAGCATCCCACACAACTGTGTCAAAATTGTAGTGGACATTGGATAGGCAGAGTCGATACACATGCACACAACATACACAACATTGTCATACGCAGTACACCTTAATATGCTACACATGGCATATTCAGACACCCGCTGTAAAGTCACACTCCAGTATCCCAAATGTCATCCACACAGCACACATAATATACCTGAGGGGTAGGGGCCTACCATGGGGCTGTGTGACACTCTGCAACACATAACACATTCATGTTAGGCAATGCTCCCTATTGGGCACCTTACATACCCATGTAACAACTGGTTGTGAAATGGTGAATGTAGCCATGGTACTGCAGTTCAGGTACAGCATGCTAGGTGCCGGTCTGGCACACATTAGTAGCCTTGATTGGCCACATGATGCTGCATGATGCTAGCTCATGGTACTACACCCCATCCAGTTACAGTAACTACGGTACTACACATAGCATTCATTGCTATGCACCTCACTGTTGTGTATGTGCAAACATATGCACTTATACACAATATGCATAGCAATCACCATTTGTACAAAGTGACACATATATGTCTTATAATGCTATGGAGTGTATAGGTCACATGACACAAATTGGGTATGTGTGATGTTTAATGTTGCAGTTGTGTTGTAGCATGCCATGTCATGGCTGGCACTGGCATGTACACAATATGTCCTACACTCACCATAACCACTGTACAATGGCTATGTTGAGCAATGGTATTCCATCAGGTATACATGCACCACTCATCCTGTGTGTATACATAGCATGCATGTGCTAAACCTGTGTCCACAATTATCTGCCAAAGACACAGATGCTCTAATCAGAAATGGATATCTATGTGACACACAGATACACATGCAGCCATGGTATGTATACCTGTGAGTGATGGTGCACAGGACATTGCAGAGCTTTCAATACTTGCACAGCAATGTTGTGTCCATGTACACATTGCATTCCAGGGTGAGGCCAATCACTGAACAACAACACACATGCATCAGAGCCATGTATACTGTTATTAGCAAGGGCTGTCTACACCCGCACTGCATGCTGTTGAGCAACACACGTCCTGCATGCTGACGCGTGTGATATGACTGTTTGGCTTGTGATACTTTACCCCACCATCAACCACTATTGAGTATGTTCTGGATTGCTGGTGGTGTGTGTGTGTGTGTGTGTGTGTGTGTGTGTGTGTGTGTGTGTGTGTGTGTGTGTGTGTGTGTGTGTGTGTGTGTGTGTGTGTGTGTGTGTGTGTGTGTGTGTGTGTGTTTAAGTGAGGAGTGTATTTGTGTGTATGTGTGCATGTATGCATGTGTTCATGTGTGCATGTGTGCAGGTGTGCATGTGTGCATGCGTTCATGTGTGCATGTGTTCATGTGTTCATGTATTCATGTGTGCATGTGTGCATGCGTGTATGTGTGCATGTGTTCCGACATCATGTACAGGTCATAAAGTGTGTTTCCTGTCTTCCTCTCACAGGTGCTGAGGTTGGGCTGGTTCACTGCAGCAGGGAAACTGATGTCACTGAGCAAAATAGTGATAATGAGGATAGGTGTGTTGAGGCACAGGCATGTTTGCCAGGGTCTGTCATTGGGCCACCAATTGACAGAACACAAGTTTCCACCCCATCCATGCACACAGTCATACTGCAAATACATCCATCACCAATGCCCTTAGCTGAGGGACAGTGTACAGTCGGCATTGGTCAGGGCAGTGTGGTATCTATGGCACATGCATCCCGATACAGCAGCCATACCCAGATGTCTGGAAGGGTACCACATAGGCAGATGTCCAGGGGTTCTCGTCAGAGCATTGCTGCTCATCATGCCCCTGGCAGACGTGCCACAGGTCTTACAACCTCAAGCATGTTCCAGGCTGCCATGGAGACACAGGCACGTATGGAACGGTACACCAGACAGGGACTAAGGGGACAGAGGGCACATAACACTGCTGTAATTGACAGTATCCATGACCTAGCAGGTGCCATCCATAATTACACTGATGTCACTGATAGACGTTGGGGTGAGACATTAGATGTCCTCCGCAATGTCATGTCCATGTGTCAGGACAGTGCAGGATGGTTGAGACGTCGATGTGGATGTACACCAGCAACATCAGCAACTGGCAGTCGCCGCGGACATCCCTCAAGCCACAGCCACTCCCATAGTGCCAGTACCAGCCCCAGCAATGTGGGGGTGGGCTGTCCATAGACCATCCTAGAAGACCACGTGCATGTGGCTCTGGACAGTCCCAGCAGGGACCTGGGTCCAGTGTACATCTGTCCACCTCTGAGGATAGTACCCAGTCTGGCTTAGTACCTGATACTGTCAATAGCACACCTGCCTAGCACAGGTACCATGTCCGTGACCAGAGACGGTTATCTGTAAAGCCTGGCAGGTACAGTCTGTGGCTGTCCCACAAATCCCCGTATATGGCAGCCACATGGTGGAACTGTTTGCATGCAGACACACACACACATAAAACAGACACCTAGGGCTAACACATACTCGCACACATTACATCAACATTGGCCCATAGCAGTACTCTTGGCCCTCACACACACACACACACACACACACACACACACACACACACACACACACACACACACACACACACACACAAGTCGATTGTATGGCTCAATGTAGGCCTCTAGCAAACCAACAACACACACTGTGCATATGATGAAACCTGTGCCACCTCCTGTCATCTGTAACATTGATGCAGGCACAGGCTACCATGGTGCTGATGCACAGGGTGACTTTACAGCAGTATAGCAATGTTAGCATGTTGTCAGCAGTAGAGTGTAATGATATCCTTGAAGGTGTAGCTGAGCAGGCATGATGCATTAAAGCTATGATTGTCAATGTAGTATTGTTTACACCAGTGTTAGTTCCAATAGTGTATTGTCCGCCCACGTGCCACTTGGCTGATGTGAGTAGTATTGGCAGCATGTGTTAGAGAGTGGACAGTACGTGTGGGATGTGTGTAGCACAGATATGCAGGTGTACATTTGTGAACATGGTGGAGGTGCACTGTCTGCATGTACATGCATAGTGGACACATGGGCAGGGTGACATGCACTGTGTTACACAATAACACTCCATAGTTACTATTGGTGGCCAGCATGCATTGTGCTACACACATTTTGGAACTTGAGTGCACGTGTGTATGACATGGTTTGACACTGTGCTGTGGGTGATACTGTTACTATCTGTCATTGTTTTGCATTCTGGTAGTATACATAACCTCAACAGCCTGACCATAAACAATCATTAGATGATGTCTTGACAACTGACACACAGATGTAGGTCACACAGTAACATTTGGCTCCTTCAGGTACTATACTATGCCAGTAACAAGTGGTATTCACCTGCACCCATTCCTGAGACCACTCCTGTTTGCCATATAGCTCTCTTAGGTACAAGCAATCACAGTAGGGATATGTCCGTCCACGTCTGGAAATGCATACTGTGGCCTATAATGCATTCTCCAGATGACACAAACATCCTCCACAAGGGTATCATACAGACAGATACCTGTTGTCAAACCCATGCTGTAAAGCTATAAGCCAACCAGAGCATAGTCAACCAACTTTACAAAACATAGTATCCCCACAGTACCACATAGGTAGTAGACACAAACATGTTGAACAGGTACCGATGTGTACATGCAGCCAAGTGTTACGTCATCTCTACTTTGGTAATCACATTTCCAAAGGTATTTAGAAATCCCTCGCTGGATCACATAAGCAATAAGAGGTCTGCATGCATATCCACAAAGGTTGTTGTACACCTATAATGAATAGCCATCATTGACAGACTTTGCTGCATTTGAACAGGTCTGTAATATACCTCAGCCATAAACCCTCACTCACACAATTCAATAGAAACCATAATGAGTGTGACATGGATGACCTAGACCAGGGATCACTGCAGTGGCTGGCCTTGTCACAAGCATACAGATGTGACCTAAGGTCTGGAAAGTGGCAGCACACTCTGGCAAAGATGGCAGATGTGTTCATAGAAAAAGCAGGGTTCCCACCTATGAAATCATTGAGGTCACATATACGTATATGTATTTGCCACACAGCTACCTGACATGTGCAATGCACATACTGTTGTAAAAGCAAAACCCACAGCACATTGACCAACAGTGTCACACACATAGAGCACACACACTCATCAAGTGTAGTCTTCAAACTACATAGAAGGAATGTCTAAACACTTTGGCCATGTGATCATCAAAGGAGAGTTTACTATCTACCTGTGTCCCCAGGGCCATAATGACTTTCTCCGTACATACCAGATTACCACCTATGTGGTAATTTGTGTGCATTTTGTTTTACCCAAAGGGGATGACTATGCATTCTTTGGCATTCTGCTTGAGGGCATTGTTTTGATACCAGGTATCTGTCTCTGTAAGACCCTTCTGGAGGATGTCTGTGTCAGCCGTAGCGTCGATAATGGACCACAGTTAGCAGTCATCTGCAAACCTGTTCAGCCATACTCCTCCCATGCTTGCTTGTACCTCTGAGCATTATCTACTGAACAGGTGGGGTCCCAGGACCAAGAACTGTGTGATGCCATTTGTGAGTGGTTTAGAGTCGGACATGGCACCCGCAACCCTGAACATGTGTGTTTGATCTGTGAGCCACTTGGCCACCCATCCTGTGACATAGCTGTTAATGTTCAAGCTGGTAAGCCTGTCCATGATGACAGAGTAGGGAATGGTGTAGAAAGTCCTTAGAGAGGTCCAGGTGGGCTGTGTGGACTACTTTCACCTCCATCTATGTCCTTGGTAACTGTTTCAAATAAGTCAGCTAGGTTTAGGAGGCAGGATCTGCCTTTAACAAGGCCAAGTTGTGTAGAATCCAGTGTCTGGATGTCCCCAATGTCTCTGTTTATGGGTTCCATGATAATTTGCTCCATAGCTTTGCAGATCAGGCTGAGTAGACCTATAGGGCAATGGTTACCAGGTTCTGTTGTGGCACCCCCTTTGTGGAGCTGGATGACTGTTGGTATATGCCATTCTTTAGGTACATAGCCTGTGGTATGATTGAGTCTGGACAGTGAATGTAGGTGAGGGTGTAGTTCCTTTTGGGGCTGGTGTAAGACACAGCCTGGGACACCATCCAGTCCCATTGATGCTGTGTTCTTAGCTTTGGAGAGGGCTGTCTTTACCTGCATGTCCATGAAGTCTGGGGCTCTGCATTCTTCTGGGATGGATACAGGCCCTTTTGGGGGTGATGGGGGGGAGTTTGCACTGAACCTATCCCCCAGGATGTGGGCAATGTAAGTTGGTTCAGTGTATTTCTTGCCATTTTTCAGTAGCTGACAGCATATTTGGAAGTTGCCACCTACATGTTTGGTATAGCTAACGAAGGCTTTGTGGTTGTTATTCTTACATTCCTTGGCAATTTGTCTTTAGAAACTGGCCTTGGATTATTTTATGAGCGATCATTGTTTCTTCCTAATAATGATCAGTGATGACTTTCTTTTTGTGAAGTTTGCTCTATCATGTGTTCATTTCCTCCTGCTGTTGTCTAGCTTATTTATGGGCAATGACCACAAGATTGGTTTCTTATTTTTGGAGGAGTGCATCTTGGTTTTATTTGGGATGTCTTGATCAATGCATCCCTGTAGATGCTCATAGGATGCACTTGTAAATTATTTGGCAGATTGTATGGCATTATCCTATAGCAAGGGGGCTTTGGAACTTTCCACTTTGGTCTTGGGAAGTGTGCAGTTTGCTTTTGAAAATGTCTTCACAGTGGTTTCATTGACTGGGGGGGCAGGATGTGGATGTCCAGTGTGATTACTTTATGATTTGATATTACCATCGAGGGGTTTATCTCTGTTGTGGTACACTGGTACCCCATGTTGGTGATGATCAGGTCCAGTATGTTCTCACCTCTAGTGGGCATGGTGACCAGGTGTTCCAGGGTGTTAGAGTTTTTAAACTCTAGGAAACATTGGGCAAAGAATGTTGTACACGAGTAATTCTCCCACTCAATGTTTGGATAGTTGTAATCTCCTCATATAATGGTGTTTGATAGGATCTTTGTATTTTCCACTGTTCTCAGGACTACTGAGTGAGGTTCCTGAGACAAGGTAGGTTATCTGTAGCAGGCTACAATCTGATAAGCAGCTTTGCCCAATTTTAGTTGCACTTTCATGGTCTCCAAGGCCTCATGCTGTGCCACTAACCTGTAGGTGTGGGTATTCATAAGGTAAATGGATACACCCCTTCCTTTGGTTTTTCACTCATGGTTTTGGGTCCAAAGATCAGAGGGAATGTGAGTGTTCTATGTGGAGCATGTCCAACAGCTCTGTGTTTGACACAGCTTTGTATGTTAGGCAGAGAACACCTCTGAGTAGGCGATATGCAAGGGAGTACGGCTGGAGCATTTTGAGATGGTCTGTGTATGGCATGTATTTCAGGCCGCTAATGCTTTTTGTGAGGTATTGCTGCAAGCTTTCCAGTTGTTGTAGTTGTCTTGTGAGGTACATAGCAAAAGGGGCGTTATATTCTATTATGGTTCTAGTGAGTGATGAGTAGAGGGGAACAATGTCCTCTTCTATTCTGCATGAGACACCTTTTTTGATGAGGTGTGCCCCATAGGAGGATTTCCTGACTACTTTGGGGATGTGATTATCACAGTTGTGTCCACTGTCCACCTGTGACCCAAGGTCTCTTGTCACACTTTCAGTGTTAAGTATACTACCACCTATGTTGTAGTTCATGGCTACAGAGTTTTTAACAAAGGGGATGACAATGCATATTTTGGCATTGAGCTTGAGCCCATGGCTTTGACAACTGCCATCTGTCTCAGTGAGGCCCTTTTAGGTTCATAGGTTCATAGGTTCATACTAGGCTATCTGCCCTAGGGCATTTATAAGCCTAGCCAGAGTATGTTTGGCTTTCGCCACCCATTTTAAATTAATTTTGCTATGCCCTTTTTTGAGGTTAGAATACTGTGCCTCTGTCTAACAGTGACACAGAAGTGATACCTGGGGTAAACCTATGATCTCCCATTCACTCATCAAGATTCCTCTTGAAGAGAGTCAATGAGGGACTCTGCCTAACCTGGACTGGGATTTTATTCCAGAGTGAAGGGAGCCTCTGGGTTATGAATATGTCCCTCCAGCATGTCCTATTTATTTCAGTGCTGAGGTTCAAGTCTCTCGAGCATGTAGCTTGATGGGATTTGGATTTTTTGAGGTGCAGCATGTCCCTTAATTCCGGGTTGGACATGGCTTTATACGTCAGGCACAGGTCGCCTCTGAGCAGGCGGAATGCCACTGAGTAGAGCTGGAGTTTCTTTAACTGGGCAGCATATGGCATCTGTTTGAGCCCTTTGATCCTCTTGGTGAGGTATTTTGGGGTCTTTCCAGTTGCTGCAGGTGTTTGGTAAGGTACATCCCAAAAGGGGCATTGTACTCGATTATGGGCCTGATGAGGGATGAGTAAAGAGGCACAATGACCTCCCCTAATCTAGATGTGAATCCCTTCATGATTAGGTGGGCTATATAAAATGTTTTTCTAACCACTTTGGCCATGTGGTTGTCAAATGAGAGATTGCTATCAACTTGGGTCCCTAATTACTTCTTCTGTACTTAATGGATTACCACCTATGTGGTAATTTGTGGGCACTTTGTTTTTGCCAAAGGGGATGACTATACACTTTTTGGCATTTAGCTTGAGGCCATGGCTCTGGCACCAGTTGTCTGTTTCTATGAGGCCCTTTTGGAGGATGCTTGTGTCGGCTGGAGAATAGATTATGGCGCCCAATTTGCAGTCATCTGCGAACTTGGTCAGCCACAGTCCTTCTGTGTTGGCCTGTACCTCCGAGAAATATATACCGAACAAGAGAGGTCCCAGGACTGAGCCTTGTGGGACGCCACTTGTAACTGGTTTGGAGTCTGACATGACTCCAGCAATTCTAACCATGTGGGTTCTGTATTGAGCCAGTTTGCAACCCATCTAGTGACATAGGGGTTTATATTTAAGCTGGTGAGCTTATCTATAATGCCCGAGTGGGGTATTGTATCAAAGGCTTTTGCGAGGTCCAGGTAGGCTGTGTGGACCACCTTCTCTTCATCAATGGCCTTGGTGACTGTTTCAAAGAAGTCAACCAGGTTTAGGAGGCAGGATCTGCCCTTAACAAAGCCGAACTGGGTAGGATCCAGTGTCTGTAGGTCCCCAATATCTTTATTTATGAGGTCCATGATGATCTTTTCTATAGCTTTGCAGACCAAGCTAGTCAAGCTTATGGGGCGATAGTTTCCAGGGTCTGTTGAGGCACCACCTTTGTGGAGAGGGACCACTGTTGCTGTACACCACTCTTTGGGTACATATCCTGTAGTAAGGCTGAGATTGAACAGTAGTTTTATGTTTGGGTTTAGCTCTTCTTGGAGTTCATGTAGTACCCAGCCCGGGACACCGTCTGGTCCCATTGATGCTGTGTTTTTTGCTTTGGAGAGGGCGGCTCTTACCTGAGAATCTGAGATGTCAGGGGGGCAGCACTCTGCTGGGATAGATATTTGCCCTTTTGGTGGGAAGGAGGGGAGAAGTTTGCAGTGAACCTGTCAGCTAGGATGTTGGCAATGTCTGTGGGTTCGGTGAATTTTTTGTCATTTTGGACTAATTCTGAGCATATCTGGGAATTCCCACCCAGGTTCCTAACATAACTAAAGAAAGTCTTGTGATTATCCTTAGTGTCCTGTGCAATTTTTCTCTCGAAGCTGGCCTTAGATGATTTTATGAGTGCCCTTAGTTTTTGCTAATACTGATCAGAGATGCCTTCCCTTTTTGGGATTTTGCTGTATCATGTAGTAGCTTCCTCCTTCTATTGTATAGTTTGTTTATGGCTGGGGTCTACCAGACAGGATGTCTGCCTTTGGAGGATTGGGTCTTGGTTTTATTTGGGATTGCATGATCCATGCATTCCTGAAGGTGTCCACAGAATGCATTTATAAAGGATTCTGTGGTCTGGGCCGTATTTTCCACAGGCCCAGGGGCTTTGAAGGATTCCACCTCGGTTTTGAGGAGTGTGAAATTTGCTTTGGAGAAGTTTTTCACTGTGGTTTTCTGGGCAGGGGGTGGGGTCGGGATGTGAATATCCAGTGAGATCAGTTTATGGTCTGATCTTACCAGTGAGGGATACACTTCTGGTCTGGAGCATAGAGTCCCCATGTTGGTGATGATCAGGTCCAGTATGTTTTCACCTCTTGTGGGAGTGGTAACAAGTTGTTCCATAGCATTTGAGTTTATGAATTCTAGGAACCTTTGGGCTAGGGTGTTGGAGCTAGAGTAATGCTCCCAGTCTATGTTTGGGTAGTTGAAGTCGCCCAATATAATGGTGTTTGGAGAGACCTTCATACTTTCCAGTGTTCTCAGGAAGGCCGAGTGGGGTTCCTGGGTTTGGGAGGGTGGTCTGTAGCAGGCTATAAACTGGAAGGCAGTTTTACCCACTGTTAGTTGCACATGGATAGTCTCTGATGCTTCGTGCTTTGCCACCAACCTGGAGGTGTGGGTATCTTTGATGAGTATCGATACTCCCCCTCCTTTTGTGGTTCGGTCCATGTTTTGGGGCCGAAAAGCATGGTATGAGATATAACCTAGTAGTGCTGGGGTGCTCTCAGGAGCCCTGAACCAGGTTTCTGTTACTGCACTGATATCGATGTTCTCCATGTTAAGGAGAGTTTTGAGTTCATGCATCTTGAGGTTTAGACTTCTGGCGTTGAGTAGCATTACTCTGAGTTTCTTACCCCTTGTGATACCAATGGAGGTGTGTTTGTCTTTTGAGCATTGCCTAAAAAAGGCACTATGGGGGCAGCAAGAGCCTTTGCCAATATCCAAAAGCCCAGGGGTGACAGGTGCAAGCCGTCCCTAGCGAAGCATCGTGGCTTGTCGAGCATATCATCCCAGGCTGACAGGCATTGGATCCCCTTTGAATGACACCAGTACTTAAGCCAATTGTTGAAATTGATTATCTTGTCTTCATATTGTGGCATCATTCTTGGTGAGGGTAAGATGCTACTCAAGGTCAGGGTCATACCAGCCTGGGCTACATGCTCAGAGAGCTTCTCTATGTCTCTTTTCATGTAGTCCAGGGAGGTACGTCTCAGGTCATTCACACCAGCATGGACAATGACTGAGTCATATTTGTTCTTGCCTTGGAGTGACCTGAGTGCTTGTGTTATGTGGCAGATCCTAGCGCCCGACAGGCTGCTCACCATGACCTTCTCCTTGTTCAGCCTGGTGAGTGGGACGTCAGTGGGCCTGACGATAGAGTCACTTATTACAAGTGTATCAGGTGTGTTGTTTAGCCTTAAGGGCTGTGACTGTTTGGCACACTGGCTTTGTGAGATATATGTTGCACGTGTTTTGTTTTGGGGTAGCGGTTGCTTAGGTGCCTGCTTTGGAGGTCTATGCTGCTTAGGCAGATCTTTATTTAGAGCCTCCGAGTATGTTTTTGTGTGATTATGTGTTTGGTTTGCTGTCGTGGTAGGTCTATGTGAGACTGGAATTGTAGTGAGTGTGGTTTCCTTCTCCTCCTGACTGGTTATGCCAGTACTGAGTTGAGAGAGCTTAGCCTCCAGTTTGGCTATATGGTTGCATCTCTCAAATGTGTTGGAATTTGTTGGGAGTAGGAGAGGGTTGTCTGTGTACATGAGGCAGTTGTAACATTGCCTCAAGATTCCCAGATTCACCAGCTGGACCGGAGAGGAGATTAACAACTGACCTTTGGACATGCTAGAATAATATTGGGAATTCCTTTATAATTGAAAACAAGGGCCAATGGGGAGTGAGGGTGTAGTGCTTTTAATTTTTAGTGCTGAATTATATAATTGCTTTAGTGAACAAGTGCCAGGTAACTTAAGTGCAATGTGTTACAGGTAACTTAAATGCAAAAACAACAAACATTAACTTTCTTTCAAGTGAAACAAGGAAATAAGTACAGTAAGCAATGCAGATATCACTAGGGATCCACAGAAGCACTGAGAAGCCGCGTTTTAGGTGGAATTAGCATTCCAGGGAAATAACAAGCAAACAAACAACAAGCATACAAACAAAGCTAGATTCAGCAGGCCTGGATCTAGTCTATGCTACAGCAAACAAGGTGTACCAATTTCAGTAAGAAACAGTTCAAATATGCAGGTACTATAAACCTTTAACCAGAAATTCCCAACTCAGAAGGGCAGAGTCCATCCTCTCCTCCCACAAGAGTGCAGACCACGAACCTTCTTAATGTAAAATAACTGGCCTGACGCCCAAGTGCTTAAACCAGAACTAATACACTTTAAGAATAACAGACACTGAGCTCTCAATCAGCAGTTCCCAACTTAGAAGGATGAAAGATACCTGTCCTGCAACCACAGTGCATGCCGCAAACCTTCCTAATGTAAAACAACTGGTCTGAAGCCCAAGTGCTTAATCCAAAAGACTTAGAATGATAGCTACACTTTAATCAAGTTACTACCAAGCAGTAATAAATACAATTGAATACTTTAAAGAATGCCTGGATTAGTGCTCAAGTTATACAAACAAAGCTAGATTCAGCAGGCCTGGATCTAGTCTATGCTACAGCAAACAAGGTGTACCAATTTCAGTAAGAAACAGTCCAGATATGCATGCACTATAAGCCTTCAACCAGAAATTCCCAGCTCAGAAGGGCAGAGTCCATCCTCTCCTCCCACAAGAGTGCAGACCACAAACCCTCTTAATGTAAAATAACTGGCCTGAAAGCCCAAGTGCTTAAACCAGAATTAATACACTTTTAGAATAACAGACACTGAGCCCTCAATCAGCAGTTCCCAACTTAGAAGGATGTAAGCTACCTGTTCTGCCACTACAGTGCAGACCACAAAGCCTCTTAATGTAAAACAACTGGTCTGAAATCCAAGTGTTTAAACTAAAAGGCTTAGAATGAGTTACACCAAGCAGTAATAAATACAATTGAGTACTTTTAAGATGACGCAAAAGCAAAATAAAGTAGGAAGAAACACAAGTACAGTAAAAGCAGATGAATTTTTTTTTCAGAAAAGTAGCAAAAGCAGTAGTAAATACAATTCTCATGAAGTGCAAGCTGGCACACTTGAATATGTAGCAATATTAGTCCACACACAGTTTGAAAAAATGTAATTAAATTAAAAAGGACTAAAAGCAAGTGCAGAAAGGGTTTATTAGGTAGAATGCGGTAAAGAGATGGGCCTGGGGGAGTGTCTTAGATCAAATCTACAGTGGGGCGGGCACTGCAAAAGCCACCAAATTTAAACTACAATCAAGAACAGGGAGGGGGGTGGGGAAAAACAGTTTCAACTAGATGTGAGGAATGTGCAAATTATAAAGCCAAAAAGTATATACTGTTCTCTATATATTTGCAGAGCAGAAAGACAACAGATATCTAAGCAAACAATTTAGCTCTATAATACAGAATAATACAGAAAAATATACTCAGCTCTATATATTTGCAGATAGTTCTGTAAGGCTGTCTCTCAAACTAATGTTCCAGTTTGAATGCAGATTGTCCACATCTTTAGTGTTTACAATTATGGCTCCTAGTTTGCAGTCATCTGGAAACTTCAGTAGCCACAGACCTTCCATATTAAAGTTTACTTCAGGGAAGTAGATACTAAACAGGACATGACCCAGGACTGGACCCTGTGGTACTGCACTCATTACTGGTCCAAAGTCATACATGGAGTCTGCTACTTTCACAGTGTGTGTTCTGTCAGTAAGCCTATTGGCAACTCATCTTGTGACATAACAATTTATACCTCGTTTAGTGGGTTTATCTATATTTACAGAGTGTGGGGTGGTGTTGTTAGCTGTGGCAGGATCTACATAGGCTGTGCGAACCACCTTACCCTTATCTACGGTTCTGGTGACTGCTTCAATGTCATCTATCAGGTTTAGGAGACATGATCTGCATTTTACAAACCCAACATGGTTGTGGTCCAGGGTTTGGGGATTACAACTGTATTTTTTATAAGTTATATGTTGATACATTCCATGGCCTTGAAGGGCAGGCTCATCAGGCTAATGGGGCACTAGTTCCTGGGGTCCGTGGTGTCTCCACCCTTGTGTAGTGCGATAACCGTCACTGTGCACCATTCAGCTAGCACAAAGCCTGAGGTGTGGCTATGATTGAACATGGTACGTCGGTGTGGTGCCTGTTTGTTCTGTGGTTTGTGTAGAACACAGCCTGGGAGGTTATCTGGTCCCATGGCTGCTGTGATACTGGCTTTGGAGAGTGTATTTACCTGTGCAGCCGTGATGACAGCAACTTTGCAGTCTTCCATTATAGTGATGTGCTCTTTCATGGGTGAGAGGGGGTAAAATAAACACTGATCCTATCTGCCAGGATGTTGGCAATATCAGTTGGGTCTGTATATTTAGTGCCATTGAGCTGTAACTCAGAACAGATCTGAGTGTTGCCATGACATGGACCTGTCTGTTGTGCAGATATCTCCTGAGTAGACAGTATGCAACAGAGTACAGATTGAGTTAAATTCAGTCGTGTTGCATGGGGCAACTGTTTGAGGCCAGTAATCCTCTTGTTGAGGTACTTCAGTGGTCTTTCCAGCTGCTGATGGTGCCTAGTCAGATTCATCACAAGTGTGTTGTGGTACTCTCTATTGGGTCTGATGACTGATGAGTAGAGGGAACTTCCTTTGACCTACATGCACAGACCTTGGCAGGTTGTGTGAACGCATAGCATGATTTTTGGAGCACTTTGTGAATGTGTTTCTGGAAGTAGACATGATTAACCACATTTGTCCATAGATCCCTTATTATCACCTCCATATTTAGCCTAAGTGTGTGAGCATGCCCAGTATGACCTTTCAGTATGTTGTTGCCTGACATTTGCTTCATTTATTTATGTGTGAGCATGCCCAGTATGACCTTTCAGTGTGATGCTGAATGAAATCCACTACATTTGTTGAAGTGTGTGAGCACGGCCGCTATAGACATTTATACTATATGTGTGTGGAAAATCAAGTTGTATTTTTACAGCAGGGCTCACCTTTGTGTCATAAATCAACAGGGATCATGCTGTGCCTGCAGGGCTTCCATGAGACACTTTGCATAGACTTATCAACATTTCTACATACAGGGGGGGCAGCTATTCTTTGTACATTTCTACCCGGGGGCACACCTGATTGTTACTGTGGGTGTACATAGGATGAGGGGTTCACCTGACACTTATACACATTTGTTAGGCCTGCACTGCTATGTAAGGTACTCCATTTCAGTCTGTACTGTTGCCTATCATACTGGATTGAGGCATACTACTGTACTACAGATCTTAGCGTCCACTGTCACGTATATTAGATTGTGACTTCATAGCCTACCCAGCCCACATCACACCACCTGGCCTGCTGTTCTCTGTCTGCATAGGCCTGTGGGGGAGGTTACCCATATGCCTCTTTAGGGGCATGCTACAGCATTTCTTTGTGTTTGCATTAGTGTACAATTGTCCTGCTGTGGCTGTGCCAGTAAAATGCTGTCATGGCTTAGTCATTCAGTACTGTGACTATAATGCACAGTATCCTGGGTTCGAGACCTGTCACTGTTTTTTATTTTCATGCTGGGCAGACCAGACTGCTTAAAGAACAGTAAAGCAGATATGAGCATGTTTACCTGCTTTTGCTCAACTTTGCCCGACTTTGCCCGACCTTGCCCAACATTGCTCAATGTTGCCCGACGTTGCACTAGTTAGCGCGGGCAATTTTGTTTACATATACTAAATAGTGGTAAAAGATGCTTAGCACTGCTTTATATTGCTTAAAACATGGCAATCATGCCTCAGGTGGTGCTGCAGGGCTGCCTATGTCGGATGCACATAGTACACTCCCTATACATGTGTGGAAACAGGTAGTGTCAAGTTAGGCAACCTTTTTATTTTATTGCGAGTCAGAGAGAGGTATAATTTCCTGGGTTCCTACTGAGCCAGTGCATGTGCTATGCGTTGCCTCTTTGCCAAGGCCAAGGCAAACTGGGCACACTTCCTTCTGCCTACTGGGGCAGGCTCAGGTTGTTCCTCCTCTGAGTCAAGCTGTGCCTGTGCAGGCCTTAGCAATGGTGGGGGGCTGTTTGGCCCTGCCCCATGCTGTTCCTGCTGCAGCTGTTTTTGCAGGATCATATTGTGTAGCATGGCACATACCATGACAATTTGGGTACATGTAGTTGGTGAGTACTGCAAGGCTCCACCAAATGTGGCCAGGCACTGGAACCATGACTTTAGCATCCCAAACACACACTCAATTACATTTCATGTTTGTGCGTGTGCCTCATTATGGAGTTCTTGTTTGGGTGTGTGTGCATTTCTGATAGGGTGTCATCAGCCACGACTCCAATGCGTATCCAGCATCCCCCACTAGGTGACCGTCAGGGATGTCCCCATTGGCAAATGTCTGGCACAGCTGTGTCAGATGCCAGATATGGGAATCGTGGTAGCTTCCAGGGCAGCCAGCACACACATTCAGTATTATGCCCTGGGCATCACACATGATCTGGCAGTTGATGGAGTGGAAGCCCTTGCGGTTGATGTAGGCCCTACCCCGCTCACCAGCTGGTGCTTTGATGTGTATGTGCATGCAGTCAATTGCACCCACTACCTCAGGGTATTCCACTATTTGCTGGAAAAGACACATATTGCTGGCCAATACCTCACGGAAATTGGGGAAATATACATGATCACTGACATGTGCTGACATGGCATTCAGGAACTGGTGCAGTACCCTGGATGCTGATGCCTGTAAAATCCCCATCATATCACCAGTTGGTCTCTGGAAGGTACCTGTTGCTAGTATTCTTAGGCCAACACATACCTTGGTTTCCACTGGAATGGGTTCCCCTCTGTTGGTTCTGTGTGTGAGGCATGGCCTGCACAGCTCAACAATTTGCTGCATGAGGTCTCTGTCCACTCTATAGCACTCCACTATCTCCAGCTCATGTAGTCCCTGGTAGGGTACCTTGGGTCTGTACACTCTTCTCCGTCTCCTCACTGTGGGTTGCTCAGCAGCATTCGCAATGGCACCACCCTTAGCATCTTGCACATGTTGCCTTATAATAGCAATGGCAGCCCCTAACATTTTTTGTCTCAGTTAAGCTTTTTAAGTTTTCACTTCTCTTTGTAGACTGCAGTGTTGCAGTGTTTCTGAGAAAAACATGGGGGAATGTTGTTTGCAGAGTTTTAAGTGCTGGACTGTGCTGGGCTAGTGTACTGCCCTTGTAATTAGCTGATTCTGATTGATTTCACCTGGCAGCTCTGCTACTTCTCCTTGGTTAACTTCCTACTACTTCTTTTCCTTCCTTTTCCCTTTCTGTTTCCACAGGGGGCAGCGCAGCGCAAACAAGTGCACACGAGCGCACACGCGCACAAACAGGTTTACACAGGCTTACACGGGCTTAGGCAGGTGCACATGCACGCACACAGGCTTAGAAAGCCTTACACAGGCTTACACGGGTGCACACACGCGCACACAGGCTTAGACGGCTTTGCAGGTGCGCACACACACTCACACAGTGTAAGCATCTTTGCAAGAAACTTTAGTGATATCCACGGCGTACACCTTCGGTTTCTGGGTTTCAATTAAGACAACTGCAGACACGTCTCTTCTAGTCCTGAGTAACTCACAGCAAACACATGCCACTCTGCTCCAATAAGCTTACAGTCTTTGATACATACTCCCTCATGATGTCACCTATCTTCTACTCTACTACTCCCCTAATCCTACACTTACACTCTAGGGACATGGTTCACATGGCAGGGAAAATTGGGATTCACTATCCTTATCCTCCTTTGCATAAGATTGCCTACTAATGCTTGGTTACATCTTTCAAACTGAGCTTCCCCCTTTAGCAACCACCACTCAGTAGCCATGTTGTCTTCAGCCTGCCATTCACCTACATGGCAGAGGAATATTTTTAATAAATGCCTATTTTTGGCTTTTTTGTTTTTATTTTCTGGTTTTTATAGCTCCACACGTTTGCGCGGCACTGCGCTACGCTTAAACATCGGAGATCGGGGGAAAAAAAATTATTTTTAATATTTTGCAACAGATTAAAATGCCAATGGCCTTATATCTGGCCATTGGCATGCTTCCTTAACTGGATGCATTCTTTATTTGTAACTGTCATAGCTCTGTTTTGCTATTTGCAGAATGGTACTCTGTTACCAATGGAATACATTTCTGCAAATAACTCTACTTACTCGGACAGGTTAGTGTTTCCTGGATCGCAAATTTACCTCATTTACATAGCTTTCAGCAGCAAATTAGGTAATTTGTATAACATAACACTGTCCGTGCAAGAGTAGTTTTAGGAGCTCTCATGCACGCCCCTGCCGGCTGTTGCTGGATCGCTCGGCGGACATATTGCATGTCTGGAGTCTTACTCTACTCTTAGACTCCGTGCAAGCCTTCGTGAATCTGTCCCCAGATTAATCAGGAATTTCCTTAGATATGTTTTAAGTCTGAGGAGTTTATTCCCCTCTCCCAAAACCCTAAAAATCTTCATATCCTCTGAAAGAAGTATTGACAGAGCACTCCCTTAGTGTTTTAATAGTGTAACACAATATTTGAGGAACTGCCTATCAGTGTGGATGTGTATTAGCCATACAAGGTTACCTAGTAATTTTAAAGAAGGTTATATAGCTAGCAGTATAGTCATTGAGTTCTTATACTAGTTAAAGTAGTTAGGTATTTATTTATCCCAGGTAGAAATTCCATGCACAGACCATTATGTAAAGAACACAGGATTATTAAAAAAATCTATAAAACGATATGTACCAAAAAATTAAGTTTTTACTTTCAATTAATCTCAAACATTAAGAAGCAAGAGTTTATAAAGAATTGCAGACTCATTAAAATAGATAAGAATATGAAGCATTTTGCAGTCTTATAAAAGAACACTGGTTTAATTTCTTTAGTCAGATTCTTGACACCAGTTATTAAACATGTCTGTCTGCAACACCCATGTCTCAATTTCCATAGATTCAGCAATCACTCGCAGTTTTAGTTCTTTTTATCATACAAATATTTCATGCTATTGAACCAAATGTTCACAGTCAAAACCAGAAGTTTAAACCATTATGTCATTAATGGTTTTGTAGGAACTGGATTTTGTTTAATTTTACAAATACAAGTCTACAAGGTCTATTTTTGTGCTATTATTAATTTCATTTAACTTTTGTAGTTTGTTATAGTCAACGTCATCTATTAAGTTCCGGCTAAGGTAAATCATTACTTGTATAACACAACACCTCACCATATCATTTCTTGCTTATTTGTCCTAACAAGTTGAATATTTATTATGTATTTTTATCAGACTATTTAATAAAATATATTTTCAAAAATGTTGGGTATGTTCCTTTGGACTGTAACTTTTTTTCCCTTTAATCACTTTTATTGAAAGTTATAATAAAGCAAATTCTGCAAAAAGACATTTCTGATTTGCAATGTAACTTGAGTGCTCTTACATTTCTTTTTGTGTACTGTTGTAAATGATGGTGTCACTTGGAAAGTGGAATTCAATTTCTTTTGCGTTTCAGAATGCGCTAAACCTCAATGTATATAATTCTACTTGACAACTCAATAAATATTACAATGTCATTTGAAGCTGTCAGGGAAAGGGATGAAAAGAATAGGTAAAGACACAGACTAATTTGAGCAGAGAGGCAATATCATGTACATTCCTAGAACATGTCAATCTAGATGCCAAAGAGCAACAAATATTTGAACAGCAGTATGCTGAATGTGCAAAAAGGGAGAGAACACCAAACTATGCAATATAAACACAAGACTGAGTGCAAGAAGAAAGCATTTTAAGGTAGACAAATGCAGAGGATAAAGCGAGTTTTGATTTTAGTCTTGTGCTATGCAAGCAGTTCCATACATTTGTTTAGAGATAAGATGGAAGCAAGCTTGATTAAAAGAGTTGATGGTTGTAGTAAACCTTCAGTGTCAACAGTTGCTTATTTGTGGATAGAGATACTACTTAGGGTCCTTTCCTTCAAAGTTTTATTAATTTATGCCTATAAGCTTCCAGTTCTGGCCATCAGTCCTTTCCCTAACTAAGGGTGTACTCTAGCATTCCCTGTTATGGAGTTCTGGCAGTAAGCAACGTTCTGCGGGCATGCACATTAATAGCAATTGAGGCCACTGAGAGATGCTGTATGAAGTCAGTGTTACCAAATTGGCCTGCTTCACTGTAAGTGTTTTTAACATTTCTCCTTCTGGCTTCATTCATATTGCCTAAACAAAGATAACAGTACATGCTTTCTTTCGACAGGAGCGGGAAAAAAAACACCTTGACAACAACTTTTCACAAAAACATAAGAAACCTAGAAGCTGAGAATCAAGTTAAAAGAGAAAGTTTAAATCTGAAAATCCACTAAACTTTCAATAAATGTGATGCATAACCAAACACAACATTGCTTTAGTAATTTAAAGAAACCACACAGGTGCTCTCCCTTAACATATTAAAATAAAACATGACTGAATAGCATCATAGTTTTGCTGCATGAAGTTTTAAATCACTTGTAGACACAATCATTAATTCCAGTGTGTTGTGTACCATTTATCAGTTGCTATTCAAGCTAAAATGCAAGACATTAATTATCCTAGCAACTATATACATGGAAATAGCAGGCGTCTGTCATACCATTTAAATCTACTGCTGATACCCCGCTACCAGTGGAGATATTATCAAAGAACTTATCCACAATAATATTAACTAGTAATCCAGAATCACTTACAATAATATGTTGAAAACTAATACTGATATTCAGTGTCTTATCCTTTCTCTAGACTCTCAGATGGTTAAACAGAATTTTGTTATTAGTCACTGCTAAAAAGAACCTTATAGTTAAATTGATTTTTAACATTTGGAATTTCTTTATTTACGCACCATTTTTATTAGATTTTAAGTGATTTGTTATAGTTGACCACCATGGTGGAAATTTATTAGTCCTAGATGTAACATCTCTGACTGGAGTATATTTAGTAATACATATCTTATACAACTGCTGAAAATTTCCCATATGTCATCTATACTCCAACCATTCACCTGCCCCATGCCAATCCCATGCACTAATGTCATGATTAATAGCTACAAAATCAGAAGTGCAATATTTTCTGTAAGATAGCTCTTGATAGTATCTCTTAACCATGTGTACCCTGTGTGATCTGATGAACACAGTTTGGAACCAATATTAAAGCTATTGATCTCTAGTGCATAGTTGATCCAACTTCCATGTAGGGTCTTAACCATCCTAGTTAGGTCTGTTAGCACCAAGGTGTTATTATTTAAAATATTTTTGCAATTATTTTGTTTTTCACCATTAGAATTAGAAGAAGGAAAGCTTCAAACAAGATCTGGAGCATTGTCACCAGCAATGATGTCATATTTAATTCTTGGGGATCTATAAAATATGGCCATCTCCCTTTTATGCAGTTCAAAAAATATCCTAACAGCATAAATTTCAGATGTATCAAGAGACTGGTCAGTGAGATTCAACAGTGTCCAAGCTAAATTTAGTAGACACAAATAGAAATAATAAAAAACTGCAAAAGGTGCCAAGGGATACGAAGAACACCAACCAAGTGACAGTGAAGGGTGTTTATTCAACCAAATCAGACGTTCCACAAGCACATTAACGCTTCACAAATACAATGCATTTTCGTTCATCACAAACTTCATCAGATGCAGACTGAAAACATAAAATGCACTTATATATATCATCCTACATTGACACATTTAACAATCAATTAAGCAATTAAGCAAAGCAAAATTATAAAACCCTTCTTTAAAAACTTGATAAAATGAATAAATATATGTTCTGTTTATTTAAATACAAGTAAATAGATAAAAATCACTTTTAACAGATTAAAAACCTTAAATAATTGTAAATAAATAAACCCTTTCCTTGTAAAAAATACTTATTAATAACCTAAAATCATATTAGTCATTGGGCATGTTTATTCATAATCTTAATACTCTATCTTGTGGCTAAAAATTCCAATTCCATTTCCAAATTCCAAAATGATAAAACCACTCATATTCCCCTTTTCTTACAAAGATTTTATCTGTTTGAATAAACTTAAGCATAGGGAGGTGTGTCAAAGGAAGGTGTTTGAAAAAAATATTTGTAAAACCATGTAAAGTTAGAATGTCTTATGAAACCACATTATAATTTACAATTTAGCAGCTCTTAATTTTAATAAGGGAGCTATGGAAATATTCTCATTCAAGCCTGGTAATACATTTGCTTGTAAAGTCACTTGCCACCATAACTCCCTATACTCAATACTTTCTTCCAACAACCCCCTCTGTTATATCCTTCTTAACCCTTTCTAGAACAAAAAAATAAGGAATGAGCATTTGTACAGATTTGTTGGTGTTTGTATAAAGCATTGGTCTCTTTTTCAGTGTGTATGTCATAATAATGTTCATATATTCTTTTCTTAAGTTTCCTTTCAGTTTTCCAGCGTAAAAACTGGAGCATATTTGACATACTGCTAAATATATTAGACCACTGGAATCACAGTTGTAAAATTATTTTCCTTTTATTACCAAATCCCTCCCTTCTACAATTATGTTTCCTTATTATATACATATGTACATTGTGAACAGTGTCCACATTTGTATGTTCCATTCCTTCTCAGACTTTTATTCACTTGCCCATAATAATTTTCTATTAATTTCTTTAGGTTGTGCAGAGCAAAAAATACATTTTGTAGACAATTTTTAAGTTGTCCTTTGATATTTTGTCTAAGTCTGTAAAACTTGTAAACCTTTTCCATTCAGTTTCCATGACTTTTCTTATCATGTTGGCACTGGCATTATATTCCAAAACCAGTGCCCTTCCAAAGTTTTCTTCTTCATATTGTTTGTTCCTATCACTTTCAAGGTTAACACCTAGAATGGGTTTACACCTATCCTTTCTCCCATCCTAGTTTTTTCAGTCATCAACATTATCTCTAAGGTCTGCACCTCCTTTTCAAAATCTTTATCAAGTGAGGTCATCCTGTATGATCTTACAAATTGACCCATCACTATATTCTTTTTTGTAATGCCAAGGATGTGCACTGTTAAAGTGCAGGTATGAATTTGAAAATGCGCTTTTTCTGTATACGTTAGAGTTAATTTTTTTATTTTCTTTATATATACTGTGGTGGTGGTGCTGCGGTAGCGTTGTCACCTCATAGCAAGACGTTGCCCTGTTCGATTCTCAGCTAGAGTGTCTTCTGTGTGGAGGCATATGTGAATGGGGCATGCCTTCGTTGAAGGATGTGCGTCAGGGCTGGTAACCCGGTACGTAAAAATCCACTACCACTCATTAGAGGACCAGAGTTCCACTGTGGTGACCCCTAACTGGGAAAAGCCGAAAGACACAAACAAACAAAATCTCCACATCCAAATATTGTAGTCTTTCGTGAGAGACTTTGTGTGTGAACTGTAAAAATGACATACTACTATTTAAAAAACTAAAAAATTCTTGTACTTTGTCATCCAGACCAACCCATAAAATACATATATCATCTAAAAACCTTCTATACATAAACCAGCATTCCTTATAAATTGATTTTAAAACAACATCTTCTTCCCATCTGGCAAGGATTAAGTTTGCATAGGTAGGGGCACATGCTGCAATGCATGCATGCTAGAAATAACACCACTCCTCTTGTCTTTTCTTTGTTTAAACTTCTAGAATTTGCAGTAAATATTTTAACCTGTCATAACATTCTCCATACATCTGAGGAGTAGCTAGGCCATTTGGAGTCCAGGGCGAGACCCTCATTTGGCACCCCTCCCCCTTATGGGACCTGCAGAGCAAAAAAAAAATTAACAGGGCTGGGGAAAAATGGCTTGAAAAAAACTTTTTACAAAAGCATAACAGAATGAGAGGCTGAAAAGCAAGTTCATATAGGTAGCTTAACTGCGAAAATGCATTAAACTTTCAATAAATCATTCAGCTGTCATTTAATACATAACCAAATACAGAGTTGCTTTAACAATTTAAAGAAACTACACAATTAGCTTTCTCTTAGCATATTAATGATAAAGCCAGACTGAGTAACACTATAGTTTTGATGCAAGAAGTTTTAAAACACTATTGTTCACAATCATTAATTCCAGGGTGTTGTGTACCATTTAACAGTTGCTATACAAGCTAAAATACAAGACATTTTCTCAAGGTAAAAATGAAGTTGAGAGTTGAAGGTTCCATGTGTACTGAAACAAGGCAAAAAAAAGCATCAGTCCACTATTAATATTATATAAGTACTATTCAGCAGAGGAAAACCTCTTCAGTAGAAATTGCATCCAGAAAATAACCAATGTTATGGAAAATGATTGATGTACATTAGACTAAAGGCTTCAAAGCAAATATACAGTAATCTTCTTGCAACCAAACCATTCTCAGAAAAATCTTTAAGGAAATAGCATTCATTCAACTAATAATAGATAAAAAAAAGTTTGATGAAGAACTCATTCCCCATAAAACAGCATAGTATTGATTGAAAATCCATCAACTAATATAAAAATAGCCTTGATGAATTAAGAACACATCTCTTTCTTTCTCTAGCCATAAAACAGCATAGCATTCAGTGAAAGCCCAATCAGTAGTAATAATCAAGTAATAATAGATAAAATAGCCTTGATTTAATAAATAACTCATATCTATCCACCCCCATAAACAGCCAACAAAGTACCTATCTGCCCTATATGGCAACAACAAATTCATAATAACGAGTAATAGCAACAATGGCAGGAGGATACACCACAAAATTTTGCATCCTAATTTTTTCTAATCATTGTCATTTTATTAAGTGCAATTTTTCACCATATGTTTCTCCAAAAAGATAATTGTATAAAGAACCAAATAAGACAGATTACTTCATTGAATTGCATTGCATTTTAATTTGACACATCCACCAGTCCAGTCAGCCCTCCAACAACTGTTCAGATTTCTGCAGAATGTCCATATTTTTGCCTTATTTTTCTTTTGTTTTCCATAAGATTTGTATTTTCTGACAAAGCACTAGTGATTGAATTCAATAATGACAGATACATCATATCCTTCAGAAAATGCATGCTAATACAAAACCCATTAATTCTATCAAGCTGCAGCTTTCTAACTTTATAAGAGCGATATTTAAAGTCTGTCACTATTTTTTACCTTTCTTCCCACCACCATTAATTATGAAGTCACTAAATATTGACAACATTTGAGTTTCAGAGTTTATATCCTTCAGAAAATGCATGCTAACACAAACTCTGCTTTTGTAGCAATGTTCTATGTCTGTAAAAGCAATATTTAAAATCTGCACCTATTTTTTGGCCTTTGTTGTCCCACCACCACTGATCAAAGTCACACTGAATAATGACACAGATGTTTCAGATGCAGTATTCTTATCCTTCAGAAAGTGCATGCTAACACAAGACCTGTTATTGTAGCAGGGTTCTAAGTTTAGAAGAGCAATATTTTAAATCTTTAACTTCCCTACTTTGTGAAAACCACCAGCCAATCAGTTTGTTGTTGATCGCAGTTTGTCTCAATGTAATACTCTGTCTCTGAAGCAAAGCCAGCAACAAGCTAAGAAAAGCCTAAGCTTTTTAATATTTTTTTCTTCTAAATTTACAACAGTGACCACAGCAAGTTGTTTAAAGAAAAAATAAATAAACCAAGAACAAATTGCTTGGCTCGCTGTAGGTGCCAAAAAAAAGCCCCGTGATTGTCCCTCTACCTGTGTAGCTAATCACAAGTGTGGAGTGTCTCAAATATCCATGTAGGATGCTTTTGACCTTACTTTGTTTCCCTTTAAAGGGAAAAACATACATAACTAGATATTATGCAGATTAATAAATAAATACATAAATAAATAATAGTGTGGATTGTACTAGACAAGTCAGTGTCCAGGATGATTGCCCCTCTGACCTTGCCCTTGCTGTTCTACTACATACATCAACATTTTCACAAGCAGTTACTTTATAAGGATGAGTAGTATAAAATAAGAAACTTAGAGAGATAAGATATTGTTGGCATGGTGGTATTTACTTTATACAACTTTTGTCTATTTTGTTTGCTAACATGAGAGTTCTTCTGAACAAAGCCCATTTTCATTGGAGGCCAAAATACAAAAGATCCATGATAACAAGAATTATTGTATGGGAGACAGAAATAACAAACATAAAAAATGCCAAATGCAAGCTTTGTCACAAGAAAGTCATATAGTACCATGCATTCACAGATCAACCCCAGGATTTAATAAACTCTTTGTAGGCTCTGTGTAGAATCTACACAGAAATTACTGATGTACATAGCCACAGTTCCCCCTTGGCAGTGCACTATGCATATTAATAAAGAGACAGCATAGTAACAGGGATATTGGATTTGTGTAGGCAGAAGTGTAGAAGCTGATCAGATGTTGTGTACATGGTGAGACTCCCTGTAGTGTTCCATGCTGCTGGTGAAATGTGCTGTGTATTAATAGTTTGCATATTAAATGTATAAAGTATTATGTTTTTTTTATTTATTTATTTTTTAATGGCCATTTGCTCAGTGCAGCATGGTGCGCAGCAATGCCAGGCCATGCATATACATAAACAGTTGACACCTGACAGACATATAAAAAATAGAAACTGGATGTAATTAATTTTGATAACTTTTTTTTAATGTCTGTTTGCACAGTGCACATATACAGCAGACACTTGCCCGACATCTAAAAATAAAAACTGGATGTATATAATTATTTATTTTTGCTTTTGTTTACAACCATTTAAGTCTGTTTGAGTGGCACACCATGATTGCTTAGTAGTATATGTGAAGGTATTCTACTTTATATACTATCCAACTAGCTAAATGGGTAGAGTGACAGTCTAAAGTTTCGTTGCTCCTGGATTTGAGTCCCTCGCACACGTATCATTTCTTGAATGCAACGTAAAATGCCTTTTAAATTAAAATCAATATTTTTACATTTGGGAGATCTGCACGGTGCTAAGCACTGCTTAAGTGTGGTTAACAGCTAATACTGTTTGTGTGTTGCTAGGCTTTGCCAAAACCATGGTTCTGCGGGTTTTTGCACTACTTAGCTCGACTTAGCTTGTTTGCATGATGCTAAGCACTGCAGTGTTTTTGAAAGGTGCTGAGTGATGTGTAAGGGCAGAAAAACAGCTTATATTATGGCCAACAGGTGGGAATTCTGCACCATTTGTTGGACACTGCGTATCTGCTGATATGCCAGGTGATGTTGGAGAGGGTTTGCACTTTTGGGTGCAGAGATGGGGTGTGCAGGAGTCCAAGGTTTTTGCTGGACTCCTCATATGCTATTGTGAACCTGGGCTGCTGCAAGGCAGTTACCAGGGCTCAGTGTGTAAGGCTGAGGCCTGGGATTGGTTGGCCAGGGATCTTACCAGTGCTACTGGTATCCCCTGCACTGATGGCCTGTGCTGTCACCACTATGACGACCTGAATCAGAGAAAGAGGGGAACATTGGACACCTGAGTTCAAGAGGCTAGGGCTGGGCATGCCCTACAGATGTGTATTTTTTCCACTGTTTTACCAAACTTCAGGCTGAATGTGTGCAAAATTGGTATGCATAATGGTGTGCTTCTCTCCCAACAGCTGTAGCTGAGAGGACTTGCAATATTCAGTCCCATGCCAGGTGCCTGGCCAGGTTGCATTGTGAGTGTGGTAAGTACAGATATATTATGCTAATTGCAGTGCAATAAGCAATAAAGAATAAAAAATGTAGAATAAGGAATAAACAATAAAAACTGTAGTGCAGTAAATGGGGAATTAGAAATATAGTGCAATAAATGAATAATTAGAACTGTAGTGCAATAAATGAACACTAACAACTGTATTGCAATAAATAAGAGAATTATCAGCAATACCAATAAAGTGTTGAGCAACACTGTGGTTTCCTAAATAAATCTCTCTTAATATTTGCAGCACAGCTGTTTTCATTGCATGTGTGTTCTACTGTCACTGCAGTCAAGTACAAAGCTGCAATAGTTCTATAATGCAAAAGAAATGTCCAGTAAAATGTTTTCTCAACCAATAGTATGGTTCAAGGTTGTCTACAGGCCAATTTTAGTCAGGTAATGCTCACATTTTCTTCCACTCCAGGAACAAAAGGTATATGGCTGAGGTAGCCCACTTTATGAGCAGATAGTGTGTGTAGATTTCACAGAAAATTATCAACAATACTGATAAAGTGTTAAGCAGCATTGTGGTTTCCTAAATAAATCTGTCTTAATATTTGCAATAGGGCTGTAGTCATTCCATGTCTTTTCTAAGTTGCTGCAATTGTTACATTATATGCACATGTTCCCTGCAGTCACAGCTAATGAGTTCTACTCACATGCCTGCCAACTAAGGCATGATGACTGTCTAGTTTACTTATTAGTACACAAACATTCCTCTCAACTGTCATGATTTTTTGTAATGTAATTACAACTGCCTAATCTGTCTGTTCCATGATTACCACATAAATGATTGACTGGAATGCTATATATTTTCAAATCCATTTACCTAACACCTTGGTAAGTCCACATTATGTGAAACTCTTCTGTGTAGTTCTGTACCTGCATTTGTTACTTCTTGGCCCATACTGTCCCATGCTAACAGCTTGAGAAGTATGTATGTGCTACATCAACTATAGAAGAATTGTAGTCACTGTACTCACAACTAACACTGCACACCTGTAGAAGTTTGTAATTGTACTCTGTGTAGTAATATTAAGTGCGAGATAACTAATGGTATGTTTTTCTCACTCTTCTCACCCCTTATCTTCTTTAATTTATTACTGTTATTTCTTATTATGATTTAATATTAACATATTTTGTTACACTAACTGTTTTACTGACCTTATGGTTTAATTTATACTGGTTTGCTGTTAACATACTTACTGTTCATAGGTTCATAGGTTCATACTAGGCTATCTGCCCTAGGGCATTTATAAGCCTAGCCAGAATGTGTTTGGCTTTCGCCACCCATTTTAAATTAATTTTGCTATGCCCTTTTTCAAGGTTAGTATACTGTGCCTCTGTCTAACAGTGACACAGAAGTGATACCTGGGTTAAACCTACGATCTCCCATCCACTCATCAAGATTCCTCTTGAAGAGAGTCAGTGAGGGACTCTGCCTAACCTGGACTGGGATTTTATTTCAGAGTGAAGAGAGCCTCTGGGTTATGAATCTGTCCCTCCAGCATGTCCTATTTATTTCAGTACTGAGGTTCAAGTCTCTCGAGTGCGTAGCTCGATGGGATTTGGATTTTCTGAGGTGCAGCATGTCCATTAATTCCGGGTTGGACATGGCTTTACACGTCAGGCACAGATCACCCCTGAACAGGTGGTATGCCACTGAGTAGAGTTGGAGTTTCTTTAACCGGGCAGCATATGACATCTGTTTGAGCCCTTTGATCCTCTTGGTGAGGTACTTATGGGGTCTTTCCAGTTGCTGCAGGTGTCTGGAAAGGTACATCCCAAAAGGGGCATTGTACTCAATTATGGGCCAGATGAGGGATGAGTAAAGAGGCACGATGACCTCCCCTGATCTAGATGTAAATCCCTTTATGATTAGGTGGGCTATATAAAATGTTTTTCTAACCACTTTGACCACGTGGTTGTCAAATGAGAGACTGCTATCAACTTGGGTCCCCAGGTCCCTAATTACTTCTTCTGTACTTAATGGATTACCACCTATGTGGTAATTTGTGAGCACTTTGTTTTTGTCAAAGGGGATGACTATACATTTTTTGGCGTTTAGCTTGAGGCCATGGCTCTGGCACCAGTTGTCTGTTTCTATGAGGCCCTTTTGGAGGATGCTTGTGTCAGCTGGAGAGTCGATTATGGCACCCAGTTTGCAGTCATCTGCAAACTTGGTCAGCCACAGTCCTTCCGTGTTGGCCTGTACCTCCTTGAAATATATACCGAACAAGAGAGGTCCCAGGACTGAGCCTTGTGGTACGCCACTTGTAACTGGTTTGGAGTCTGACATGACTCCAGCAATTCTAACCATGTGGGTTCTGTATTGAGCCAGTTTGCAACCCATCTAGTGACATAGGGGTTTATATTTAAGCTGGTGAGCTTATCTATAATGCCCAAGTGGGGTATTGTATCAAAGGCTTTTGCGAGGTCCAGGTAGACTGTGTGGACCACCTTCCCCTCATCAATGGCCTTGGTGACTGTTTCAAAGAAATCAACCAGGTTTAAGAGGCAGGATCTGCCCTTAACAAAGCCGAACTAGGTAGGATCCAGTGTCTGTAGGTCCCCAATATCTTTATTTATGAGGTCCATGATGATCCTTTCCATAGCTTTGCAGACCAAGCTAGTCAGACTTATGGGGCGATAGTTTCCAGGATCTGTTGAGGCACCACCTTTGTGGAGAGGGACCACTGTTGCTGTATGCCACTCTTTGGGTACATATCCTGTAGTAAGGCTGAGATTGAACAGTAGTTTTATGTTTGGGTTTAGCTCTTCTTGGAGTTCATGTAGGACGCAGCCCGGGACACCGTCTGGTCCCATTGATGCTGTGTTTTTGCTTTGGAGAGGGCGGCTCTTACCTGAGCATCTTGAGATGTCAGGGGGGCAACACTCTGCTGGGATAGATATTTGTCCTTTTGGTGGGGGACATTTGTGCTGAACCTGTCAGCTAGGATGTTGGCAATGTCTGTGGGTTCAGTGTATTTTTTGTCATTTTGGACTAATTCTGAGCATATCTGGGAATTCCCACCCAGGTTCCTAACATAACTAAAGAAAGCCTTGTGGTTATCCTTAGTGTCCTGTGCAATTTTTCTCTTGAAGCTGGCCTTAGACGATTTTATGAGTGCCCGTAGTTTTTTGTTAATACTGATCAGAGATGCCTTCCCTTTTTGGGATTTTGCTCTATCATTTAGTAGTTTCCTCCTTCTATTGTATAGTTTGTTTATGGCTGGGGTCCACCAGACAGGATGTCTGTCTGCCTTTGGAGGATTGGGTCTTGGTTTTATTTGGGATTGCATGATCCATGCATTCCTGAAGGTGCTCATAGAATGCATTTATAAAGGATTCTGCGGTCTGGGCCATATTTTCCACAGGCCCGGGGGCTTTGAAGGATTCCACCTCAGTTTTGAGGAGTGTGAAATTTGCTTTAGAGAAGTTTTTCATTGTGGTTTTCTGGGCAGAAGGTGGGGTCGGGATGTGAATATCCAGTGAGATTAGTTTATGGTCTGATATTACTAGTGAGGGATACACTTCTGGTCTGGAGCATAGAGTCCCCATGTTGGTGATGATCAGGTCCAGTATGTTTTCCCCTCTTGTGGGAGTGGTAACAAGTTGTTCCATAGCATTTGAGTTTATAAATTCTAGGAACCTTTGGGCTAGGGTGTTGGAGCTAGAGTAATGCTCCCAGTCTATGTTTGGGTAGTTGAAGTCACCCAATATAATGGTGTTTGGAGAGACCTTCATATTTTCCAGTGTTCTCAAGAAGGCTGAGTGGGGTTCCTGGGTTTGGGAGGGTGGTCTGTAGCAGGCTATAAACTGGAAGGCAGTTTTACCCACTGTTAGTTGCACATGGATAGTCTCTGATGCTTTGTGCTGTGCCACCAACCTGGAGGTGTGGGTATCTTTGACGAATATTGATACTCCCCCTCCTTTTGTGGTTCGGTCCAAGTTTTGGGGCCGAAAATCCTGGTATGAGGTATAACCTGGTACTGCTGGGGTGCTCTCGGGAGCCTTGAACCAGGTTTCTGTTACTGCACAGATATAGATGTTCTCCATGCTAAGGAGAGTTTTGAGTGCGTGCATCTTGAGGTTTAGACTTCTGGCATTGAGCAGCATTACTCTTAGTTTCTTATCCCTTGTAATACCTATGGAGGTGGGTTTGTCTTTTGAGCCTTGCCTAAAAAAGGCACTATGGGGGTAGCAAGAGCCTTTGCCAATATCTGAAAGCCCAGGGGTGACAGGTGCAAGCTGATCCTAGCAAAGCATCGTGGCTTGTTGATCATGTCATCCCAGGCTGACAGGCATTGGATCCCCTTTGAATGACACCAATACTAAGCCAGTTGTTGAAATTGATCATCTTGTCTTCATATTGTGGCATCATTCTTGGTGAGGGTAAGATGCTACTCAAGGTCAGGGTCATACCGGCCTGGGCCACATGCTCAGAGAGCTCCTCTATGTCTCTTTTCATGTAGTCCAGGGAGGTACATCTCATGTCATTCACACAAGCATGGACAATGACTGAGTCATATTTGTACTTGCCTTGGAGTGACCTGAGTGCTTGTGTTATGTGGCGGATCCTAGCGCCCGACAGGCAGCTCACCGTGACCTTCTCCTTGTTCAGCCTGGTGAGCGGGACGTCAGTGTGCTTGACAATAGAGTCACCTATTACAAGTGTATCAGGTGTGTTGTTTAGCCTTAAGGGCTGTGACTGTTCGGCACACTGGCTTTGTGAGATATGTGTTGCATGTGTTTTGTTTTGGGTAGCGGTTGCTTGGGTGTCTGCTTTGGAGGTCTCTGCTGCTTAGGCAGATTTTTATTTAGAGCCTCCGAGTATGTTTTTGTGTGTTTATGTGTTTGGATTGCTGTCGTGGTAGGTCTATGTGAGACTGGAATTGTAGTGAGTGTGGTTTCCTTCTCCTCCTGACTGGTTACACTAGTACTGAGTTGAGAGAGCTTAGCCTCCAGTTTGGCTATATGGATGCATCTCTCACATGTGTTGGAATTTGTTGGGAGGAGGAGAGGGTTGCCTGTGTACATGAGGCAGTTGTAACATTGCCTCAAGATTCCCAAATTCACCAGCTGGACCGGAGAGGAGATTGACAACTGACCTTTGGACATGCTAGAATAGTATTGGGAATTCCTTTATGTTATGTTACTTAATGTTGTGTTACACGTAATATACTTTAATATGTATTTGCATTAATAAATATTATGTTTCATTCTATTAATACTAACATTGGTTTGGTTAATACTAACTTTATCATATTGTTATAACTACTTTACAACATGTCAAGGTTGGCTGGTTCTTCTTGATCTGCCTACCTTGCCTCCTCTGATCATAGAACTAGATCCCAGGACATCTGAAACCAAGCCTAGTGGTGCTCATTTTGCTGCTCCTGCACTACTTGTGGATGCAGGTAGTATCATCCACTAGACAGGGACAGGCCCCCCTCTGGGAGAGGTGGTAGAGGGGGATTTGTCATCCATGATGAACTGCTGGGTTTGGTGCACAGGATCATCTACCATGAGTATGGATGATGCTGCATCAGATGGAGAGCATGCTGAACACCCTGGTGGGGCAGGCTCTCCTCAGAACCCAGACTCCACCACTGCCACCCTCAAGCAGTGACAGAGCAATTTCACCAGTCCCAAGGTTGGGGATGTGTGTCATGCTTCTACCTTGCGGAAGCACATGGGACTGAGATTCCAAAACACCATCCCCATTCAAGATGTTTACCCCTGTCTTGTGTCACACACCAGTGCTGTCTGCTGTCTTGTCTGTCTGCAAAAGTTTCCTCACCTACCCATCTTGTTTCTCCCACACGTATCTATGTCCCTTCTCCAGCATTCAACTCTCACCTTAAAAAAATGGGCACCTGTGCCCCCAAAAAATGTCAACCCATACATAACTCTCCATTTCACAAACATATCCATTGGACACACATAATTTGGTCCAAATGGTTTATCAACACAACTATGTTGTCCTCACTCCTCTCTCTGGGGGTTATTGTCCAAAGCCATCTACAAATTCTGTCAAAGTGCACAGTTGTTGCTGTACAAGAATTGGGTAGCTATAGTTCTTTCCTACACACTTCCTGCACATACCTACCTGCCTTTCACTATGTTTTTCTCCCACCCCATTTCACCACTTTCCTATCTCCCCAATTTTCTTTTCTTTATATATTTTTAGAGTGACGCTGCATGACATGTTCCCCTCACAGCTTTACTAAGCTCAGTTAAATGGAGCTTTACTGATATATGTGTTTTAAATAAACATGTACAAAGTAAACACTTGTCCCCTATTCCGAGCCCATGACCATCACATTTGTACAGTGCTGCATTAAGCTGCCATGCCAAACAGCTGTTAATGAAAATAGCTGGTTTAAGCTAAACATAGTAATTGAAGGTTACAGTCATTGAGCATGTTTCAACAGAGCTATGCATTGCATTGCGTAAACTTGCTTAAAGATAAATTGAAAAAGTGTGATTGCACCTTGGAGTCTGGTACAAGAGTACACTACTTGAAAGGCAAACACACAAGAATGGATGTATGGGAGGTCACTAATAGCAGATAAATGTCCCATTTTATCAACAACATTTACAAGTACACCTGCTAAGACATTACTGACAAAATGCATGATCAACAGGGACCTTGGTGCAGAAATACATCTATATAAAAGCATCCACTTAATGATGGCTATAAAACTAGTATGTCATAGCCTGTATGTGTGTACGTATATCTTGCAGATACACCTGCTACAACAATCACTCAGTAGCTCAGTCTGTTAAATGCCTTCCAAGCAGTACATTTTGCCACACACAGTCCTGCGTTTGCATTTAAATAACATTATTGTGATGACACCAATTGATCACTGAGTCATACACTCTTTATCCACACAATGCATTACAAATGAAATGTCTGCTTGTCACTGATGGAAGTCACAGGCCTGAAGATGGGAACACACTTCACATATCCCTATAGAAAAATTATAAGTGCATAAAGTGTCACATCATGCATTAATATGCATTCAGAGAGGTTTTTAACCCAGTAATGCAAATAAGGCCCATTAGTATAAGAGTGCAGTACACAATATTTTCAAACTCACAGTACAGATTAGTACAGCTGCACAACTAACATACACATCTGTAGCCCTTGCCTGTAACAAGGACTGCCAGCATACATGTTCCAAATGAGTAACAGACTGAAACACATGGCCTGACAGTTGCCCAAATGGTGGACATAATGTTATATTTATCCAATATGTAGCTCAAGAACACAGCAAACATGTAGCCTAGTACTCTGTTAATGATACCATTGCTAACATGCTTACCTTAAACACATTGCTTAACTGGAGTGGAATGGCTACATTCACTCTGGATCTGCCTCTACTACAATGCTGACACAGCTAACACAGTTACTCCTACAGCTTGTGTCCACCAAACTGTCCGCACTCTCTGTCAAGGCCTATTACATGCAACAAACTGTACCACACACATCTCTATGTAACAGTAGCTTCTACAGACCTACCTTTTATGATAACATAGTCTCCTCACCTCAGTAATGTCCAGCACAACATATCAGAAATGGCTTGTAATCCACGTGGAGGCCTTAATCTTGTACAGTGTTTGCATGTCATTGACTGATGATAGTGCAAATCAGTTGTGTTGCCTACAATTAGCAATTCAGAAGCACAGATTGATTAGGAGACAATCACCTGCTAATCAGAACCATGTTAAAAGGCAAACATGCTGGCTATAGGGAACCATTCTGTGTGAGATTTCTGCACACACAACATGCATTTGCAAAAACTGAAATATCACCACAAATCAACAGAGGAGTTTTTCGCTCCAGCAGGTATGTAACCTTTTTGTTTACAACAGGATGCAGATGTTTGAATATACTTACAGGGAATATGGGTTACAACATTAAGCTTTTCTTAGAAATGTGATAATGACATGTCATTGATATCCACATTTGTTACACTTACAGAGGGTGTACAATACATCAAGGGTGGAATGCTTTTTGTCAATGTGGCACACTGGTTTCTTGGGACTGTCCCATTATAGTGGTTGTCATAGCACACTGCTATTTGTTTGGCGCTGTTGTTTTGACATATCATCATGGTGGGGGGGGGGTTGCCCCTAGGAAACACACTACAATAGACTCCAGTGTTGGGTGTATGATCATACAGCATTATCTTTCATGGCACACACTGGAATAGCTGACTATCACTAGTATCTTAGTTGTATTCACACACTTAATATGTTTGCATGCTATGGAAAATGATATGTGTGATCAAGCAGTGGATACTGCCAGCCATTCTGTTCTTGCTGCATGTCTAGATAGTGTACTTCCACTTATGTGATCTTCATGTGTACCCATTCTGTTGTCTTTCAGGGCATGTGTACCCAAGACATGCACCTTTCATGGATGCAGAGAATGAGATTATACTTGAAGGACTCTGGCAGCAACATAAACTCCTAGGGTCTATATTGAATCCGCGAATGTTCACATTGTCGAATCTGACATTGTCGACACGTGAACGGTGAAACCGTAGAACATCGACGAGGTAAATGGAAATCTCCGTAAGGGGAGATTTCCATTTACTTTAATGTAGTGTGGTCTTGGAGTTGGTATATTTAAGTAGCGGGGGTGTGGGGGTGCAGGGGAGCATGCTTGCAGCAAGTAGTTTTGTTTTATGACATTTTTTTACTGTTTGTATTAGGTATTCTATGTTACTGGACTTTGATTATATGGTGTTGATCATATTGTATTTGAAGTTCAGTAACTTTGAGTATCTAATATAGACCCGAACTCCTACTGTCCAGGGGAAGGCAAAACAGGGAACAGTGGGCAACATTATGGGCTGACCTTGTCTATGACATGAATGCTAGAGGTCATCAGAGCAGGACATATGAGCAGGTTTGACACCACGTAATGGACATGATCAGTGCTGCATGCAAAAGAGCAGCAGATGTAGTCAGGGATTGTTGCATCACTGGTTGAGGGCCTGCAGCAGAACGACCACTCCCAGCCACTGAGGAATTCCTTGTGAACCTAGGCACACATGACATCTCCCAGGCATCCATCACACCATATATCATGGACATGGGCGCCACAATTTCCATGGCAGAGGAATGTGCAAATAAGCTTACTTTGATCACCATTGCAATACTGTAGCATTCAGTGTGTTAGGGTGTAGATACTCTTACATGGGTGCCAGGTCTGTGTTCTTTGTGGGGGAAAGGGTTTAACTGCAGTTTGACTCTCCTGCTCAGATATTGACCAACATAATAATTAACATAGTAGCTACTGTAAATGTGATATATATGGAAGTATTACCTTGTTGTGGTGCAAAATGCAGTTGTACTGACATAACCTCTCTCTCTACTTTTCACAGGTCTGTCAAGTACCAGACAAGGCCATGGTCCTACTCCTGGTAAGCACAACACTGTTTTGTTATAGATGTAGATTTTTAGCAATGCAATCCCTAAAGTGAGTGTTGTACTGTTGGCATGATTGTCACCTGCACAGATATTTTATGACTGTACACATGTCACAGTCATATGTATGCCTTGCAGGTGTCACCATACTGAGAGATCAGGACATTGCAGATTGTCATATGTGGCAACTGTGCAGAGTCTTAACAAATGTCAAAAGTGAACCTCATTTTTATGATGAATTTGCTATGTAAAGAGATTTTATTTTCAAGTAACTACAGGTGTTTGTGGGAATAGTAATGCCCTTTTGTCCTACTATATGAGGTTGGGGTTTCAGCAGGTCTGTAATAGTGCCTGCAGTGTATAGAGCTGTACATTTATTGCAGCATAGTACTGCAGAGCATAATAGTTTAAGTATTAATGTACTGCTTTTTCCTCTCTTATCAAAGGTGACTGGGGGGGGGGGTTGTCACCTACACAACCTGATGTCAGTGTCTGTTCAGACTCCAATGATAATGGTGGCCACAGTGAGGCACAGGTGGGGGTTTCAGGGGCTGAATATGTCCTAGAGGTTGACATCACTCTTCTGCCCTCATTGTCACCACACACAGTCAGTATGCCTACACATACCCAGTCCCCATAGGCCAGAGGTATTGGACAGTTGGGGGGGGCATTGAACAGGAAAGTGTGGCAACTATGGCTTCAGTCAGTGTAGATACTGTCCATAGCCAGAGAGCAGATAAGGTTCCACACAGGCAGATTGATAGGGGTGCACATAGGAGGCCTGCTGTCTTCTACCACCTGTTGCAAGTGTCACATCATGGTTCACTTGGTGTATGTTTCAGGCCATGATGGAGGCAAAGGCATGTTCTGAAAAGAACTCCAGATGTATGATCAGGGTTATGGATGCAGCACAGTCTGACATCTGAGACTACCTCCACCGCATTAGTGACACCTTGGATCGGTTCACTGATGCGGTGGACAGAAGGTGGGCCGAGACCATGTCTGTCTTGGAATGCACAGTGTCTGTGCTGAAACATGTGGTTGGAGTTGAGCTTTGGCCTTGCAGACATAGGTCAGCAACCCCATCTGCTGGCGGTCCACGTGGCCATGCACAATCACGCTTCCATAGTTGCAGTACATCCAGGGCTACAGAGGGAAGTGTGTTGTCCACACCAAGACATGGCAGGCCATGGGCTAATGGTCCTGGGCATTCCTATGGAGAACATAGTCCCAGCAAACAGCAGTCACTGTGAGGTACTAGCACCACTTATGACCTTGGGCATGGAGGTACCAGTGCAACTCCTGGCAGAGCCAGCTCCCATGTTCGGCCTTTAGATGGTGAACTGTCAGCTGTACCATGCACAGTTCAAAGCTGTCCAACATACACACATGTAGGGCTAACACTGAGCTTGACTGTGTACACGCACACACTCACACACCACTGTCAAATGCAGATCACCTACAGACGCACACTGCACAATTCCATGGTCCATCTTGCCTGCTTCCCTTCCTGACTCACACACATGCTGTCAACCTTTTAGGTCATCCTAGGCCTCCTGGACCCCAACACAACACCCTGTGCAGGTGATGATACCCGTGACATGTCCCTGTCATTCTCATCATTGATGGAGGGAAATGAAGCTACGTGCCTGATGCACAGGGTGACTATATAAATTAACATGTACTTGTTATGCATTGTTTAGCCATGCCACTTGTAGTGGTTACTGACAGATACTGTATGCTGACATTTGTAATGAGTAAGCCACGTAATTTTGTGTACCTTATGTTGTATGATGTTGCAATGGCTGTATACTTACACAATGAAAAGTGTGTCACAAATCTGTTTCTGTTTCTGTTTCAGGATTCTGTTGGGGACACCTATGGACACACAGCAGCAAGACAGCCATAGATGTCACAGCACAGGATAGACTGTCACTGCAGAAGAAATATGTCCTCAGCGAGGTACAGAACTATAGGTGCATGGCTCCATATGTCCATTAGTGTGTAACAGGCTATCAAGGACAATGACCTCATTTAGCATACTCATGCATCCCTAATCTGTGAAAAGGTCTGATACCCTTGATAAGTGTCACCAGAGTGTAGGGAACTAACACATCTACAAGTTGTGGTGCTGGGGATGACCCAACATCAAATTTCCTGTGTCCAGTGCAGACATTTGTCTGACAACAGCTATGATTGTCATGTTCTGCATCACATAGTGTAACCTGCACATGATGTGTGTCACAGCAGATATGTGCTTCACATGCATGGGGCCTTTTTACATATAGGGTCTAATGTCTGTGTGACATAGCTGTCTCCCCAACATGTAGTATTTATACCACTGTGACAGTGTAAGTGTGTAAGTCAGATAAGACATGTGTTGGTCTTTTCATGGATGCACAGGAGGTACACAATGGGATCTGACACCTTCCTATATGGCAGCCATACACATCCCCTACAAAGCATTTATGAGACAGACTACACATGTACGGCCTTGACATGGACCCCATAGGACATGTTATCTGGATTGTATATTGCAGCACCATGTAATCTGTGTGGCTGCTACAGTTGTAAGATATGCCTGTGTAGTGACATAGCAGGGTGCAATTGTACACAATGATAGGTGTGATGAGTACCACATTCAGTATGGCATTGACAGTCTGGGAGTTACATCAAAGACTTTTCTGTTCATGATGTACAACACTGAATGCATCCTCACATCTCACAGACCACTGAAAGTCAAAGGCTATATTTCTTCCTGTGTCCATATGTCCATGAGTAATGGCTCAACTGTGTGTGGTGTAAGGACACTACTATATTTCCCAGGGGTGAATGACTCTCCAAAGGATAGTATTGTGCAGTCACTGGCATTTAGTATTTGTCAGTGGCTCAGACCACAACTGAATGTGTCACAGGCCATCCTGGTTAACTGTTGGGTCTGTGTGGGATTCAGTGACAGCTCCTTATATGCAATCACCTAATGTAGCCAGTCAGGGGGCACTGACAGTGGCTTTGACTGCGGAGAGGGAATAGCTAGAAGGAATATGTCATCAATGATGTCTGGGGAAATCCATTAGTAACTGGCATCAATGCAGTTTAGGTCTACCAGTGGTATCTGCCCAGATTATGACTGTCAGAAATTTGCAATCCCACCAGCTGACATAAAACTTGGTAGATAACCTACATAATTTCCAGTAAAGTAATATTGTCAAACACCTTGTTAGACCATGGTAGGTAGAGTGAGTAATATTCCTGTCATCCACTGCATAGTGTAACACTCAATGGGGTCTACCAGTTATAGTTGGTAAGCATGATTTGGCATTGAGCATAACAAATGATGTGTGGCCCAATGTCAGTAGGTGCATGACAGTGTTACTGCTCGTATCCATGCTAACTCCTTTCATGGCATTTCATTTCACATGACACAGAGATTTGGGGACACTGCTTGGCACTACATGCTAGTTGCCCTTTGTGCAACTAAGTATTGCAGTTTCTTCCAGCATGTTCCAAAAAGAGAGTCATTCAAGGTGTGTGTGCAGAGTGCAGACAAACATGTTAGGGAACTGCAATATGTATATCCTTTGAAGTTAAGTTGGGGGTTTTACACAGGTATTTTGTAGTAGGACACTACCCAAGTGGTGTGTACTGGAAGGACACAATTACCTTGTCAAGACTGTGGAAAGCAGGGGAGTCCATGGAATTGCTGGTGTCTGGCAACTATTAATGCTGGTCTCACTGACACCACTCTCACATAGGATATCATGCCCCTATAAATTTTCTGTCATCACAAAAAACGGTACTATGAAGCCCATGATGACAATAAGGCACAGCCTGTTTGTTCATCCACATAGCTGTCCCACATCATGAAAGGCTCTGTAGGCTTCACATTCCCTTTTCCAAGTAGATGTCTTGAATAGCAACCTGGGCAATCAGTTGGCTCTTGCATGTGTTATGTCATCTGTTCCAGGGTCGGTGATATGTCACTAGGGAACTGACATGAGAGGGATTAGTAGCATTGCTGTAATGCCACAATATAATGTACAATGTCCATTGACATAGATGTCCAGTCTTCCTGTAACAATCAGCACACTGCCAGTGAGCCATCATAGGTGACACTTTCACAACACTTCATGCATCCTCCCTTCAACACATTACTGGTGCATATCTGCATGACATTGCTGTAAGACCTACTATAACAGACTGGCCACGTTTGGCCAATCTGTGTCCATTTGCCACATGTCCTAGGCATGTCATACTGTACAGTTATGTACCCAACACACATGTCTGTGTTTCCACATCATATCATACAACAACCAGTGCGCTGTCTAGTTGCTTGACAAGCATCGTAATCTTGTGAGGTCAACATAATGTCAGCAAAGTTAAACAATTCCGCTATGCATGTACAGGCATCCAGATCTTCACTGCAAAGTGTGTCTACAAACACTGTGTATCAGGCTGTCAACCCCAAGGGTGTGGCAGCATGACCCTACCTTTGCACGACCTGCTGCTGAGGTGTTGGGACTGTCCCCGCCCCTCTACTCCTATGACAGACAAACACAACATGTGACAGATGTGACTGCATTTCAAACCTTGCTACCATGGTGTGTCCAACAGGAATCATTACATATGGCAATGAGCATTATGCCAACATGCACAGCTCACATTCTGTTCCATGTTGCACTTACACCCACATCACACACCAGACACATTACAAAACAGACACCTCAGTACAACCTGTCTCTGGCATGCACTGTACACATGATACTGCATGTACCACTCTCTCACCAGTCAAACACCTGAGGCAAAACACAAAATCACACCTCTTAGTCAGAGGTGATTACATTGTGAGACACATTGATGTATGTATCAAGTGGCCACATATGGGACAGGTCACAGATAGCTGTTTGTGAACTGACACAATTGGCCTTATCACACATTGCTGCAAAGCAAGGGATATCAGATAGCATAATGTTGACATCATAGTTCCTGCAGGTGTGTATGAGTAGGGGCATAAGTCACTGGCCTGTATGCAGACACATAACTGTGCTTAGCTAGTCTGTGTCTCTCTCGGGTATATGCATACCTTTCAGCTGCAGTTGACATTCACCTGGGATGATGGCTCAATGCATGCAGAAATTAATGGAAGTCAATAATTGCCTTAGTGTGTGGTGTCATTGTCAGGGGATCTACTATATGTCTGCCTGGGCTGCCTTGCTTAACAGACATCAATGCTTCACCAGTGATGGTGTCCATCTCTCACCCCTGAAATTTGGATTAATGGCCATGGCTGCTGACACTCCCACAATGCAACTTAGATACACTGTTCAGGGAAAAGTTGGCAATGAAAACACCATCTTTATACAACATCAAGGTTATCCTGCTACACTGTGGGTATGGCAATACTGAACCCCACTCTGTGGAATGTGTCCCCACCCTAGATTATGCAGACATGTGTGCACTCAAGGACATCTGGTTCAAGACTGTGGACAGCACCACAGCCATACCAAACTACTTGTCCATTCACATCTTCACACCTCAAACTGACAG
The DNA here is from genome assembly GCF_019279795.1 of Protopterus annectens. NCBI lineage: Eukaryota > Metazoa > Chordata > Ceratodontiformes > Protopteridae > Protopterus > Protopterus annectens. The sequence goes on from NC_056741.1 coordinate 1,618,244,424, forward strand.
TGTTCAAGGTAATGCAGGTGGTGTATATGTACTCATTAAAGATAGATACACATCCAGATTTTATGAAACACTGTGATTTCCCAGAGACAATGCAGGTGTCATTCAATACTGGAAGGGCATATAATCAGGCAATAGCCAGCTGCAGGAACAGTTCTATGTATCCAGACACCCATTGTGTATATTTGTATGTACATGTGTCTACCAAGATGTATCAGTGCACCATGTTGTGGGGTGACATGATCACCAGCTGTGTTGCTTATTCATGCTGCAGCTCACTTGCCCAAAGGTTAGTCTATGTCCTTTATTACAATGTACTGGAGCAGTGCTGTGACATCCCCCAAGGGGAACCAACATATTGCAACACTGTTTACCAATATGGATAACCACTGCAGCCCCCCCCTCCCATGTGAGGTCCTCTCTTGTGGGATCTAACCACAGATCAGTGTTATTAAAACTACTAGCACTATCCCTACTTGCAGACAATACAGACATATATTTCAACAAAGTCATTTATTACCTCCTGTGGTTTGGTTTACTTAGCTTGACTGCACCTCCCCCCAGATGGGACGGCATGTATGCAGAGCAGTACACCCATGTATTATGCCAGCAGCTTTACAACTGAATGAACTTGGCTGTACCTGACAGGAGGAACACAAACTCTTCGTGACACAGCAGATCTGCCTGGTGGACAACTGCCATTATCAGGCTGTATAATAGGAGGTGGGCATTGCTGTGTGTCAGTTGGGGTGAAGGTGCCCCCTAAAATGATGACACATTCTCCTCAGTTACAACAACCACATAGTGTTGTGACATTCTGTAGACACAGTAAGTGACAAAATTAGCCACCCACACAAAGCAGAACCACAATGCATGATGTAGTTACATGTGTAACCTCAAAGCTCAGGCCAAGATTATCGATGAACTCATACTTAATGATGCCACATAGAATGGGTCTGTACCCATAGCTAACCTGTAGTCCCACATGTTCTGCATCAATTTTACTCCCCTGTCCCAACAACATGTGATGCATGACATTCCTACAACCTGTCCCATAACTTCCATATGTACAGAGCGGGTCGTAAATGGCCTCTCTGTAGAGAATACAAAGCATCTATTGGACATGCTAACATCCCAGGCTGCATCCTACATAGGGTGTGTCATGGATTATTAACACCATTGGGGAACACTTTGCAATCATACTGAAAACACTGTCTGAACTCCAGCTGTCTGGACAATGCCAAATGTTATACCAGAGGTGCTACATGGACTGACCACCAGAACTATAGACTTCTTTGCCTGAGTATCCATATTTGTATGGCCATAGGGGCAGTCATCATGGAGCTGATCAGCACACATATATGTGATCTACACACAGTTGACTGTACACAATTTGGATGTCTGACAGCGGGATCATAACTATTAAAAGTGGTGGACATTTCTGAGGCAGTCACCAAGGACCTGGGTGAGGGGATATCAGGGCATACAACCCCTTGGACTGAGCCAAGCTGTCTGACTATATCCTCCAGTCAGGCATCATGTACAAAGCAACCACTTAGGCATCCATGGTACTATCATTGTAGGGGTCACTTAGTGGCCCATTGATGGCACACATACTCAATATAGGGACATCCACATCCAATAGCTGTTCTGTAAGCAGCAGTATTCAACAGGCTCATTCCTGGGCCCTCTACTGCTTGGAATCCATTTAGCGAATACTGACTGTGGTTAACAGTGTTGGCTGTTTCCTGCAAAGTGGGAGCACTCATGGAGTCTGCGAATTACGTTTATATCCTGCAAGAGGGATTGATGAACAAATGCCTGTTGATATAGTAATGGCCATAAACTCCATGCAAATATATATAGTATAATTTCCATCACTAACACCTGTGTACCTGGTAAGTAGCACTTTGTAACATGTGATGTTCAACTCAGGGGTGACAGAACTGGGCACACCGACCTAGCCACACAGGTTTACACCTAATGTGCCTGAGATCACCATGTCTCTCCAGTGGTATGACGGGAATCATTTGTCATAGTTGAGGGTGCAATCACCCATAATTGACATACTCATAACCTCCATGTACTCTTCCCTCAGCATACCGATATCTGATTGCAATCGTCATTTGGTAATGGAACTTTCAAAGCAGTACTGGCACTTGCATACAAGAATATGGTCCCTCACAAAGGAACTTAAACTCTTCAGCATGTGCTCAATGGGGATCATCTGAAATGAGTGTCATTATAGCCTATGTCATATAGACTACTCAGAGGTAATATCTGCCTTGTGTATGGAGCAATGTGTGACCGTACTTGATAATAAATGCTGCAT
>NC_056741.1:1618249252-1618339252 GCF_019279795.1 Protopterus annectens
AATGACCCATCTCAATACCGGAAGATTGCCAAATTCCAGTAATAACGGCCACACAGATAAAAAACACACTCCCCAAAGCTAAGAATATAGCATCCATGGAACCAGATGACATCCCGGGCTGTGTACTATATGAACTACAATATCAACTGGCACCTCACCTAAGTGTCATGTTTAATCATTGCCTCACCTCAGGTTTCGTGCCCACTGAGTGGCACAGAGCTACAGTTATCCCACTCCACTAGGGAGGATCTACGTTGGATCCTTGAAACTACCGTCCCATCAGTCTGACAAACCTTATCTGAAAGACCATGGAGCGTATTATCATGGAACTTATAAACAAAGACATTGACAACCTTCAAACACTGGACCCCACCCAGTTTGGGTTTGTGAAGGGCCAATCTTGTCCCCTGACTGACTTCTTCGAATCAGTCTCCAGAGCCATAGACAAGGGTAAGGTGGTCCACACAGCCTATCTAGACCTTGCCAAGGCCTTTGCCATCTTACTAAGCTGGGCATTAACCCCTACGTCACCCAATGGGTTGCTATCTGGCTTACTGATAGAACCCACACTGTAAAAGTAGCTGACTCCAAATCCAGCTCCAGACAAATGAGAAGTGGAGTACCTCAGGGTTCAGTCCTGTGACCGCTCTTGTTTGGCATCTACTTCTCTGAAGTACACACCAACACTAAGGGACTCTGGCTAACAAAGTTCGCAGACGACTGCAAACTGGGAGCCATTATTGAATCCCCAAGTGATGTGGATACTCTACAAAAGGACCTTACAGAAACAGCTGCTTGGTGCCAGAGCCATGGGCTCAAGCTCAATACCAAGAAATGTATAGTTATCCCCTTTGGGAAAAAACATGTATCCATGAATTACCATATAGGTGGCAGTACACTAAACACTGAAAGTGTGATAAGAGACTTAGGGACACAGGTGGACAGTGGTCTCACCTTCGATAACCACATCACCACAACAGTCAGGAAATCCTTCTATGTGGCACATCTCATCACTAAGGGCTTTTCATCCAGAAAAAAGGAGGTCATTGTCCCACTGTACTCATCCCTCATTAGAACCATTATAGAATACAATGCCCCATTTGGTATCTACCTCTCAAGACATCTGCAACAACTGAAAAGGCCACAGAAATACCTCACTAAAAGAATCACAGGCCTAAAGCAGATGCTATATGCTGACCGCCTTAAAAAACTCCAGCTATACTCTGTCGCATATCATTCTACTCAGAGGCAATCTCTGCTTAACATACAGGCATGTCATGTCAAACCCAGAGCTGTTAGATAAGCTACACTTAAAGAAATCCCAATCCCTCAGAGCCACACGCTCCAGGGATCTAAACCTTGTCATCACAATAAACAAAACATGCTGGAGGGATAGGTTCCTGTCCCAGAGACTCCCCAAACTCTGGAATAGATTGCCCATATATGTCAAGCAGAGTGCCCCTTTGGCCTTCTTCAAAATGAACCTTGACGATTGGATGGCAGAAAGGAAATTCACCCCGGAGATCACATCAGTCACCCTGCTAGACAGGGGTCCAGGGAAGTAAATAGTGTGGGAAGAAATAGCCAGGGAATTGTTATGGCTAGGCTTGTATAGGCCCTAGAGCTGATAGCCTAGTACCAACCTATGAACCTATAAGATAGTGAGAGATGGATATGTATACATATGGGATCCATACTGATCCCCGAACAGCAACATCACTGAAACAGATTCATCCGGGCATACATGAGTGAAAGTGCTTTTCACTGAAGAAGCACTTTTGCGTAAGTATACCTGTTGTGGAGATTATACTACAGTACATATAAGGAAAGTTCCCTTTTCCCCACTGTAGTACAACCTTGGAGTGAGAATATTAAGGTAGGGGGGTGTGGGGAGCACAGCCTCCCACATGTGGGGTGCAGGGGGGCTTGCCCCCTGCAAAAACTTAAATTTAATTTTTTTTTTAACACACTTTAACGAAAGCGTTTTTTCAGTGAAAGTGCTTTCGTTAAAGTGTGTTCGGAGATTGTGGATTCGGACTATTAAACTTTCGTTAAATAGTCCGAGATCCATACATATATGTATGCAGGTATAGAGTCCCTATTAATTTGATGAAACTTTAGCTTGTCGAACTACAAAAGGTCGACAGCTAATGATAAAAAAATCCAAACTGCGAATGATCGGCTAAGTGAATTTTTTCCCATGGAAAGAATTCACTTGGCGTTACACAAAACAAAAAAATTCAACCTGAATTAAGTGGGGGGCTGTGCCTCCACACCTCCCCTAACTAAATAGGATCTACATTAAATCAGCGAATGCTTAAAAAAGTGAATGCTGATTTATCAACCCCATGTAAGTGAAAGCATACAAGCCTGAACACTTGGAACAGTGATTTTTTTCCCAGGCAAAAAAATTGCTGTTCCACAAAAAAAAAAATAAAAATAAAAAATTCAAAACATTGCATAAAGTGGGAGGCTTCACCCCCCACACCCCCTGATGTGGTGGGCTGTGCCCCCAAACCCCCTCTACTTAAATGTACCAACTCCAAGATCACACCACAGTGATGAAAATGGCAAAGTAACAGAGGCGACCAAGCTATTTCTTTCCCAGGGAAAGAAATCACTTATATGCCATTTCGCTATTTTGCTGTTTTGTACTTTCAAGTTTGATCAAGACACATTTGAAGGATTATGCCTTTGATTATATAATAGGAACCCACTAAATATATTAACTCCGAGATCGATCCACATTGGGGAAAGGGCAAATTCCCATTAACAGCCAAGCAAATTCTTTCCTGAGAAAAGATTTGCTTAGTTGGCCATTCACAGTTTGGCTCTTTTGATCTTTAGCTGTTGATCTTTTATAGTTCGACAAGATAAAGTTTCATCAAATTAATAGGGACCCCATGTATAGACATAGCTATACATAATAGGTCATTTTGATCAAGGGGCAACAGGATTGCAACAGGATTGCAACAGGATTGCTCAGTTTAACTAAGTGTATGGGCATGCCAGTGGGACTGTTGGTACATATAAAGTGACTCCAGGCCACACCTACTTACACTCCAGTCTAAGATTTTGTGTGTGTTACGGACACTGATATCTGTCCCTGTTTCTACCGTACTGCACTTCACAAAGAATGTCCATGGCATTCTCCAGCTATCTGATGTAATTAATATGTGACAAAGGTTCATAATGCTATACCACACACAGACTGGCAGTTTGTAACAACACCAACATAATAATACCTCACATGCAAATCCAGATTTGAGCCATCAATGGCATCACCCCTGCTAACTTCCCTAGTCTACTGAGCCACACAAGCTGCCAGCTAGAGAGTAGTCATTCATCACACAATCAGCAGCATACATATGTACATTGTTATTCCTGCATTAAGTGAGACATGCAATGTGTGATCAATTTCTATGTTACTGCCCCGAGTTTCCCTGGACTGCTGATATACCATTGATGACCTACTGTATGGGAAAACTGCTGTGTTGGGTGTGGGAGAACAATAGCACATGTTCTTCTGGGATACACAGTAATCCAAATATCATGTGACCCCAAAGTTTAACATCTCCTTTAACTGATGTAGTTCATATTCCAACCATGAGGCCTAGTGAATATTAAGGAAAACATAGTAGTGGACTGGGTAATGTAGTCCAATGTGAATGTTACTTGTGTTCAAACAGCCCACTATATTTACTTGCATAAATGGAACAAAGTGATACATACAATAGCATATTATAATAACCTATACAAGTAATATGTAGGTTTGGGACTTACCTTGTGAACGCAATAGTTGACAGAAGTGTAGATCAGGGCTGACAAAGTCTGATGAAAGCAGTACACAGCCAATACATGGATAGGTATAGGTTGTGTGGGTTGCCTGGCATCAATTTTACTATATGTAAATGAGTAGGAGTAAGGTGTCAGTCCCTAGGGCCCTAGGTTGTCAGTGAATGTGCTATGCATTGTCTCTTAGCCAAAGCTAGTGTGTACTGGGCACTCCTCCATCTGCCTACAGGGACATCATAAAGGGGTTCCTCCTCCGAGTCCTCCTGTGACTGTGGTTGTGGTGACCTAGGCAGTGGTGGGCTGCTGTGTATCCCTTCCCTTTGTGGATTGTGCTGCAGCTGTTTCCACAGGATCATATTGTGTAACATAGCACATACTGCGAACATATGTGCACATGTGGCTGGAGACTACTGCAGGACTCCATCAGATATATCAAGGCACTGGAACCATGACTTCAGAAGCCCATTCACACCCTCTGTGATGTTCCTAGCTTGTGTGTGTGCCTCATTATGACGTTCTTCGGTGGGTGGGTGTGCATTTCTGATAGGTGTCATCATCCATGGTTCCACGGCAAAGCCATCATCCCCCAGTAAATGGCTGTGTGGGATGTTCCCCTTAGCAAACATCTGGTACAGCTGTGATGCATGCCAGATATGAGAGTTGTGATAACTGCCAGGGCTGCCAGCACATACATGCATGATAATCCCCTGGGCATTGCACAAGTCCTGGCAGTTGATGGAATGGTACCCCTTGCGGTCGATGTATAGTCTACCCTGCTCACCAGGTGGTGCCTTGATGTGTATATGAGTGCAATCTATAGCACCCAATACTTCAGGGTAGTGTGGAACACAGCAGAAGTTTTGTATATTGCTGGTCTTCACCACAGCAGTGAGGGGAACAGAAATGTGCTGACTGGCATGTGCTAGGATGGCATCCAAGAACTGGTGGAGTACCCTGGATGCTGATGTCTGCGAGACCCCCATCATGTCCCCAGCTGGTCTTTGGAGAGTACCTGTAGCTAGTATCATAAGAGCTACACATATCTTTGTTTCACTGGCATGGGTTTCTCTCTGTTGGCTCTGGGTCTGAGTTGAGGGCAGCAGAGCTCAGTGAGTTCTTGTAGTATGTCCCTGTCCTCCCTGTAGTGCTCTACAATCTCCAGCTCATGTAGCTCCTGGAAGGTTACTCTGGGCCTGAACACTCTTCTCTCTCTCTCTAGGCCTATTGTCAGCAGCAGCAGCAGCAGTGACTTCAGCATCTAGCATGTACAGGTGAAGCAGACCTGCAGCAGCCCCTAGCATTCTCTTAGTTAAAATTCCCAAGTCTGTGCTCCTATGGTGCAGAGTAATGGGGAAAATCAGAATGCAGGGTGCATGCATACTTTATAGAGCTCTGTTGTAGGTGCAGAGTGTGTGATTGAGTAACCATGATGCATTGCACCTGCCTGCAATATAATTAACATAATTTCATGGCCCTATTTTCAGTTAAACAAGGGTCAAAACTAATTAAATACATTTATTATTTTAAAACATGCTGACTGCAGCAGAGTGCCACACAAACACCTGCAGGGTAGGTAAACAAAGCTTAGAAGTTAGTGGACACACACCCTGTAGGGGACATGCTCAGCCAGCTCAGCCAGGTGGTGCACTGCACAAACATGGGCACCTAAGCTGAAATGAGCTTAGAAGTCAGTAGACACCCCCCATGGTGTCAGCTACCTCCTGTGTAAACAGCAACATAGGTCTAAGCCTACACAAAGGGGATATGAGGATATGGTTACTTCTTTCTGCTATTTAGTACCTCCACCTCATTTGTATAGGTATCTGTGTTCACAGCCTGGAAACTACACTCTTCAGAGCTAAAGCACATTAGCAACAGCAGCAATGCACCATTGTAGGGACTCCACATGCAGTCCTGTAACACATTTCTGTCACATACAAATTAATTTGTGTTTTACCAATTTTTTTTATTTTTATATAAAGCATGTTTGCACACTACAGCATGCCATGCAAATATGGCCAGATTATGAAAAAAATTAATTTAACTTATTACCTTTACATTTTTCCATCATACAGGATGATAGATTTGTCATATGTGTATGTGGTATGACATTTCTGTTGACATATCTACATTTTTACAACCCTTTTGTTTGTCTACACTCCTATACACAGAATTTTTCCATGTACATTACAGGCACTGATACAAGGTCTGGAGAGATGCCTATCTGCTTGCTGGACTTCTCTACTTATCTCATTTGCAGGGTCTATATCAGCTTAAAAAAACAAATGCAAACACAACATTAAGTGAGGGGCTTTGCCCCCCTCACCCCCTGATGTGGGAGGCAGTGTCCTCCACGCCCCCTCTACTTAAATATACCAACTCCGAGATTGCACCACAGTGGAGGAAATGGCAAACTCAGAAGAAAGGCCCAGCAATTTTTTTTTCCCTGGGAAAAAAATTGCTGTTCTGTGTCTTCGCTATATAGTTTGTTCTACGTTTACGAGTCGATCAAAGAGTGTTTGGTCTTATCAGCTTTTGATAAGCTGATATATACCCTCTTTTGCATGAGATTCACCTGCTTATGAGGTGATGTGTATGCCACGGAAATTTCCATGTTGGTGCATGCATACTCGTTGCTCAGTAGCACTTACTGAATCTAAAAATGTTAGCGGCCGTGTAAGCAGCATGGAGCGATGCCTACACGGAAAAAAAAACATGTAGGCTTTATTAAATTCCCCCTTAAGTCTTAAAAGTAAAGATATGGTGCTGTCCAAATTGGTTCGCTAACTTATGACACAGAATCCCTGAATTGTTTTCTGTAAGACTCGATAAAAATCATAATAATCAAGCCAAGTGCAAACAAAGCAATTAAGTTATATTTTAAAATGCCATGTTTTATCTGTGGAGGGCATGACCCCCCCCCCCCCCAATGCAGTCATTTTTTTCTCTTGTTTTCACTGGTTTGACATAGTTAGCTTTAAAGTCACTGCAGCTTGGGACAAAGATAAAACCTTGACCACGATGGCCTACTTGGCCTACTTTAATCTACTCTGATGAACGCTTGTTTCAAACAAGTGCTTTTAAATTAGCTCGTGACTGTTGCAACACTATTCAGATACATAAGAAGGCAAGCGCAGGGAATACAGAACACATCTGTTTAATATTTTAGAAGAAAGGGTCAACGTGCATAATTGTATGTCAAATAAGTTATCAAATGCAGAGTAGGGGAAGGAGATTAAGAAGAAGCAAAAAAGAGGGGAAAAAAAGAGTTGATAGACAAGTTTAGGAAAAGCAGATGAACAAATTGAACATAGTTGGTAGGGATGATGAGGTATTTAGAGAAAAAGAAGCGTGCTAAGTGATCCGATCTGATTCATGAGGGAAGTGGAGTACAGAGAAGGGAAGAGGAGGGTGAAAAAAGTAAGAATCAGTGGATGCGAAGGAAGATGCAAATATCTAAATCTATATAAATCTATATATATACAGATAAAGATATATATTGGTCCTTTGAAAGAGATCAAATCTATCATTGTTCAACATCTGTTTAGCTGACAAAATATGTAGATTACATAGGTAGTCAATACGTGTGTGAGACTGTACATTTCTCAGGGTAGGAAACTATGTCCTTTCCCTGAGACTGTGTAGTCTCAGCGGTAGGATATATAATTAGCAGGGAGTGTGAGGGGCACAGGGAGCTTTCCCCCTGCAAAAAACATTTTTTTTTTTAAATTAAATTTATTCATTTATTTATTCCCTTTTGTTTACCAGGATCATCCAACTGGGTACTCAGGCCCATTTTAGCAGATGCCCATAGAGAAAAACTCCATTAAAGTTACATTTTTTAAAAATTTACAGAAGAAAAAAGAATTTGTTTCTTAACAGCAAAAATGGGGTTTTAGAGTCATGCTATGGGTAATGCAGTCATGAAAGAGGTTAATATAATTTGATTTCTGTAGGAGTGTTGTACAATAATAAATGGGTTGCATTTACATACACAGCAGTATACAAATTTAATTTACATAGGACAGATAAAAAGCACTATATAGTTATAAATGTAGATAAGGATTTAAGTTTAGCATGCACCAGTTGCTCATGATGTGACCAGTAGTATGTCAACATTTGCAAAGTCATATTTATGTGGTAGACTTTGTAAACGTCACTCTTTGGTTGTTTCATTTAATTTCAATACACCTACATATGTATACACACACACACACACACACACACACACACACACACACACACACACACACACACACACACACACACACACACACACACACACACAAATATATATGCATACACACAGTAGTAGAGAGAGAAATAGCAAAAACTAACAGCCACAGAAATGCATGTAAACCTCTATCTGCAGAGACACTGAGGAGGGAGTAAAAGCTTTAGCTTTCCTTCATTTTTATTATTAAGATTTATTTTTAATGAGGAAAAATAGAGAAGGATCCATGGAGTGTAGAACTTTCAATAAATGTTGAAATTTGCTCTTTAAGAAGCGATTGGATAGTTAAAGTTAGATGAAACATCTAGGAGAAATATGTGGGTGAGACAATGAAGAGCATAGGAAGAGACTATGCCATTTCAAAGTAAACAAACTTATATGGTATGGGTTGAGAGGATACTGAAAAAATAACATAAGAATTGCAATGCAATAATCATTGCTTGAGCAGTTCCAGTGGCCACGGATATGAAATTGTGGCAGAGCACAGGAGAAACCAGTTTTTGATTTTGTCTTTATGATGCCAGCTTTAAAGCATACATTAAAATGTTAACTAAGCATAAGTGAAATATTGTATTGGTATTGACTACCATTGTGAAGATACTAGAGATGGAAACAGTGATGTTTGGTTGAGTGCCTAAATATCTATTGCAGTAAAAAGCATATAAAGTGCATTGATCATGTTCAGATGAAGACTGGAATGTATGAGCCAAGGTTTTGTTTACTGAGGAAAAATTTGGCAAGTGTATCAGAGGTATAGTTCTCAACTGTCCCTGATTTTGCCTCTCATTTTTGCTTTGTTCCTTGTAAAATTCTTAATTTTCTGGTAAATCACAAAAGATTGCAGTCTGTCGACAATGCCATGCATTATAGTTTTAGATATTTTATTCTTCAGAAAATGCATACTGATTTAAGAACCTGTTGTTCTATTAGGTTTCTAAGTGAATAAGAGTAACATTTAAAAACTATTCCTGATTTTGGGCCTTTGTCCCTCATGATTTTTGGCTTTGCCCCTCATTATTGAGAAAATAAATTGATTATATTGTCTAGACTATGCTTGCCAGAGTTATATCTTGATCATATATTATGATTATGACAGGGGGAGCATTACTGAGTCATTTGTAAATGTTAAAACAAGTAAGAAATCTATAAGAGATTGCTCTTGGGCAACAGGGTGAACAGGGACAAATATGAATAATGGTGATTCCAAATGAACTGCATGACATCTATCATTTAAGGAAAAGGTGTCTGTGATGCAGCGGGGGATGCTTTAGTGTCAGCAGTTTGGGATACAAATAGGAAGAGGCTGTTGTGACTTTGCCAGAATTAAAGTTCAAATATGTAATATCATTATGGCATCATAGGGCAGTAGTGGTGCCATGACTGGATCAAACTTCATGCTTTGAGTCAGAAAGAAGATTATGAAAGTCTAGTGGTAAGATAACTGTGAAAAGAAGTCAAATGCCTAAAACTTTTTCCATATAATATTCTTTCTGTCCCATCACTTTGCTGGCAGTCTTTCTCTGTATTGTCTCCAGAACTCATGAAAAATGTTTTCCACCAGTTCTGGCAGGAGACAGTATAGAGCAATAGACTGATATTTTAAAGATCACATGATTTTACATCTTTATGAAATGGAATGACAGTGGCTTGTTTGCATAGCTGTGTGATGTTACTTCTTGTTATGTACCACTTTAATCTATTTTCTATTGACTTGCAAATAGAACAGATGACTAAATCTTGAAAGGAATGTGGAATGTTACTGGCTATAAGAAAGTAAAGTTTAATTTTTGGATAACAGTAGTTGCACAAAACTTGTCCAACTTAAACTGAACATATTGAGGGAAGTCCACTGAGAAGGTATTTCTGCAATGAAGAAGCTTGACAATTTAGTGAGAAAATAACCTATAAAATAACATAAACTGCATTGTAAAAGAAAAAGCAAAGATCACTAGTCTTGTTTTGACTTGAACATCCAAGGAGGAGACAACAGGGTCATTACTTTTTAGGAATTAGGAAGCTATTTGTGTCCATGGTGGTGCTGCAGTAGCATTGTCACCTCACAGTTAGACGTTGCCCATTCGATTCTCAGTTAGAGCGTCTTCTGTGTGGTGACATGCGTGAATGGGCATTCCTTCATTGAAGGTTGTGCGTTAGGCCCAGCAAGCCAGCACATAAAAATCTACTGCCAATCATTTAGCGGACCAAAGTTCCGCAGTGGCGACCCCTAACCGGGAAAAGCCAAAAGACACAACAACAACAACAACAACATATTTGCTTTACAGCACAGTCTAAAAGTCTGCAAGTTAAGGAATTGTTTATTTTTATTCTTTATTTCAATTACAGGATTCATGAAAATGCTGAACAGTTTGTGGAAACTTAGAGATATGATAAAGCTTTCCAGAGATACTCACACTTCACTATCAGTTCCTTGATACAAGGTAATATTCATAGGATATTGTCAAATTTTGCATTTATGCATTTAAGAGCAAGCTTATCAAGAACATTTAGAGTGACATTGTTTAAAATGTTGGCTGCTTCATTCTAATTAAGATAGCAGAGGAGAGTTCAGTCTGTGACATTTAGGCCAGCAGTGAATATGGACACATTTAAGCTATTTGTGCTTTAGACAGTAAAGTAAGATGATTTAATTTATTTAATTATTAATTTATTTAATTTATTAATTTATCTGCTTATTTATTTATTTATTTATCCGTCCATCCATCATTGACTGGATTACTCCTACTTGTCTAGTAGCCTCTTTTCTGTGGCGATCCAAGGTGGTACTTATACTGACTAGGAGAAATTTGACAAGGGCTCCTAGTTTTTTGATAAGTGCCATAGGACTGCTTACATCCATTTGAGTTGCCACCAATACAGGCAGATGTGGCCATTGTATAACACATTATACAAATGATGGCTTGTACATATCTTAGAATCTCTATATAGTTCATAATGAGCAGTTGTGTTTTAATATTGGATGTATAGTCAGTAGTGCTATTAAGGGAGATTCAAAGACATGAAAATGAAAGGTATTTATATATTATTTTTTAAAAACATCATGTATAATCTAGTGTTGATGAAATGATGAGGGAGGCTGAATATGTTAAAGGGACAGATGTAAGAACTGATTGCATAGAATAGGGTTACATAAGGAGGAGGTGGAACTCATCATTCCTAACCGAAGCATTAATATAATCATTTCTAAAAATTTGTATCCCAATACAATCACATCTTTGGACTCAGTCCTGTTATCTTTCACTGCATTCATGTGAATTTAACCTTACCCTAAAACAGACATTTCTCCAGACCTTTTGTGATGTGGTCAGATCTATAACTTTTATATCTGGTAATCATAATACCAGAATCAGATGTTTAATAATATGGATAGTAAGATACAAGCAGTGAAAATATTTTAATTCCCATTAGTCTTGTATATGGGTCAGGCATCATTTTATCAACCCGAGGACAATTTGTGGACTATTATTAATAAATTGAAGGAATTTATCTGGGAGAGAAAGTGGGAAAGAATTAAGTGAAGTAAGTCAATCCTTTCAATACAACAAGATGGTTTAGGTTTATGTGAGATGAAATGATATGTTAGAGCTACGCAGATAAAGCTCATTTACATAGCCCAAACAGAAGGTTATAATTCAAAGTGGAAAAGAATGATGATGCAGATGATGATGAAGCAAGGGGGGAATTCAAGAAATAGAGGGAGAGAGAGAGGGAGATTTTAGAAGCAGATCCTTAATGAGAATAATGATAACATATGGAATATTATATTTAAAAAGTAGCAGGAAGTATTCTAAGAACTAAGCCAATACGAGAATGGAGAAAGGAGATTTTATCAATAAGGATTACTGAAAGTAGGGGCACATAAAATAGACAACAGGGGGCTGAAATTTACTGGAGAAACTTGACAAAGGAACCAAGATATTGGGAACAAATAACTGATGCAGGAAAGGTAATATAGTGGGATGAGGCCAACAAGACATTTTGACTGTGGGCTAGAAACTGCCCTCCCTACAAGGGCTTGATCTCAGAGTACATGCAAAGATAAAGGGATCGGTGAATTTTAAGTGAAAGACCTGGTCTGGTGGAGTTTTTAGTCAAATCTTGAACAGATGCAAATCTTAAAAAAGGGATAGTTAGAAGGGCATGTAAAATATTGCATGATAACTATAAGAATGAATCAGAGGAGGTTAGAAAAGACTGTGAAGAGAGAGAGAGTAGAAAAATAGTTTACAAGTAAACAATTGGAAGACATTTGTATGGCTCCCAAGTATGCAACCAAGTCCAGAAGGTTCAGGATTTTTGCTTGGAAGTGTTTGCATACGTATTTTTATATCCCGAGCAGACTTTAAAGATTTTTTTCCTCTGGTAGCTATCAAATGTTGGAGGTCTGACAGAGAAGAAAGAGGTAAGTGGGGGCATATGTTTTGGGAGTGGAATGAGTTGGCAGATTTAAAAAATTCCCTACAGGGTACTCTATCAGAAATATTGGGTGATCAGATGGCTGTAAGTAAGACAATGATTCTTTTGAGCTGGGATACAGGATTTAAATTGTCTAGACACAGTAATGCCTTATTAAGTTTAATTCTGTTGGAGAAAAGCAATTACTAGAAAATGGAAATCAAAGTCTACATCAACTGTATTTGAAGTATTGCATATTATAAAAGAGTTAAAAGAACTGGAAAAGGGATCTTTAGAAAAGGGAAGGAGCCACTTACATAGAATAAAAGAAAATTGTGGGAACAATATATGCAGAATAATGTTCAGGAGGAGGAGGAAGAGTGAGGTTTAAGGGAAGGCAGAAATTCAGCAATTTGTTGATTGCTGGACTGATGATAGTAGCAAAGAAAATATCTGTGATGTGTACTGTATTTAAATGGAAAAAATGTTAAAATGTTTTGTTTTCTTTCCGTTAATGTATGTTTGCCTATGTCTTAAGTGATAATTTAATAAAGGTGTTAGAAATAATAGAAATAGAAATGGTAAATGATTGGGATGTACTGTCTATATAAAAGTGTTGAGGAAAAGAGTGGAATATTTTTAAGGAGTTTGAGCCTTTCTAACTACAAGTTTTTGGAAACCGTAGCATTCCAAGTAACAACAATAGTAAGCAGGAGGGTATGCAGGAGATGAAGTCAGTAGGCTAAAGATTAGGGTTGAATCACCAGCCAGAAGTAGTTTATTTATTCCTTACTAAGAGTTTAATACTCATTACACTAAGTATTTTCAATAAAATGATGAGAACAGAGTAAAGGATGGTTAAAATCAGCAGTTTAAAGCATTCTTTATTATTAAAACAGACCTCAAAAGCACAATAGAAAATACATTTACAACATTATTAATAATATATAATCTTTAATTCAAGAAGTTAAAAATTAACAGATGAAAGTTGGTAAATTACTAATTCACAATAGACTCCTTCAAAGAAAAAGGAGTATTAGAGACTCTGTCTCACATGTCCAAAATCTGGGATGGTAACCATTTCACTGGGGGGGAGGGACAAGGTATGAAAAAGGCACTCTTCCTCACGGTTCCAACAGTGCCTCAGGAATGCTTAGGAGCCTTGCACCAGATGCCAAAAGCTACATAATCAGGAGACAGGGTCACAATATCCCATGCAGGTAAATATAACACAGACCATGTAGAGCATGGAAAGTTTTTCTTTTACCATTTATTGAGTTTTGTTTGGCATTTATCTCAAGCTGTGGACATCACTGAAAGTGATCATTTAATTAGGCTTTAAACTACATGAAGTATAGGTTTCTTTGGAATATAAGATTTATGACTAACCATTTAACAAAAGCATGAAATTTTCAGAAGGTGTGATTATATGACATGTACATATAAAAGGGGAATACAAAGGGAGGACTGGTGAGATAATACCAGGTTAAAGCAGGAATAGATTGAAGAGTGTGACCCATACCCATGGCAGCTGAGAGACATAATGAAGCTGAGGGGAAGGCAAAGTGATAATTCTCAAAAACTGAAATATTTAATTACTCTGCATTCTGAAAGAAGTAAGAAGAAGAAGAATGAAAAAGATGCAGGTAAACTATCAGCAGTAAAGCAATTATAAGTTATGGAGCTGTAGGTTTTATGTTGTCTGAAGTAGATGCTGATATGCACCAGTAGTCTTAAATATTACTGTTATGTATGAGGGTCTGAAAAGGAGAAGTTGAGAGTTATGTCTGTTATTACCAACTCTGCTTATGGGTATACATAGAGGTCATTTGTTACCATGTTCCATCTGAGTCGTCTTGCTGGAAAGAGTGAAACTGGCACTCCCTTCTTCTGATTTTATCCAGGTATTTTCCAGCATGCAACCATACATCTCAGCTATTCATATTTTCACAGATTTCTGACTCATAATTTTGGTATGTTTTTCATAAAATTGTGGTTTTCTAGCAAATTAGTGGGAAGTCATTGAAGACTGAAGTTAGAAAATAATGACAAACATTTGAATTTCAGACTTCATATCCTTCAGAAAATTCATGCTAATGTAAAACCTGTTATTCTATCAACTTTCAAAGTATGTAAGAGCAATATTTAAAAACTGCCCCTATTTCTGGGACTTTGTCAGCCTTTTATTTATGGATTTGTCCAGATTTCTTGTTCTAAGAGGTTAAGAGGTATGCATACAACATAAGGAGGTTACCTAATCCATTTTGCACTTTGCCTCAAAACAGAGGAAACAGACCTCTTCTGAAATTGCAGATGTGCCAAAACAAAAACCCACATAGTATTGTAAAAGAGCTAAAGAAAGAAAGAAAATACATTTAAAAAATGTGATTAGGAACAAGCCATAGCTTACACAAAAAAAAAAAAAACAGAAAGTGAAACCAGAAAAAAGGTATAAGGTAGGTATGAACATTTTAAATGAAAAGCAACATATATAGAGAAATGTCTTTAAGCAGGAGAAGAATGTATGAATAAATGAAAGGACTGACAAAATTATCAAAGGAAAATTGTTAGGACTAGAAACACACAAAAACAATAAAATGGTTGATGAGATTTTCAGGGTAGCAAGAAAAGAAAGAAGAGGATTTGTTAAAATTTGTGAGACAGCATATGAAAATATTGTGTAGTAAGGGAAACATAAGTTTTTGACTTTCTAAACAGTTGGTCAAGATAGAAAAATGAAATATAAGCCAAACATTAAACATAAGACAAAATTAAAAAAAATCCAGCAACACTACAAATGTGTTCTCTGTTGTTTCTGTTCTAATTATAATTCAAGTGTTAAAAAGTTTGAAACATAAAGTTTTTCTATAACACAGATTGTGAGACATAATTTCTTCAAAGTGTAGTTTGGGGAAAAAAATTTCTTAACCTTCCAGACCCTGTATGATTTCAGTCCTATCAATATGAATGAGAATTCATAGTTAGTAAAAAGTTAAATGGCTAACAGACATATGTACTTAAAGACAAACAAACGTTTATATTTAAATAAATGTGTGCTGTTTTTGGAATATGCTCTTAATCACTGAAGTAGAAACACTAAATTGTGTTTTTAAAGCACAACTATTTGTACTCTAACTGTGATTTTAATGCTAAAAGTTTAAAACCATGAGTTCAAGCAATAGAAATACTTCCTGTGCATGCTTTTGTGAAATAATCACTGCTCTGAATGTTATATTCACTTTAACCTTTAGTGACCCACAACATTTAACTTATTAGAATAGACTACCGGGCTTGTGTTCAGGCATGAGTTGCTTAGGCAAGAATGGCATTATGCCATGTGACTGCAAGGATCATCATGAGCTTTGTGTCATTTAAAAGAAGTTATAGTCCACATACATAGGTCACAGAAATGTTTTAATGACACGCATGTATGCACTATGTGACGATTGTAACTTAAAGAGGTGTCAACACAGATTTCAGCTTTGATTTCCAACATGGAATGCTGCCTTTCATAATATAGAAGAAATGGACAAAATGTAGACTTACTAACAACCGAATCACAACTTCAACTAGGAAGCTTAATTCAAATATGTTACTGTATACTTTAAAAAGTTATTTTGCTGAATTAATATGTTTCAACATTATGTGCCATGGAGATTAGTTAAAAAAAAATTCTTAAGAATGGTTGTTTGACAGATGCTATTAATGTGAAACAGTGTGGAATATGGACTTTTTAAGACCCAAAGTAAAGAATGTTACTCATAATGAGGTAGAGTTAAGAGATGGGGACACCAAGTCACTAGAAGTGATTTGCTTTGCTGTGTGTTATGCGAGGTTCAGAACTGCATGTCCTCATCAAAGTGAAAAAGTTCAGTATGTAATATTTACCATTACTTCATCCTTAAGGAAAGGAGAAGAAGTGTCCATCCTTAATCCCCAGTCCTGTTTAGTTTTGAATGTAGAAGGTGAAAGTTGGAGATAAGGGGGTGCCATCTGCCCTTACTAGTGGAAGTTATTTAGATTCACTGCCATCTTATATGAAACACATTCACCATCAAAATGACGCATACAGGGACATATAGAATACCTTCCTTCCTTTGGATGTTTATCTTGTGACTGAAGTAAAAGTGATTCATGGTTATCACTTGGCACAGATCTTTTCCCAGGTTTGAATTTGGTCAGATAATTGTCAGATAGCTGCTATCTGAAATTCACTTGTCAATATTAAAGTAGTCTGATGGAGGTTTTCTCCCCAGGTCTCACAGTTGGACTTTCCCAGATAACAAAGGCAACAAAATAAATAAATAAATAATTAAATAAAGTACTCTCCCTCCCATTCATTTGCCTGTGAATTCACTGATCATAAAACAAAATAAGATATAAGGCAGAGGCTGCTGAAAACTACCACTATAAATATCATGCACCTTTTTTTATTTGCCTCTTACAATAAAATTACAAACACAAACTCACTAACAAGTACACAGAAATCCCGATGTTTATGTGCCGTTAGAATCATACAATTGAAAGGAATTTTAAAATGAAATTTATGAAAGCAATCATTTTGCAAATGCAGTTAAAAAAGATTGCTACATTCCTTGTCAGTTTAGAAAAAAGCTGCATGACTTGTGCTAACACTCATATTATCAAATCGTCTCAAGATTAACAAACCTTTAACAGATGAAAAAGTGTCTGTGAATGTGTGGGTCTGTGAACTTGAGGTTGTGACTT
This sequence comes from Protopterus annectens, assembly GCF_019279795.1. NCBI lineage: Eukaryota > Metazoa > Chordata > Ceratodontiformes > Protopteridae > Protopterus > Protopterus annectens. Next base: position 1,618,266,423 of record NC_056741.1, read on the forward strand.
ATGCTGATTTATATTAGAGAGAGGTAAATCATTCTTGCATTCTTCAATTTGTGTACAGAAAATGTATGCCTGCATCATACTGATAGTTGCTTACACCATGGTTAGACACAAGAGCAGGATCTAGGGAAGCTATTGTTTGCTCTCAGTGTGGGAGGGGGGCATTGCTGGGTCACATAGTCTGAGTGATCAAACTAGAATCTTCCACCATGGGTAAATATGCAACTTGCTGTCATCCTGGTATGATGTGCTACTATTATAAAACAGTGTTATTAAAAAAAGAAAAAGAAACTTACCTTTTTAATAATGTCACTTTATAAAATAAACTCTTTATTTCATTCATGTCTTTGCACTGATATGACTCAGCAGAGACACCTAGAGGATGTACTGTGAAATACCCTCTCCATGGCTATAAACAAGACTAGATACAAACAGTAAGAACATCATTTTGATTGAAGTGACTCCCATTGATTGTGTGTGTGGGAGAAGTTTATTTTATTGTTTTTGTATGTGGAGGGGGGAGTAATATGGTTCACAATGTGTCTCTTGAAGCTCCTTGAACAGATCAAATTCTTGCAAGAATGTTTTTAACCTTTGCATTAAGAGGTAGCTGCCAATTTGGTAATGACAGCAAACTCTATGTTTTACTTCAGTGCTGAAAACCATGGCTAACTACAATGTAAGAATATTCCTCCTGCAAAATTCTGTGTTAAATTATTTCTAAGGAAAATGTATATTTCACATTTTATAATTTGCTTCCATATGGGAACATAGAAAATACACATGAACACCTTTTAAATAGCCTGTTCCCTGACCCCATCCTTGCATGCTGCTTTTTGTTCATCTTGCATGTTATTTGTGATTTATCATTGGTTATCCTTCATCCCTACATCGTCTTTTATGCAAAATTCTCAACCAGTCATTTTCCATTCCCCTACCCTACTCCCAATTCCTACCTACCCCCACTACAACTGCATTTATTTTAACCTCATCGCACCCACTGCACATAATCATCCAATCACCACCTCAAACCCTCCCACACAACCAATTAGCCACTAATTAACCATCAGATACATCCTTTTTATCTCTCCACCTTACCCCTTAGCATTCATTATCAAACCTGTACATTCCCCCAGAAACTATCCACTCAATAATTCTTCACTATCTTCACCCATAAAATAATACACCACATATAGTACAATGTTACACTTACATATTTCCATCCTGAGCTTACTCACAATAGTCCTACAACTCACCTCATATCATAATCACACAATCAGAAGCATCCACTCTCCCACTTACCCCTTCACCCACCCACCCCATACCTTTCCATACTAATATTTACATAGCACCACACCTCTTTAACACCTCCAAGGCAGAACTATTTACATACAGATATACTTAACTACAAGTTTCCCCAAAACCAGCCTGTAAATGTACTACACCAGCACCTAAACTCTCACACTACTTCTTACACACAAAAAAAAACAAATAAAACTAAGTGGCAACATCTACCCAAACCAAGGCCCCAAACCCACACAGCAAGTACATCTCAGTCAAAGCACTACTCACCCCCCACCAATCTATGATGCATCAGCTCCAACTTCTTATTCATTAACATGCATGTGAGGAGCATCCTAAATAAAATAAAGAATTTCATGCTACCTCTCCCTTTACACCCCCAGCATAGCAGTGATAACAGAAACCTGGCTAAAACCCCTTATAAAAGACAATGAAAGCCTACTCCCAGGTTACAAAATCCACAAACACTGAGGAGGCATAGCCACAATATAAAAAGATTCTCTAAAACTTGAACAATTACAAGTAACCCGCAAGGCCTCGATAACACTGAAATACTAACTGGCTGTCTTGAAGTCAACCCAAAAAAACACATTGTCATCATCTCAGTCTATATCCCTCCTGGAAACAATCCATCCATTATTGAGAACCTTCTATCGTGGTTATCTTCCACATTTAATCAAGAGACCATAATAATGAGGGATTTCAACATTTACTGGTATACCTGTGCTCCAGATCACCCCTCCAATTTCATAAACGTATATGGTTTTACCCAATTGATTAATCGCCTACTAGGATGGATAAACATAGTAGCAGACAGTCAATATTAGATTGGTTCTTAACCAACAAACCTGCACTGGTCTATTGCTCTTGGTGCCTACCAGATAGCCTAAGTGATCAACTGCCCACCTATCTACTTAAGCATTGCAACCCACCAAAAAGGTCATTTACAAACAGCTCAGCAACATAAAAGAATTTTCAGCTGCAACATTTAATTTACTATTGCAATGCTGTGACTGGACCCCTTAATCACAACTACATCGAGACTCAGCTGTGGTATATTTTAACACCAAATTCCTCAACATTCTAAGCAGTCTAGCTCCCCTAAGAAAGGTCTGAGTTAAATCTAACTAAACTCTATGGCTGACCAAAGAAACTAAACAGTTACCCAAAGAAAGAGACAAAGCTTGATTCCTATATCGGGTAACAAAAGCCAATCTTCCTTCAAAATCTACCGTCATTTAAGAAACAAGTCCAAAAAAAATCAAAAATGACAAAAAGCATCCTATAGCAAAATACAACAAACACATCTAAATACCACCCCCCCACACACAATTTCTTGCACTCTATTAAAAAACTCCTACCACCTGTTCAGTCCTTAACCCCAACCTGAACAACCATAAAAAATCAAGACAGCATAGCCACCCAGTTCAACTCATTCTTTGCCAGCTCAATACTATCCCTGGTGAATAATAAAAACAATACTCCCCTATTTATTCATTCCATGTCATCAACCACCAACAATTCCTTCTTTCTAAAACCAATCCAAACAAGCACCATAAAAAATTGCTAAATAAGCTAAAGTCCACAACCCTAGCCACAGATGTCCTACCTAAAAATATCTGAAGTTAGCAGGTGATGCCATTTCCTACCCAATCTCATTATAGAGCAATTGATCAATCACAGAGCAATATATCCCCAAAATCTGGAAAATTTCTTATATCGTTCTTCTACACAAAGTTGACACCTTAACAGAATTTTCCAGCTATAGACCAATAGCCATTTTATCACTCCTATCAAAAATCCTAGAAAAAATGCATACACTTGCAACTCATGAACTATCTAACCAGTAACAACTTGTTAACAAACTCCCATCATGGTTTTTACCCCAAACATAGCACCACAACTGGCCTCTTAAGCTTCACTAACTCCATAAACCAACTCAAAAATGAAGGCCCCCATATCTCCTCTATTTTCCCAGGTATGTCAATAGCATTTGACACAATATCTCACCAAAAGCTCCTCACTGAGCTCCCTTTACTAAATCTGTCCCACTCAGCCCTCTCTTGGTTTCAGAATTCCCTATCAGATGGACAGCAACTGGTAAAGTGGCAAAATGAACTCTCATCCCATCTACCCATTACAGCTGGTGTCCCCCAAGGATCAATTTTAGGACCACATCTCTTCACCATCTTTACCAGTAAACGTCACACTGCCACTCATCTTGCAGACATAATTCAATAAATTGATGATTTCACTCTAGTTTGAGCTGCATCTTCCCTCCTGCAATTACAAGCAAAAAATCCTTCTCAACCATAAAATCCTACCTCTCCAGCCACCAGCTCATCTTAAACCCAAATAAAACCAAATTAATGATTTTCACCAATAAAAAGTCCACAGATCAGCTATCACCCTTTTTCATTTATTCAGCCAGCAAAACAATAATCGTACCTGTCTCTCAACCCAAAATTATTGGTGTAACTATCGATATCAGCTTTAGATGTGATAAACACATAGCAGTCAGCAACAAAAAGACCCTCATCAAACTAGGCTCACTCTACACAGTCAAGCCATTTCTAAACACCACCACCAGACTGGAAATTGCCAAGACCCACCTTCTTTCTACTCTGCTGTATGCCTCTCCTGTCTTCAAAAAACCTTAAAAAACTGACCTGTCCAAACATCAGGCATACTACTACAAAATCACCAAATTTGCCACAAATGTACCATATAGATTTCACCACTTTGCAGCCCTACACCAACTAAAATGGGTAGAATTACCAAACCTTGTGTCTCTAAATCAAGTCACAACTGTCCATGCCATCATAAATCAACCACACAAATGCCTAGCATTCCAAAATCTCATTCAACCCTACTCAAATAATAGAACACTAAGATCTGCTGGCAAACTCCTGTTAAAAGTCACCAAATAAAATAACAGCTTTGGTGATTCTCTTTACTCCAACACTATTTCCAAATCCTGTAATTCCATCCCCTAACACATCCTTAATACTCCCAGCCTAACTAAGTTTAAGCAACTTCTCAAGGCACACTTAACTAATAACTGGCTCACCTCATCCACTTCCCTTGGCTGACTGATGTATTAACCCCTTTCATTTCCTGCCTCTTCTCTCATTAATCTACAGTTCAAATCTCATCTCACATTCTCCTCTTCTGCTTGAAAGACTTTCCCACTTCTCCACCACCCCACCACCCTTCAACCGTCTCATCACCTTCACCCCTACCACTTTCACCCCTAATTCCCTCTAATTGTCTCTCTCTTTTATACCATCAGGAATGTATTAATGGCAATTCATCAAACTTAGATATAGATGTTTATTGTTATATAATATTAGTCAGTCATCTTGTTCTCATCACTTGCATCCAGGGTTCAATGGCCCACCTACTGTATTCAACATATTGTACATTGTAAATACTATTGTATATACCTATGCCTTCTGAATAATCTGTGCTAGTCATTTTATTGGTATCATTTCTCTCCATGTGTAAATTACCTACTGGTACTATTCTAATTATTACTGTAAATTATGTTTGATGAACTCTCAGTACTTGACATAGTGTTCTATGAACTTTTACAAAGAATAATGCATTGCAAATCATTCTTGAACTCAGAGCTTTTCTCCCTGGGGCCTGCAGTGAAAATGAGCTACTAGCCCTTTTGGACCTCCCAGGTAAACAAATGTTAAATCAATCAATCAATCAATCAATCAATCAATCAATCAATCAATCAATCAATCAATCAATCAATCAATCAATAAATGTATTGTTTGTAGCATTATATATGAATATTGGTAATAATATATTCATGATTATCATAAAAATGGTATGCTGTACATGTTAGGGTACGATATCATCTGAGTAAGATACTATTGTGTAGCTATCAGTGAGGCTTGGCATCCAACTGCTGCATTTAGAGACCAGATGTTTGCAAAAGTTAATATAAAGCATAAGCAAAATTTCCACATTCTGTAATTATTTTAATATAAATCTATAGGAGTGGCATGTAGGTCATCCACACTGTATAAACAACACTGGTGAGGTAATATTTTCTGGCAGGTAGTGATACTAAGAGAAAAAAGGCAATATTGTTGCTTCTCATCACTGATCTGGACTGACTACCAACGGTGCTTACCAACACTGATCTGGGATGACTATAAATGGTGCTTCCCAACACTGATCTGGACAGACTACAAATAGTGCTTCCCAACACTGATCTGGACTGACCACAAATGGTGCTTCCCAACACTGATCTGGGCTGACTACAAATGGTCCTTCCCAACATTGATCTGTACTGACTACAAATGGTGCTTCCCAACAATGATCTGGGTTGACTACAAATGGTGCTTTCCAAAACTGATCTGGACAGACTACAAATGGTACTTCTCAACACTAATCTGGACTAACTACAAACGGTGCTTCCCAACACTGATTCTTCCCAACACTGATCTGGGCTGACTACAAATGGTGCTTCCCAACACTGATCTGGACAGACTACAAATGGTACTTCCCAACACTGATCTGGACTGACTACAAACGGTGCTTCCCAACACTGATCTGGACAAACTACAAATGGTGCTTCCCAACACTGATCTGGACTGACTACAAATGGTGCTTCCCAACACTGATCTCGGCTAGCTACAAATGGTCCTTCCCAACACTGATCTGTACTGACTACAAATGGTGCTTCCCAACACTGATCTGGGCTGACTACAGATGGTGCTTCCCAACACTGATCTGAACAAACTACAAATGGTGCTTCCCAACACTTATCTGGGCTGACTACAAATGGTGCTTCCCAACACTAATCTGGACTGACTACAAGTGGCGCTTCCTAACACTGATCTGGACTGACTACAAATGGTGCTTCCCAACACTGATCTGGACAGACTACAAATGGTACTTCCCAACACTTATCTGAACGGACTACAAACGGTGCTTCCCAACACTGATCTGGACTGACTACAAATGGTGCTTCCCATCACTGATCTGGATAGTCTACAAATGGTGCAGGACTCTGTGGCCAGGTTACTTATTGGTATGAGTCATTACTTACATCTTACCCGTGTTCTGCACTGCCTTTATTGGATGCCATTTCAGTTCAGAATTATCTGTAAAGTTTTGGTGTTGGTATATTTGTCCATTCTTTTTCTTGGGTCTCAGTTAGTTGATTTTCTGGTCTACTATTCAAGGCCAACTAGCTGTTCCACAGATGTTTCTTGAGAATTCAGGTGTCCGAGTTTTTCCTTTTCAGGCCCTGCACCCATAAAGCTTATTACTGCATTAAATTCAGGAGTGTTCCTACTTGCTTGGCTTCTACAAGTCACTTAAAATGTGCCCTTTCAGGATGACATTCTGTACACAAACACACACCTTCCTCCTCACACACAAACACAAGCTCTGTCCTACATAAAAGCAGGGGGGCAAGCCCACCTGCACTCCCACAACTTCCTACTTAAATATTCTAACTCCGAGGTCGGACTACATACCAAAACACACAAAACACCACCTCACAAGCTACATTCTCCTCGCACGCACACATCACCACATCACAGCAACAAAACACACTAACACACACCACAACCCCTACCCAAAACCCTTACCACATAAACACTTACCTGAATCTAGAACCACAGTGAAACACCAGAAGTGCTAATTCAAAATCTCCTGTATGAGAGGTTTTGTATTTTGTGCTTCTGAGTTTTCATTCTTTTCAGGATTCTACTTTATGGGTGTGAAATACTGAATTTCGATAGTTCAGTATTTCGAGTTTCTAAAGTGAATTCATATATATATATATATATATATATATATATATATATATATATATATATATGTATAGACATACTTCCATTTTTTTAAATATTTAACAAGTAATTGAATAATACCAGCCAATCATCAGATGATCAAAAAATGCACAAAAACAAACTCAAACACTTTTTTAGCGTATTAAGAATAAACTCCACCTTTAATGACACATGACAGCTTTATATCCATCTGGGGCAATAGTAAGCCATGCACTGCATGCTAATTATGTGTGGGGAGGTCCATCTGTCTACACACACACACACACACACACACACACACACACACACACACACACACACACACACACACACACACATATGTAGACACACATGGGTGTTGTAAAGTTATCTATCCTACAAGGAAAAAAAAGGTCAGTAGATACATGAGACAGATGGAGCCTGAGGGCTGCAGGAAGAAGTGGACCAAAAGTACCTTCATAACACAACTAAAAAATAAATCAAAATCAGTGTTTTATCTTCAGACTGTTATTCCCTTGTCTGACAGCTCTGACCCCCTTCAAGCTAAGCTTTATCTAAGGACATTAAAACACCTCTGGTGTGTGCCACATTTTGCATTTCCATGTACCTCAAATTACACTTAAAATGTGGTATCATACAAACATAAAATATACCCTGCCAAATGTTGGAGTTTAAATGACATAGAAATGATTTGCGCATAAAATATATTAAATATGTTTTACAAAAATAATCAGATATTGTAATATTAGAAAGAAGACTTGCAAAGAGAGTACTGATTAATGGTTAGCAGACATATATTTGTTTACATTTATTATCAGTCACAGTATTGTATTTCACTCAGAAAGATGAACCACACAGCTTAGTTGTATCTCTGCAGGTCAAGTAAAAATTAATTAGACTCATGACTCATATTACATGAGAATGAAAAACTAAACTGTCAAGGATGCTTTTTTATTATTTTTATTTTTATCATTAAATTTAACTTAAACCATGTTGTTTTAGAAGTGTTTTGCATTGCATTACTGCTTCAAGTAACTGGGGATCTGCTTTACAGATTGTTCTGATTGTCATTAGATTGCCTTCAGTGGTACATCTAGGCTCCTGACCAAAGGCTAAAACTCCATGAGGCATTTTATTCTTACAAAGACTTGGCCGCCTTTCTTAACAAAATTAAGCCTGAGCTAATTGTGCTCACAGAAAATGACATTTTTTTAATGTAACTCTAGCATCACTAGATGTTGATTGGGGGAAATAAAGAGATCATTAATGTATCCATTTTAAAATCTATTGATAGGTTCTTGAAATGTTATTGTTAATTTATATTATTTATTCCATTGTGCAAGCTATTACATCAATTGACAGAAATACCTATTGCAATTTACAATAAATGGAAAAAGCCACTCTTGGTTATTAGAACATAAATCTCAATGCAGATTCTAGTAGGCTTCAGAAAAAGCCTGACATCTATAAAACTGGGTGGAAATGTCATACAGACACACCATTTGGTAAAAACTGCAAGAAAGATCCAGCAAAGTTAGAATTTAAGGCTTATTTTTAAGCTCTGTATATAAGTATGATCAAACAATCCAAAAAGGGTGAAACATGGATGTCGACAGCTAATGGAATTTCACTTCATAAGCCTCAGTGCACCAGTTGTTGTATCTTTTGTCTTTTCCCAGTTAGGGGTCACCACAGCAAAACTCCGGTCCGCTAATGATTGGCAGAAGAGTTTTACGTACCGAGTTGCCAGCCCTGAAGTACAACCTTCAACAAAGGTACACCCATTCACGCATGTCTCCACACAGAAGATGCTTTAGCTGAGAATCAAACGGGACAACGTCTTGCTGTGAGGCGACAATGCTACCGCAGCACCACCACTGCAGTATAAGCCTCAGTGCACCAGTAAAGACTTAAATTAAAAAGTCATGGACATTCAGAAACTATGTAACCAAAACACTGGCATGTACTTAAGGGATCACTTGCATATATCCCATGGGCTTCCACTAGGTTCATAGCTGTTTACTAGCTAATGACCACAAGTCCTTTTTAAGCCTAGCCATGCATCCCAAATCTCTGTCAAGTTCTGATGCCCTTGATAAGTGTAAGCATGGGCCTGAAAGATGAACCATTTACATGTTACCTGTGTCCATTAGAGACATAAGTGCCAAACCAGGGATGAATTTCCAGTTTCCCATCCAATTGTCAAAGTTGTACTTGAATTGGGTTACGGAGAAACTCTGCTTCACATGGATGGGGAGCCAGTTCCATAAACGCAGTAGTCTCTGCGATACATACCTCTCTCTCCAGCAGGTCCTATTTATATCACAGGCAAGGTTTAAGCCTTTAGAATGGTAATTCTGGTACTGTTTGTTTTGTGGATATACAGGGCATCCAAAAACTACAGGTGGTTTAAGGTATTACATGGTGAAGACTCTAGTTTTTCTGGGTCTTTCTTGTGGCCAGTGTGTATGTGTGTGTGTGTGTGTGTGTGTGTGTGTGTGTGTGTGTGTGTGTGTGTGTGTGTGTGTGTGTGTGTGTGTGTGTGTGTGTGTATATATATATATATATATATATATATATATATATATATCTGAATGTATTTCCATTTGTTAAAAATATTTAACAAGTAATCTAATAATACCGGCCAATCACTAGATTATCCTTCTGTTCATCTTCCCATCCCTGTTCCCACCTCATTTTAAAGGTAACATCACTGTATCTTTACACAAGTGGTTCTGAGCTCTGCAGTTAGCTGATTTGCAGACACTTTCCATCTAGCAGTCCTCTCTGTTTCTCCCACTGTCTTAGCCAATGTATTTCTCTACATCCCCGAAGTTAGCAGGTGTAGTCCTTTATCTAAATTGTCTAGTTGGATTACACACTGGTACTTGTAAAACCTTATAAAAGACCAGTGTATAACACAGGTTGTTACCCACTGCCAGTACCTTCTTGGCCCTTCTGTTCAGTACTTCCTGTAACACCCTTAGAGCTCGGTGTTTCTCACTTGCAAGTCCAAAACAAATTTATTTTAACTGCACACTACTACACTTCTGGTTTTTCATTATGAAGAGTCAAAACATATGTTTCTAACTGCCTTCTTCCCCTCTTATTTGTTTGTGCAAGTGAAAAGGACTCAAACAAAGACATTACTATTTCAGTGCAGCTGACCTGCTTGTGATCACCATCTACATTGTTCCTTACAGGTTCAGACAAAAGGCAGCCATTGATAATGTATTATTCAAAGACCAAGCTCATATATTCTGCCTTTCTTACTTTTTTTAATCAGAACTGTACCTATCACCAGTGTTTGATTACAAAGTAGTCACCAGCAAAGCTGTTATTAGTTCAACTGTCTATCCATTTCCAGGAGTGCTTCTTGCCAGCTAGTTGTTGAAAATGTGAGTCAAGGGTTTTATCTAGCTGTAATAACTTGCTTTTAGCTTGTTGTGCTGACAATGTTTTTCTACCCTGACCTCGATGCCTTCTTGTTGTTGTGCTTTGCCCTCTGCACTTCTGGTTGCTTTATTCCCATCTCTCCAACATGCTGCACTTTTATTTTCTTTTTCCTTGGCTTTCTACAATCATTAAATGATGAGATCTTAATCAGATCATGGAAACAGCCAAGCTGCATTTTATGACAACATTTGAATTGTTGGTGAAACCACACTAACATACACTCTCATTGGGATTCATGAAGCTTGCGCCAGGCGCAGGTGTAGCGTTGGCGTTCAAACACCAAATAAGGCCGGTGAGTGATCCAGGTATGAGCTGTTTCCATGTGCACTACCTGTGAATGCTACCCCTGCACAGCTCCCGGCCTCTGTATGCTAATTACCCCATTTGCAGCAGTGTAGCATGCAAATGAAGGTATTTAGCGATCCAGGAAGTGGTGCAGGCATAGTGTAAGCATGCAAAAATGTAAACCGTAAAAAATGGTTTACATTTCTGCAAACATAAAATTGAAGCAATGACAGCCAACCAAACACATGTATTATATTGTTAATATATGCCAATGGCTAAATATATAGCCATTAGCATAAAAAAACATGTAAAAAATATAAAAAAAACATTTAATTTTATATTTTTCACTATCATGAAGTTTAAGCGCAGGGCTGTGGCGCACAAATGGGATCACAAGGAAAATAGAAAAATATAGACTAAAACTGCAATGTAACAGATACCATGATTTCCCCATAATAGTCAATGGCAGGCATGTTACACCACACCACGGTGCAAGGGTTGCTAAGGGACTGTGACAGTGTTTTGCATGGTAGCTAGGAATTAGTAGGCAATGCCATGCAAATAAGAGGAGTAATAGTGAATCACAGATTCCCTGCTGGTGTAAGGATGCACCTCACAGTGTAGCGTTATAACACTGAGGTGTGCCCTTGAGATAAAAATGACATCAAGAGAGGGGTGTGTCACCTTTGCTGTAAGCAGATTGGAGCATTGCTAATCCAGTTTTCCCGTAGCTAAGCAAAGCTGCAGGAAAGGGGTGTGATGTGTGATGAACTGGCTATAGCTTTGCTTAGCTGAGAGCACACAAGGTAACTGAGTAAACATGTGAACGGAGATTAAAAAGCGCTTAAACTCGGTAAATGGGTTTGCGTGGTACGCACCGGAGCTGAAACAGGAAGGATATAGGAAAAAAATAAGGAAATGCTGCAGCAGGGAAATTGGAGTTCAAATGACTAATTAACACCTAGGAACCTACAGTGGGCCATTGACAACAGCTACAAGGCTGCAAGCAGCTACCTTGCAGAACAAGAAAGGGGAGGGGCTGTACTTCAAAGAAAACAGTAAATTGTCACAGCAGAACAAAGCAGAATTGCATTATATCAGCTACAAAGCTCATTTTGCAACACATGACTGAATAGGGAAAGTACAAAACAAGAATGCTGTCAGGTGGATGCATGCCTGACAATGGGAGGGGATCCAGATTTAAAAGTGGATTAAAGAGCAACAGATTAATCAGGAGAGGCAAGCGTAACTCTGCACTACAGGTCTCACACTTGCAGTATTCACTGTAACACCCATAATTAAGATACCCTGCAGCTGGAATTGCTCATACACAACCAATGACATCAGCAGCATCCATAGCACAATAGTATAAAGTGTGAAAGCACCTCGCACACACTTGTGTATTCCCATACACTCTGCACCATTGGTGTATACATACGGGGAACTTTTAATATGTACATGTTAGGGGCTGCCATAGCTTTGATCCACCAGCATGTGTTGGAGACTGAAGGTGGTGTGGAGGGTGATGCTGACAAGCACCTCAGGCACCAGAGGAGGAGAAGACTGTTCAGACCCAGGGTAACCTACCAGGGGCTACATGATCTGGAGATAGCAGAGCATTACAGGGTGACCAAGTACACCCTACAGCAACTTGTGGAGCTGTGCTGGCCACACCTAAGAGCCAGAACAAACAAAGGGGAACCCATCCCAGTGGATACAAAGGTATGTGTAAGCCTGAGAATACTAGCCACAGGTACCTTTCAAAGGCCAACTGGGGATATCATGGGGATCTCACAGGCATGGGCATACAAGGTACTTCACCAGTTCCTGAATGCCATGTTACCACATGCCAATGAGCACATATACTTCTCCCAAATGCAGGAGGAGATGGCCAGCAATATGCATCTCTTCCACCGTATGGCAGAATACCCGGAGGTACTGGGTGCAATAGACTGCATGCACATACACATCAAGTCAGCACCCGGTGAGCAGGGTAGATGCTACATAAACTGCAAGGGACACCCCTCCATCAATTTCCAGGTCATGTGCAATGCCCAGCGCATTATCATGGATGTGTGTGCTGGCAGCCCTGGAAACTATCATGACACCCACATCTGGCATGCCTCACAGCTATATCAGGTGTTTACCAGAGGGGACATCCCAAATGGCCACCTGGTGGGGGATGCTGGCTATAGACTGAAACCGTGGATGATGACTCCCATCAGAAATGCACACACACCCATGCAAGAATGCCATAATGAGACACACGCACAGACCAGAATCATCATAGCGCGTGTCTGGGATGCTGAAATCATGGTTCCATTGCTTGGACATATCTGATGGAGCCTTGCAATACTCTCCAGCAAGTCATCAGAGTATGCTACACAATATGATCCTGCAGAAACAGCTGCAGCAGGGACAGAATGGTAGAGGCCCTCACAGCCCACCACCATTGTCAAGGGCCCCACAGGCAAGGAGGTACTCAGACCACGAACACCCTGAGCCAGCCCCAGTAGGCAGACAGAGGCATGCCCAGTATGCCCATGCCTTGACAAGATGATAACGTATAGCACACACACTGACAGTGTAGGCACCTAGGGATGACACCTTTCTCCACCTTCACACACACAGTAAAAATGGATGGCACACACACACAAGACTACCTGTAAATTGGCATGTATAGGCAGTCTACTGTGTGGATCCAACATAGGCAGCCCTCAACTATTGCACACACAACTGCTATTGGCACAAGGTTAGTCAACACCTGAACAGTAAATTAAGCTATTAGCATGTGCTGATACTGTATGTATAGGTTATAGGTTCATAGGTAGGTACTTGGCTAACTGCCCAAGGGCATTCATAAGCCTAGCCAAAATGTGTCAGCTTTTGCCACCCCATTGATTAATTAACTGTCTCTCTGTGGAGCAGAGCCAATGGCAGAATCCTTGGGCTGTATCTACTGTTCCCCATCCATTCTTCAAGGTTTCTCTTGAAGAGTGTTAGTGAGGTGCTCTGTATAATTTAATTAGGGATGTTATTCCAAAGCATGGGGAGTTTCTGTGACAGGAATCTGTCCCTCCAGCATGTTCTAATTATTGTTGTGGGAAGGTTTAGCTCACTACAGCATGTGGCTCAATGTGACATGGATTCCCATAGGTGAAGCATATCCATTAAGCCTGAGTTGGACATGGCTTTCTTGGCCAGTAGAGATCATCTCTGAGTAAACGGGATGCCACTGAGTAAAGCAGGAGTTTATTCAGTCTGGCTGCATAGGGCATATGTTTGAGGCCAGCAATTCTCTTGGCAAGGTACATTTGTGGACCTTCCAGCTGTCGGAAGCGTCTTCTGAGGTACATCCCAAATGGGTTATCATACTCTATGATGTGACTGATGAGTGACGAGTAAAGGGGCACTATAACCTCAGTATGTCTAGATGTGAACCCTTTAGTAATCAGATGGCCTACATAGAAGGATGTCCTAACTACTTTGGAGATATCACAAAGACAGGCACAAGAAGAACCAATACCAGCTAAAAGCCTAACAACAAGTTAGACACGTCCGTAGCGTCTGGTTTAGATGAACTGAATATATTAGGGCTGGTAGGGCTCTCCATGAGCGCAAAGACAGACTGCTGAAGTAAACAAAAAGAAGCACCAGTTGGAATCCACAAAGACAGGCACAAGAAGAACCAATACCAGCTAAAAGCCTAACAACAAGTTAGACACGTCCGTAGCGTCTGGTTTAGATGAACCGAATATATTAGGGCTGGTAGGGCTCTCCATGAGCGCAAAGACAGACCGCTGAAGTAAACAAAAAGAAGCACCAGTTGGAATCCACTTTCATCCATCAGTCTTTGTGGATTCCAACTGGTGCTTCTTTTTGTTTACTTCAGCGGTCTGTCTTTGCGCTCATGGAGAGCCTTACTGTTCATCAGCTTCATCGCGTCTAGCTGGTATTGGTTCTTCTTCCTGTCTTCTTGTGGATTCCAACTGGTGCTTTCTTTGTTTCAGCGGTCTGTCTTAAGGGGAGCCCTACCAGCCTAATATATTCGGTTCATCTAAACCAGACGCTTGGTCTTTGTTGAACTTTGCTGGTATTGGTTCTTCTTGTAATAATTCTCCAACTGGTGCTTCTTTTTGTTTACTTTGGAGATGTGATTGTTAAAGGAGAGATCACTATCTACCTTAGTCCCCAGATCCCGTATTACCTCGTCTTTATTAAGGTGGCTGCCACTTATGTGTTAATATGTGGGTGTTTAGTTTTTCCCAAATGGAATGACCATGCAGTTTGTGGCAATTAGCTTGAGGCCATGACTTTGACACCCTGTGTTGGTCTCTGTGAGGCCATTTGAAGGATGTCTGTGTCAGCTGGACTGTCAATTATGGCTCCCAGTTTGCAGTCATTGACAAACATGGTCTGCCGTAGTCCACCTGTGTTTGTCTGTACCTCTGAGAAGTATATGCCAAACAGTAGGGGTCCCAGGACTGAGTAATGTGGGACACCAGTTGTGACTGGTTAAGAGATGGACCTGGATGTTGCTAGTGTTACCACGTGGGTTCTGTGTATAAGCCTGTTGGCAACCCATCCTGTGATGTGTAGGTTCATGTACAGGCTGATGAGTTTATCAATAATACCTGAGTGGGGAATGGTGTCAAAAGCCTTGGCGAGGTCCAGGTAGTATGTGTGAACCACCTCTCCCCTCATCTAATGCCTTGATGACTGTCTGTAAGACGTGAAACAAGTTCAGTAAGCATGGTCTGCATTCAACCAAGCTGATCTGGGTTGGGTCAAGTGTTTGGAGGTTACCAATGTCTTTGTTAATGAGTGCCATGAGGATGCACTCCATAGCTTTGCAGACCAGGCTAGTCAAGCTTATGGGGTGGTAGTTAGTTGTGTTTCCACCTTGGTGGAGTGGAATAACTGTTGCTATGCGCCATTGTATGGGCATGTAGCCTGTGTAGAGGCTGAGGTTGAAAAGCTTAATTAGGTGGGGGGGTTACTTCATCTTGTAGTGTTTGGAAGACGTAGTCTGGAACACCATCTGCCTCCACTGATGCTGTGTTTTGTTGTTTGAGAGGGCTATTTCTACCTGTGTGTCTCTGATGTCTGGGATACTGTACTTTATGGGTATTGTTGTGGGCTCTTTAGGGGCTGAAGTTTGCAGTGATTGTATCTGCAAGGATGTTGGCGATATTATTAGGTTCAGTATATTTTGTGCTATATTGCACCGGCAGAGTGCAAATGTGTGTGTTACCACTTAGATCCTTGACATAGCCAAAGAAGGCTTTGTGGTTATCTTTTGAATACTTGCCTATTTTCCTGTTGAAGTTAGTCTTGGATGATTTTATGAGGGACCTATGTTTCTTAATAATACTGGTCATGGATGTCTGCCCTTCTTGGGATTTGCTGTTTTTCTGGACTACTGTCCTACTTCTGTTATATAGCCTGTTTATTGCAGCGGTCCACCAGACTGGTGTCCTTGTCTTGGAGGAGCGAGTCTTGGTTTACCAGTGATGGCACAATCCATACATCCATGTAGGTGCTTATAGAGTGCATTTGTAAATCTTTCTGTATCTTGAGCAGTGTTTTCCCTTACCGTGGGGGCTGTGAAACCTCCCACCTCTGTCTTTAGTAGTGTAAAGTTAGCTGTAGGAAAGATTTTCACTGTGGTTACCTTGGGTGGGGGAGATGGTTGGGTGTGGAAATCATCAGTGAATAGTTCATGGTCAGATCTAACCAGTGACTGGTTTACCTCTGCTGTGGTGCACCTGTTGCCCATTTTGGTGATTACCACTTCTACTATGTGTTCACCTCTGGTTAAGGAGTTTACCACCTCATACAGGGCATTTGAGGTGATAAATTCCATGAAGCGCTGGGCCTGGAAGTGAGTACTCGAGTAGGTTTCCCAGTTAATGGTAGGGTAGTTGAGATCGACCAATACCAGGGTATTTGGTAGGACTGTCATGCTTTCCACTGACTCCAGGTAGGTGGAGTGGTGGTCCTGGGTCATGGAGGGTGATCTGTAGCAGGCCACAGTTTGCATTGCAGTTGTGGCTGATGTTAGCGGCACATGGATGATCTCAGAGGTATCATGCTGCCCCACTAACCTGGAGGTATAGGTATCCCTGATGAATATGGATAGACCCCCTTCATGTCTGTGTCAGTCCATGTTTTGTGGCCGAAATGTGTGGTATGGGTTGTGGTACGGTATTGCTGGTGTGCTCTCAGCAGCCTTAAAACTGGTTTCAGTTACTCCACAAATGTTGATGTTGTCCATACTGAAGAGTGCTGTGAGTGCATGCATTTTGTGATTACAACTCCTAGCATTGAGTAGCATAACCCTCATTGATTTTGCTATTGTGCTGTTTATGGAGGTGGGATTCACCTGTGAGACTTGCCTAAAAAAGGCACCATGGGGCCGCCAATAGCCTTGGCCAGTATTCAAAAGTCTAAGGTTGACACATGCAAGCTGGTATGGTATTGCTGCATGCATGTTTCCCATCTGTGCTTGTTTCTCATCATTCCTGTAGGTAACCTACTGGTAAGAAAGACAGCCTTAAACTGATACAAGTCTTCTAGCTTCCAAGATAGGCTTTTGGAATGACTAAGTATCAGTGTTCTGTATGTTCTTGCTGTACTTAACTGTTTTCTGACTACATGGTGATTTCTCACTGTATATTGTGATCTGAAAGCTTTGTTCATTCACATATTATTTCTGTGATGGCCTGCACTTTAGAGGTTCACAGATAGGTAGTAGGCTATCTGTCCAAGGGCATTTAGAAGTATAGCTACAGTGTGTTGGCTTTCTCTGCACCATTTATGAAGTAACTAAGCCTCTGTCAAGCATAGCCAATGAAGTGATTCCAGGCAGAGTTGCCAGAAGCTGTTAAAGACTGGGGTGGTGGAGGGTGATAGGGGCACTTAGTGATCTAAAAAGGGCATGTTAACATGAAAAATCAACACCATTCAATTTCCCCAACAGGTCTTTCAGCTGTAAAACTGGAGGGACTCCCCCTCCCCCTGGCTGTATGGTTCTGGGACACATGATCCCAGGGGTGCATATTCTGTTACCCATTCACACATCAAGGTTTCTCTTGAAGTGTGTCAGTGAAGGGCTATGCCTAATGTAGTTAGGAATTTAATTTATAGTCCCACATTTCATTTGTTATGTTTTGATTTCAAGAGTAAGTGAAGCTCAGTGGGTTTGGGCACCTCTGCCCTTTGCTTAGCCTAGATTACACATAGAAATCATCTAAATAGGAAATAGGCATAACAATGTCAATGTTAATAGTGTAATGGTTACAGCATTCACATAGTATCTGTGCATTTGTGGTTCAAATCCCAATAAAGTCAAAGATGTTTTTCATGTTAAAAAGTATACCTTAACCACAACTTGCATATTTAGGTAGTATTCTTCAGTATAATAAAACTTTGAAACACCCATATAAACCCATGTGTGCCGGTCCAGAGAGTAAAGTCAACAGAGATTGTAATGTTATGTAAGAACATAGTTTGATGTTACTTCACTGAAATGTATATATCCTGAGTAGTTAGCAGATGTGGCCGTGTTTGTACGCACAGGTCATATGTTTTTAAATTTTGTTTAACCACGTTTAACTGCTGTTTTAATGTCGCACAAACACTTTTAAACATGCTTACAACTGCTTAAATGAGCCTTATTCTGGAATAAAAAACATTTTTAAAGCATGGCATGTCTTGAACCCTGGACCATGGACACCATAGTCATGGGACTTACCACTAAGCCATCTGAGCTGCATGCATGCTTTATAGGTTCATAGGTTCATAGGTTCATACTAGGCTATCTGCCCAAGGGCATTTATAAGCCTAGCCCAAAGTTATGTGGCTTTCGCCACCCCTTTAGTTTGAAGAAAACTATGCCTATTATTTTGCTGTGCCACTGTCAAGCAGTGACACTGAAGTAATCCCTGGGGTATATCTGCGATTTCCCATCCATTGGTCAAGATTCCTCTTGAACAAGGCCAGCGAGGTGCTCTGCCTCACATGTACCGGGATTTTGTTCCACAGCACAGGGAGTCTCTGGGTGATGAATCTGTCCCTCCAGCACGTTCTATTAATAACCGTGTCAAGGTTTAAGTCTCCCGCCCTTGTGGTTCTGAGGGATCTAGATTTTTTGAGGTGAAGCATATTCATCAAATCTGGGTTTGACATGGCCTTATATGTCAGGCACAGGTCACCTCTGAGCAAGCGGTATGCAACTGAATAGAGCTGGAGTTCTTTCAGTCGGGCAGCATAAGACATATTTTGAGACCCTTTATCCTTTTGGTGAGGAACTTTTGGGGCCTTTCCAGCTGCTGCAGGTGTCGGGTCAGATACATTCGAATGGGGCATTGTACTCAATCATAGGTCTAATGAGTGATGAGTACAGGGGACGATGACCTCCCTAGATCTAGATGTGAATCCCTTCATGATCAGGTGGGCAATGTAGAAGGTTTTCCTAACTACTTTGGCAACATGAGTGTCAAACAAAAGGTTACTGTCAACCTGGGTCCCCAGATCCCTGATGACTTCTTCTGTGCTCAGTGGATTGCCACCTATATGGTAGCTAGGGGTAATCTTGTTTTTCCCGAAGGGTATGACTATGCATTTCTTGGCATTTAACTTTAGGCCATGGCTCTGGCACCAGTTATCCGTTTCTGTGAGGCCCTTCTGAAGGATATCTGTGTCAGATGTGTTTTCGACTATGGCTTCAGTTTGCAGTCATCTGCAAACATTGTCAGCCATAACCCTCCTGTGTTTGCTTGTACTTCAGAAAAGTAGATGCCGAACAAGAGTGGTCCCAGGACTGAGCCCTGTGGGACACCACTTGTGACAGGCTTTGAGTCTGACATGGCTCCAGCAACCCAGCAACTCTGACTCTGTGGGTTCTGTCACTTAGCCAGTTTGCAACCCATCTTGTGATGTATGGGTTTACATTTAAGCTGATGAGTTTTTCGATGATACCTGAGTGGGGTATTGTGTCGAAGGCCTTTGCCAGGTTGAGGTAGGCTGTATGAACTGCCTTACCCTCATCAATGGCCTTGGTGACTGTTTCGAAAAGTCAACCAAGTTTAAAAGGCATGATCTGCCTTTGACAAAGCCAAACTGGGTTGGATCCAAAGTCTGCAAGTTCCCTATGTCTTTATTTATGAGTTCCATTATGATCCTCTCCATGGCTTTGCAGATAAGGCTTGTCAAGCTAATGGGACGGTAATTCCCAGGGTCGGTGGAGGCACCGCCCTTGTGAAGTGGGACCACAGTCGTCGTGCGCCACTCCTTGGGTACGTATCCTGAGGTGAGGCTAAGATTAAACAGCTGTCCTAACTGCGGGTTTAATTCCTCATTGAGTTCATGGAGCACACAGCCGGGGACACCATCCTGCCCATGGATGCTGTGTTTTTTGCCTTGGAGAGAGCAGTTCTCACCTGGGCGTTGGAGATGTTTGGGGGGGCTACAATCCTCTGGTATAGATATCTCTCCTTTTGGGGGGGGGGAGTTTGCACTGAACCTGTCAGACAGTATGTTGGCAATGTGTGTAGGTTCGGTAATCTTCACATCATTTTGAACTAATTCTGAGCATATCTGGGAGTTTCCTCCTAGGTTTCTAACATAGCTAAAGAAGGCCTTATGATTGTCTTTTGAGTCCTTGGCGATTTTTCTCTCAAAATTTGCCTTGGATGATTTTATGAGAGCTCTTAGTTTTTTACTTATAATGGTCAAAGGTGTCTTACCTTTCAAGGATTTTGCTCTATCTTGTAGTAGCTTCCTCCTTTTGTTGTAGAGCTTGTTTATGGCTGGGGTCCACCAGACTGGATGCTTGCCTTTGGTACAAAGAGTCTTAGTTTTGTTTGGGATTGCCTGATCCATGCAGTCCTGTAGGTGCTGGTAGAAGGCATTTGTAAGTGATTCAGCGGTTTGAGTAATGTTTACCACTGGCTCAGGGGCCTTAAAGGAGATCACACTAGTTTTTAGAAGTGTGAAGTCGGCTTGTGAGAAGTTTTTCACTGTGGTCTTTTTATTTCAGGTGGGGACGGGATGAGGACCTCCAGCAAGATTAGTTTATGATCTGATCTCACCAGTGAGGGGTATACTTCCGGTGTTGAACATTTTGATCCCATGTTCGTGATGATGAGATCAAGTATGTTTTCTCCTCTTGTGGGGATGATGACTAGTTGTTCCATGGCATTTGAGTTTATGAACTCCAGGAACCTTTGGGCTAGAGTGTTTGGGCTTGAGTAGTGTTCCCAGTCTATATTAGGGTAGTTGAAGTCACCTAGTATGATGGTGTTTGGAGATACATTTTACCCCTCCAGTGTTTTCAGGAAGGCCATGTGAGGTTCCTGAGTTTGAGAGGGTGGCCTGTAACATGCTACAAATTGCAGAGCAGTCTTGCCTATGGTTAGTTGCACCTGGATGGTCTCCGATGCATCGTGCGTTGCCACCAACCTTGAGGTGTGTGTGTCCTTTATGAATATGGACACCCCCCCTCCTTTCTTGGTGTTGTCCGGATTTTGGGGCCGGAACGCATGATATGAGGTGAAACCTGATAGTGCTGGGGTGCTCTCAGGAGCCTTGAACCAGGTTTCTGTCACAGCACAGACATCGATGTTCTCCATACTGAGAAGGGCCTTGAGTGCGTGCATCTTGAGATTGAGACTTCTGGCATTGAGCAGCATTACCCTTAGTTTTTTCCTTTTTGTGTTCTAGGGTGGTAGGTTTAGAATTTGAGCCTTGCCTAAAAAGGCACTATGGGGTGGCAAGAGCCTTTGCCAATATCTGGAAGCCCAGGGTGACAGGTGCAAGCCGTCCTTGCAAAGCAGCGTGGCTTGTCCAGCATGTCATCCCAGGCAGACAGACATTGGATCCCTTTGAATGACACCAGAATTTAAGCCAATTATTAAAGCTGATCATCTTATCACTGTATTGTGGCATCATTCTAGGTGAAGGTAGGATACTGCTCAAGGTCAGGGTCATACCTGCCTGGGCTACATAATCAGAGAGCTCCTTGATGTCTCTTTTCATGTAGTCCAAGGAGGTATGTCTCAGGTCGTTGACACCAGCGTGGACAATGACTGAGTCGTACTTGTACCTGCTGTTGAGAGACCTGAGTGCTTGCGTTATGTGGCAGATTCTAGCGCCCGACAGGCAGCTTACTGTGACCTTCTCCTTACTCAGTCTGGTGGCGGAGCGGGCATCAGTGTGCCTGACTATGGAGTCACCAATGACGAGTGTGTCCGGCATTGTGTTTGGCCTTAAGGGCTGTGACTGTTTGACACTCTGACTGTGTGGTCTATGTGTTGCATGTGTTGGGTCCTGAGGTGGTAGTTGTTTGGGTGTCTGCTTTGGTGGCCTCTGCTGTTTTGGTAGATTTTGATCAGAGCCTCGAGTATGTCTTTGTGTGATTATGTGTATGATTTGAAGTTGTGATGGTACTATGTGTGACTGGGTATGTAGTGTGTGTGGTTACCTTCTCCTCCTGTCTGGTCTTGCCAGTACTATGTTGAGAGAGCTCAGCCTCCAGTTTGGCCGTATAGTTGCATCTCTCGCATGTATTTGTGTTTTGTGGGAGAAGGAGAGGATTGTCTGTGTACATGAGGCAATTGTAACATTGCCTCAATATTCCCAGGTTCACCAGTTGAGCAGGAGAGGACACTAGCAGCTGATCCCTCGACATGCTAGAAGTAATAGATAAAAAACTTACAAAAGACTCCAGGGGGATGTGGGTTCTAGGCTGGTGGGGTACTATCTATAATAATAGTGCTTTATCAAGGTGCAAGTACTGTAGGAGCAAGTGCTAGGCTTTACAGGTAGAGAATAGTCTACTTGGGAATCAAGTAGAGATGAAGTTTTTAGTTATAGGATACGCTGGTTAGATCGGCAGTACAGTTTGAGGAAGGTAGTTTTAAGGGAAAATTTGAAGAGTGGAATTTAGGTAGCCCGAATAGTTTAACCTTGTTTAACCGCCGCTGCTCTTGTGTGCAACAGTGGCAACTCACATAAAGCTAACGCTGCATTTTATACCAGGGGGCTGGAAAAAACAGGAAATAACCCAAAATGGCCAACGAATTACTAGTTGCAGTCTCTAACCACTCCTCTGTGGACAAACAAGCAGCTCAGTACTCCCCACTCCCACTGGTGAGTAAAGAAACTACCTCTGGCCACACAAGAAAATGGAGGAAACAGGAACCAAATACAAAGCCCAGGGATCAGCAAAATCTGATCTCTGGAACAACTAGCTAGGAAAGTTTAGGAAAAGAGAAGTATTTTTTTGGTTTTTTTTTTAGTTTTTTTGCAAACAGACAGAAAAAATACAGTAAATGCTTTGGTATTCGACTAAATTGCTATCAAAGGCTGGTATGGTCTTTACACTACACCTTTTACTATAGGCATTCCACAGTACTGACCACAAATGGAACAGTCACTTTGTGTACATATGTACAGTACATTGTAATGTACTGTAATTTGTGAATCAACATATGCAAGTCTACATATGCAGAACCGTTAGAAATTAATACTAAATATATATATATATATATATATATATATATATATATATATATATATATATATACGTCAGTGATGTCTGCACATAGATATAAATATGTATATAGATATATATATATATATATATATATATATATATATATATATATATATATATATATATATATACACACACAGTTACATCTATAGCCATATATATAAACATCTATGAACACACTTCGTGACACAGAAGCAATCCAAAGGAATTGAAGTGTACACAAAACACATGCAGCTCTGGTATTATAACTATTAATATTAACTTAATTCACCATAGAAGGGATGGTTGTTGTGTTTGTGGAGATTGGGGTGGGGGAGGAATGATGGGTAATGAAATTATGCATCAAGGAGACCCTGGGTTGGATGCTCAATAAGTGAACTGGAGGGGTATACATGGAGTATGGGACAATAAAAAAGGACACAAAGCAAGAACCATTCTCATCCATAATATATCCTGTCAGGTCACATTGCAACACTCAATTACACAAACATATGAACATTAACAAGTACCATACATATGTACACCAACTGACTGTCACATTTGTTTTCAGTAGTGAGGAATGCCAGTAGTAAAATGTATATTCTAAACACCATAACATTTGTACATATCTCAGATGCCTTAGTGGTAAAGTCAGTGACTGTGGTGTTTCATGGTCCCAGGTTCAAGGGCTGTTAATTTATTTTGAGGGCCAAAATAAGGACTGTTGGATGCAGGCTGATTAAGGTTTTAAGCAGTTGTAAGCAGTTTTGTGCGGGTTTGCACGAAGGTAAGTGGCACTTAAACACGGTTAAATGGATAAGCACTTCACAGGTGTAACCTTTGCTTACCATCAAGCAGACCATGGGCAAACTTGCTTACAACTGCTTAAATGTGCGTTAATCACACTTTCCCTACCCGTGCCTGCTCTGAGAGGTAAAATAATAACCACTTCCAGGATTAGAACCTGCCAACATGTACACCATCCTCAAATTAACCTACCAGCAAGCTACCTGAGATGTACTTATGCCAGGTGTGTATTCAGACAGGTTAAAAAACAAAAGGGAGGATTGTGTGGAAATATGACAAACCGCCATGTACCCAAGGAAAGGTGCATGCTATATATATATATATATATATATATATATATATATATATATTATATATAAACAGATGTACATATACATATATATATATATATATATATATATATATATAAATAAAGAGAGAGAGAGAGATACATAGATACATGTCGATATACAAAGATATACAAATAAGTAGATATATAGATAGGTTAAAAACATCTACACATCTATGGAGGTACATATAAACGTATGCAATAATATATATTATATATCTATATCTATATATATATATATATATATATATATATATATATATATATATATATATAGATCTAGATATATATATATCTATCTATATATATATATATCTATATATATATATATATATATATATATATATATATATATGTGTGTGTGTATATATACATACATACATACATACACATGTGTATACAGCATCTAAAGTGTTCATATCTGAGTATAACATAGACCATAGCAATCACACATTCTGCCACCCCCAAACAATATGAACATAACATATGAAGAGTATATGCCAATACACTATTACAGATATGTTCAATGGACATGAGCCAAATAGGGTTAGTCACTAACACAACTACAATGACTGCAAATATCCATGACAGAAATACACAGACATCTTTCATTTAGCAAAACTTTATTACATTCCGATGTATTGCCAAAAGGATTCAAGGACTAACATTACCTGCATCCTATACAGGAAGCATTTGACAGTGCCTTAATGAATCAGCCTGCAATTACCATAGTATTAGTCCACTAAGGGATAGGTGTTCACATAGGGAAGGAACACCCACACATACATATACAATATGTATAAAAGCAGTTCCTACACAACTGCATCTGCTATGTATGGCCACCATCTCCCCCACACCCAAACTAATTACAGAAATTCATACTGTCATACCATAACCAATTTTTCACCCACTGTATGACATCTGCTGAAACCTTGACATACCTGGTCATAGACACACTAACATGGCCCTATGTAAAATAGTTGCTATTATACAATGGAACAGCTGTTGATGTCGCAGGGTTTGTTTGAACTAATCCTGTTTCAGAGGATTGAAAAGTAATTACACCAGGAAGTGTTACCAATTACTGATTATCAGCACAGTATGATACACATTTACACCAAACTAAAGACGTCTGGTGAGCACACTGTAAACCCCCTAACATAATATGCATAGCCATACAGCCTTGAGCTGGTCAAACATCCAGACCAGACTGAAACATATGCAGAAGTATTAGGTACCGACAAACCCTGCACAAGTAGCAATGTTCAGAAATATAACAGCAGTACTCACATTTAGACCAAATCCTCTAGGCATTACACACAATATATTTGCATTTGTCTCCATACAGCTGTTGCAATAGATTTTGGACAACACTTACAGGCTGTCTTCCTCACAAGTAAGGCAAAGGGACAACGCCCAAGTGGAGTACTCAATTATACTTCACTGTTGCCATGGTATTGGCTAATGGAGTAGCTGAACAGCCAATGTGCATGTAATTAACTACATCGGAACACCAGATGGTGATCAGGATAGCACATGTTACTGATCTCTAACTATAAAAGGATGCCTTGTCACACATTCAAACCATCTGTATATACCTGCAGAACAGTGCAAAATACCAAACAGAAGATTGAAACACAAACCGAAAAAGATTAAAATACTAGTCAATAACACCTCCAATTACCAAGAAGGTATGTATAACATTTAGTATGTCTGTGTATGTAGTACCTGTTCTGTAATAATTACATTGTAATCAATGCATATAGTGGAAATAGCTATCTTGTAGTGATGCATCATTGAACAGTAGTAATGCTTGTAGTATTCTATGTGTGTACTGCTGTAGGTCACAAGGCAAATTCCTCATACACCACAATGGATGATATATATGGGCTTGGAATTCATCAATTCTTTTCCAGCCACTGTCAGTGTCAGGGTTGGTCCAACAAGTGTGTGCTATAACAGGGGATATTATATGTTGATATATTGTAACAGTAGATATGTGTATGGGTGTATTAGTGAGATGAACATGTCAAAGGTGGGCTTACTGTGCAAATATGATTTGCATTGTGGGATATTGTGCCAATAACTGTGTAATGTACAGTATTATAGGCAGATCTGTATTCCGTTT
The DNA here is from genome assembly GCF_019279795.1 of Protopterus annectens. Classification (NCBI taxonomy): domain Eukaryota; kingdom Metazoa; phylum Chordata; order Ceratodontiformes; family Protopteridae; genus Protopterus; species Protopterus annectens. The sequence continues at coordinate 1,618,293,065 of NC_056741.1, forward strand.
TACATAGCATTTCTGTTATGTTATGCAAACATTAGTTATGTCTATTGGCAATTACAATACTCAGTAACAGGATACATATGAATTGTAGTCATCTGACAGTTTAGCAGCTTGATAGCAAAGAAAATTGGAAGAGCTAGGTAACTATCCATGCACATAACATATGTAATATCCACCTCTCTAGTATTGTTTGCAAGCAATAACAGCTGTGCATGTGTACATGTTATGCAAATGTGTAGTGACCCTTGTTACAGGGGCTGGGCATAGATACATGTTGATATACAAAGATGTACATATATGTAGATATATAGATAGGTTAAAAACATCTACACATCTATGGAGGTACATATAAACGTATGCAATAATATATATATATATATATATATATATATATATATATATATATATATATATATATATATATATATATATATGTATGTGTGTGTGTATACATACCATACACATGTGTATACAGCATCTGAAGTACCAACACCCGTGCTCAATGGCTACGTGCACACCTACATAGAGTGGATATTGAGAGTAGAGACACATTGGTTGAACATTCAGGTTTGTGTAGCCTAACCTCTCAATGCGAACCTTACAGCCGCTTGCAAATACTGTATGTAAGGTTGTGCACAGTACTGGTAGTGAAACAAGTTGCATATCATCTTTAACTCCAGTGTAACATCTGCAGAAGGAGTGTAAGATGTAGGAGAATGTTTCCCATGTGTAATAGCCGCATCATAGGTGATGGCTTACACTATCTGATTATATTCTGATCATGTTGATAGTGGCAGAATAGTCTATTGATACTTAAATCTGTTTGGGGAGTGGGTGTCCATGCCCAACAGAGCTCATGGTTCTGGTGGATATGTGAGTATATACCCAGAAAAGGATACAGACCTGTTGACACTTGCATCATCTGTAATCAACTGTCAGGATGTGATGTGCTCCTCAGATGAGGATTGCTGCTAAAGGTAGCTATTATGTTTCTATAATAGCCAGTGATGTCACGTCCATAACACAAATATTTACATGTGAGCATCACTGTCTAAAACATGTTCATAAGCAATAAGTAAACTAAATACAGTACTTGGTACTTGTAGTACTGTATGCTCATACAGGCATGTCCACTAGTCAGCTACTGGTGTTTACTAATGTCATATTTGTGTATGTGGCCATCCTGGGGGAATGTAATCACTATGCCATGTACACTGCCAAACCCACCTAACACCACACCCCACACATTGTCTGGGATGCAGCTACAGGGGTAAGCTGGAAGGCAGTCCTGTATACAGCCATAACTGGACTGGACAGTTATGAGGTGTAAGTTAACACATGCATCTCATCACCACAACCAACACACACCCTTACCAGAACATAGTAAGGACACCCACACATACCACCAGAAATCACACACATTCACAGAAGCTTCTAAGTATCTGGCCAAGCAAGAGACCTCCCAAGCTGGAATAGACAGACAACATAATACACAAACTGTGACATAGTTTGCCAAATTGTGCCACCCCTCAGAACACGTGGCCAGAAACATGCCCAACAGTACTCATTTGTAAATGCAAACTCTAGCACTATGTTACACACCAAGCTATACAGGGGCAAACATACTGTCAGCTGCCTGCCTGCCATGATTAGCCACATACCCGTACACTCAGACCACCTTTTGAACTATACACATGGCTCTGGCATATTCCATGTTGTTGTGCAGGACCTGTGATGCAGTAGCCTGGACTGCATGGAAACACACATGTAGGAACTGTCAGGTCTTGTAGCCCATGCAGGTATGTCCCAAGGCCTGGGTAGCATTCTGTCATTGGCCATAATGATACTGCAGTACAGGGACAAAATGATTGTATTCCACAATTGTCTAATGTACTGGTGTAATTCAAAGGGTATCCAGTATCTCTCTGCCTGGGATAACATGGTTGATAGACCATGATGCTTTGCCAGACAGGGCCTGCACCTGTCACCACTGGGAATCTGGATACTGGCTAGTGCCTTCATCATGCAAAGTTCAAGTGAAAGTCCACTGCTGTAACAGGGACAGCCAAGCGGTCTCGCTTCTCAATTATACATTTCAGAAACTCAATATGGACTCACTTACGTCAATCCTTAACATGGAGAACATATCTGTGCAGTGACTGTGATATGGTTCAATGCTCCGGAGAGCATCCCTGCATGACCATGTTATAACACATACCTCACCTCTTGGCCATTAGCCTTTATTGGAACACACAGGCCACAGGTGTGTCTACATTCCTGAATGATATGTACACCCCCATGCTAATTGCACTTGCATAACTTCAGATGCATTATGCTGAGCAACTACCTTTGTGCCAAAGTGGAATCCAATTTGCACCTTGCAACAGATCACCCACCATGCCTCAGAATTTCTAACTGTCATATTGTGCTGCAATGGGGAATATTATGTTTAAGACAGAAAACCATAATAATGGCTATTCTCAACTATCCCATTATGAACTGGGAAGACTCCTCATGTACCAACACCCGTGCTCAATGCATGTTGGATTTCATTTACCCCAATGACCTGGATCACCATAGTCACACAAACAGGGCTAACAGTATGCTACACATAGTCAGTCTCCAAAGCCAATGTTATGCTTCTCAAGAGCGACATGGTGACTGTCATGGCACCCATGCAGATGGACAATGCATGTGTAAATGTTGAATCCTACACAAATGCACTTTACGCACTCACATAAGTGCAGTGATTCTGCCATTGAAACAGAACCAAGATTCAACCAAACACAAACAGGAAGGCAAACAGGTGATACCCTTCCTTAAACTGTACCACAGAAGGTAGTAACTGTTGCAAGGGTGAACACACAAGTGGAGGTGATCCCTGGTCAGCCTCAGTAAGATGCAGATACACCATATAAAACCACACAAAGCTACTGTGAAACTAATCAGCCACATATTATGAGGCCAACCACAGAGCATTCTATAGCTGTGTCATGAATCGTAATGGCAACAACAAGACCTGCCGTGCTTCACAGCACTATGGCATGAGAAGTACTGCACCTACAGAAATAGCACTTGTTCATTCAGATAGGATCTTGGATAACCTAAACCCACTCTCACCTCCCCCCCCAACAGGTACACATATTTATATATCCATGTACACTACAGAGCCTCTATAATAACAACTATGCAGGTACAAGCTGCACTCTCTAAAGCCATACATGCAGCTTGCATGGGACCTGTCAACATCCCAGAGTGTATTTTACACAAATATCAGCACAATTTGCTCTCCACATACACATCATGTTCAATCATAGCTTCATGTCAGGGTGTGTACACACTGAATGGTGCACAACAACAGTTATCACACCCCACAAAGGGGGAGTCACCACTGATAATGGGGAATAGTGCACTACTACCCTGCTGAGTCTGGTCTGTAAGGCCATGACTTTTGATCAACTTATTTGATGTAGTCAGTACAGATGTAGATGACAGTAAGTTTGATTCACACAGCATATCATGACCTTCCAGGTCTTAGCACATCATCACCCATACTGTGTTCCAGCTACACTCAGTAAACTAGGTGTATATTCCTATGTCACAGGACTGGTTGGCAACTGGACTGCTGGCAGAACCAGCACTACAGAAGGTGTCTGACTAATACACGTACATCAAACCAGTGCCAGCTACAGTAATGCAGGATTCATTCCTGGTACTCCCCCTCTTTGTTATCTATACCACACAGATTAACACAGAAGGCATCTGCCTATTGAAGTTTGCAAATGACTATGAGCTAGGAGCAATAGTTGACTCAATGAGTGCTGCGGGCAGATGTGTGGTGTGTGACGTATGGCCACAATCTGACAGCTAAGTATTGCATTGACATCCCCTATGTTAAAAACACTGTACCCATGAACTACCACCTAGGCAGCAGTCAACATAATGGAAACTGTGTCTGTATGGGATGCAGCTGGACAGTAGTCTTTTCTTTGATAGTCACTTCACCACACCAGTCAGGTAGTCATAATTGGCATCCCTAATCATAACAGGGTGCCATCCATGAATATAGAAATCATTGTTCAGCCATACTCAACACTCATGTGACCCATAATAGATCACATATTTCCTTTAAGGGTTATTGGCCATGTTCAGATGGCCTACACATGCCTTCCCAAACCCTAGCTCCACTATGTAGCATGATGCCTACCCTGAATAAAGCCATGTCCAACCCAGAGATGTTGGACATGCTACACTCACACATCCTGATTTCAAATAAACACATACTTCATGTACAATATTTAACATAACATCATATGCAAGGTATGTATGCACACATGCCACATACTATAGTTTGCTACTCTATGCATGCACAGGTGTGCATACTCCACAGTATAGTCTATTATACTGGCTTATGTGCTAACATGCACATTCTACCCTGTAGCTATCACACAGATGTGGATAATGATCTTACTGCTGTGACACTCCTATTTAGGTACCTCTGGCATTTTGCAGCAACAGCAGCCTGTTGCAGGTGAGATTGTTATTATTTATCAGGCTTGATAATGCACGGATAATATTAATTGCATGCTATATGCCATGTGGCCATTTAACAGACGTACACGTAATGTATGGTGGTATGACTGTCGCACAATGTCATGTGCTATCCGACATGTCCATGACATTTTGTGGGCTGACTGCAACACTGGTTAACTATCCTGCAAAACATGATATCTCTCATCCCAAACATACCATCCTTTGTCTGCAGAACCCTGTCCTCAGTGGAGCATATGACATCTACAGGTGTATGTCATATGGGACAACACTGACAAGTGGAATAGATGCCCATCACAACCATTGGACAAAACATGTTTACACATGGCCATGGAGGATGGCCAGAGACATGAAGCAACACACACAGTAGAAGGGATGTACGTGTGTACACCCTGTTGTACATTGGCTCAACACAATGCAGCTATGGCCTTTGTGTAATGGTGTTATTGCAGATGTGACACACTAAACATCATACAGACCTGTGCACAGCTTGTGTAGGTATGACATCAAGCCACCACATAACATTTCTTGAACATCTTGAGTGTGTCATGACATGAAAGCTTTTACCTATAAAGTATCCAAATATATACATGTGTTGCACAACATACACATACAACCACATCAGGCCACAGATACAGTACAGTCACCTTGCTGGTGTCAGACATCACTGTCATGCTTGCTGCTCATGTGTGTGAGGTACACAGATGGCATGTGGGACATGGAGTACTGCTAGGTTAGCCATGTCTGGGCATAGTTGCCAGGCATCAGCAATATGGTTGCAGATGTGCAGGGGTGTCATCTGTATACCCTTCAGTGACCTGTGTCACACATTCCACATTAGGGTTTAGTGTGTATAAACCTCAGTGATGTGGGTCACATTCCACATTAGATATGTATTGTATCTGAACACAGTCATGGTTATGAACTGTGTCTGTAACTCACACTGTATAGTAATAGTGAAGTTATATGATGCCCTGCAATGGCTATGCACATCAGTTCAATGTGCAGTATGTCACTGTATATATGTTGGGCGGACTGACAACATTGGTTCAACTGATGGTCCATGCTAGTATGACATCCCTGCATTGGGACACCATTACCTCACTGTATATTTGAAAGGACACCATTGTGTTAAACATGTATGCATGTCATTCAACACATCAGCAGAAGACATGTCATACTACATGTAATTGGCAAGGTCATATGCCACACATCAGGCGGGTGTACTGTTAACCTGTGCTGCTCTGTGGCACCATTGCAAAGTAGGGACAGCCATGTCAAATGTGCTTACAGCCACATGCACATTGTCTGTAGACTTAGCTCAGGGGTAAGCAGAATAATGTTGAATAGACATGCACTACTGTGGGGGAGATATGGAAGCTAGGGCTCAGGCAAACATATTATTCACTCAATATACCCTTCTGCTCATGTCCTCGTCACACATAGGGGCAGTGCCCAACACAAAGCATCAGTGGCAGATGTACACAGGTCAGTGATGGTCTGTTAAAATGTGGGGTATGTTGCACAAAACATGCCAGTGCAGTGCAATGGTGCATAGCACATGCATTGTATTGCAGGTTTGGAGCATGACCTACTAACACAAATGGTGCAATACAGGGATGTATGCTAGCTACTACTATAATTGTGTAAGATGCATACCTTCTGCTATAACACATGCATGCTGTTGTGTGCAACACAGGGATGTATGATAACTACCACTATAATTGTCTAAGCTGAATGCCTTCTGCCATATCACATGCATGTTGCATGCTGTTGGGTGCCATATCATGTGTCTCTGTCTGTGTGTGTGTCTGTTTCTGTGTGCCTGTGGATCTGTGTGTCTGTGTGTCTGTACTGTGCTGTATAACTTGTAATGTACAGTTCTTGTCTCTGCCTCACAGGTGTTGCTGTAGGTACGTTGCCCTCCTGCAGTCCACCTAATGTTAGTGTCCCAACAGACTCTAGCAATGATGATGAAAGTATGATTGAGGCACAGGCAGGGTTGTCAGGGGCTGAATCTCTGCCATTGGTTGCCATTCCACCTGTATCCCCCTCATCCTCACACACAGTTCTCATGCCTACACACACCCCATTACCAACCAGTGTCCATACAGGAAGGACAGTTCGTGGGTGGTAGCATGGAACAGGAATGTGTGGAGACTATGGAAGGTGTGCCTGCACACCATGATCCCAGTCAACTCACTGGTGATGTCCCACACAGGCATGTACCCAGGGCTGCTCGTAGGAGGACCTCTGGCCATCAAGCCCCTGCAAGACATAGCACATCAGCTGGTGTCACCAGACGCATGTTTCAGGCTATAATGGAGGCACAGGCACATGCTGAATGGCCAACAGAGAAGGTCTGAGGCTTCAGAGGGCTTCTGTCCATTCTTTAACTGACAACATCCAGGCAATTGCAAATGCTCAACATCATCTTGCAGATGTTTTGGATAGATGATTGGGTGACATGGTGGGAGTCCTTGACCATGGCATGTCAATCCTGGAGTGTGGAATGTCTGTGGTGGAACATCTGGGTGGGAGTGAAGCATCAGGCATGTGGATGTAGGCCAGCTACATCACCTGTTGAAGGTCTACGTGAACATGCTACATCACATGCCAGCTCCCATAGTGGCAGTAGCAGCAGCAGTGCAGCTGGTGCTGTGCTGTCCACCCCAGGACACAACAGGCTATGTACACGTGGTCCTGGATGGTCCCAAATGGGACACGGTTCCAGTGGACATGTGTCATCAGACAGTACTCAATCTGGACCTCTGCCTGGCAGTGCTCATGCAACCCCTGGCAGACGCAGGTCACGTGGCCATGGCTGGACACTGTGAACTGTAAACACTGTCCTGTACAGTCTGCATACATACACACACCAGTAACAAATGTAAGGCACCTCAACACACACAGGCATAACATCCACACACTCCCAATGAGATAACAGGCCCTAACCCACACACATGATGTCATCCAATGGTGCAGCCAAGGCCTCTGGCAAACATTATCACCCTGTGAATATGATGATGCCTGTGCTGCATCCCTGTCATCCACACCATTGGTGCAGGGACATGCTCATATGGTCTGATGCAATTGTAGATTAACATTGGTGAGTAGTGTTGACAGTCAGCAGACATACCATGTACTACAGTTTTAGAATGCATTTTGCACTTTTGACAGTATGTATCATGTGTAACAACAGTAACTGCATGTTGATCCTGATGTTCTTCCTTCCTCTTTCAGGTGTAATTGCATGTGCCAGGGGATGTCAGTGTTTGCGATTAGTGTCCCATATGTAAATGTAGACTACTCACAGGTCTGTATGACAATACCTGCATGCACTTTGTAGCTTCCACATCACAGTTATAATCTCCCAAGTTTCAAACATGTTTACTGATCTAATGATCCAAAAGCATGATAGCTGTGTAATAAACTACTGTGGCCAGAGCCATCACATCCATAGTGGGTGACATCACAAGTATAGTTACCTGGGTGTAGGGAGGAGGTAAAAGAATGGTTTAGCAGATGGCAAGGGCAAAGGCTAGTGGAAAAAATGGTTTCTCATTGGGAAGCAGTAATACCCACTCCCATGACAGAATGCAAACACACATACACACCCAGGGATTTACAGACACAGTAACACACCCACACACTCAGGGAATCACAGACAGTAATACACACTCTGACACACACAGTTGCTAGTGTTGGGATGAGAAACCCTGCCTATGTGCAAATTATAGTACTATGCAATTACAAGACGCACCACAGAGATTACACATTTACAAGTAGTCAGAATGGCCTAAGATCGAGGGATACTAGAATGTGGTGAGTGTATGTGGGGAGGGGGGTTCATCAGTAGGCTATGTAACAAAAAGCCTCACCCCAGGGTGTACATGTTTACAGGTGTTTAGAATGCCCTTCTAACATTGATGATATCAACAGGGATACTAGATTGCATTGAGTGGATGGGGGTGGGGGTCTTATAATTTCACTATGGTAAAATACAGCCTCACTCCAGGGATCAGACAGCCATACATACACACACACACACACACACACACACACACACACACACACACACACACACACACTATGGCATTCACAAAGATATACACCTATGTCACACACATGCAGACACTTGACATGTGTGAGATTCAAACTCCTGCCTATGTCTTGCTTTCTAGCTTTCTACACTTCACTCTGTACAGATATCTACAACAATGTACAGGAGAGTGAAAAATATTTGGGATGTATTCCCCACCATATGTGACATATATGGACACACACACACCCACACGTGCCAGTACTGTTAATCAAACACCTGCCTATCTCATGACAGGTATTACAGAGTTACAGCACTATCACACTTGCTACAAAGCATACTGGCTTTTTCCTTTGCCAACTGTGCTGATATATACACAATATATGCACAGGAGAGGTGTTACTGTTACAGGTGTCAAGAGGTTCGCCTTCACTGTCACTCTTACTGCATTCTACGTTGTGTGTCTTCCCCTTCAATTAACAAAACCATAGCTTAGCAGTTACACAGGTTATTGTAGGAATGGTTGTAACACACCTGTGAGCTGTCCTCAGTAATCATTCATCTGCAAAGTAGCCCCACCACTTAGTAGTTATGTCCAAACATCTGTCCATACCTAAAGTACAGCTTTGAGCATATCACCATATATAGTTGACAATGTTGAGGCAGCATTGCAACTGCATGATGTACTAAGATAACAGTCACCTTCAAACATCAGACACTGCACATGCATGGAATCTAAATACACATCAATACATGTACACATATGCAGTCTCCATCAGTAAGTGGACTAGCAGGTCATGAGGATACATTCCACACCTTCCCCACACCATGTGTGAAACCTAGCTGAGCATTACACCATAATGGATGTTGTGTTTGTGTACTGGTAGGACACACAACCACCTTCACTGAGTAGCTAAGTGTACATTTATGCCAACAGCACATATCAGCAAGACACACACACAGCAATATTCCATGTCATGATCCCACAAACTGTTAGTTGACAGTTCCACTGTGAAGTCAGGGCACTGTAATGGTCAACAGTGAGCACATAATATTTGCCACACGCACATCATATTTGCCACACACACCTCATGATTACTGGAAGAGTGCCAGCAATGTGCTCTGTTTGAGCTAGGCATTACACTTATTCAAGCATGTGCAAGGTCTGTGGCTTGTAAACATCTCACCCCAACATGTTCTGGGTATTGTGGTAATAAGGTTAATGTCCAGACAGCACACAGCATGCATCGCTTGCAATTGTTGACATGGGGTGTATGTAGGAGCTGTGGGTCACACATGGCTGTACATGTCATGGACATATCACCTGTAACTACTCAGGAACATAGAGAGCATAGCTGTATTTCCCTGAGTCTGTCAATACAGGCCATGTGTGTAGGTCCTATGATCCTGTTATTTGGGTATGTTTGTAGGCATTGCATTTGGTGGACATGTCTAATGACATACATGCCACATGGGTTGTTGTATGATATGATAGGTGTCATAGGTGACCAGTAGAGAGGGAATATTACCTCTGTCAACATAGATATCAAACCTTATGTACTGTTAGCATTCAGCAGCCATGGACCTATCTTCCATGTGCAGGTGTGTAATGAATGTGGACACCTGTATGTACAAAGGACAACAACAGCTATGGTATTTTCATTTATGTTGTATGAGTGTGGGATGTACATATCCAGGGCAGGTACATCTAGGTCATATCCAACCATGAGGGTTACAAACAGTGGTATTATTGCATTACATAACACATTATGCAACTGTGTCAGTACATGGGTACTTTGTACAGTTGATGTAGGGCTAGGTACAGTCCACCAGATGAAGGTTATTTGGTGTTATACCATACTATTTCATCCCACATTTATGGATGTGTGTTGGTAGTCTGAGGACATGGTGGATGTATATGAGGATACAACCTAGAATGCAGCTTTTGCCACTATCACCTGTACCTGACTCATCTGTGATGCATTATGTTGGAGTAGTGGTCATTACTTGTGAGTAGCCTATATGAGTATGTGGACACCACGACCTGGAGTGGTCCATACCAGTATTATGGCCCACATGTCTGGATCTGAGTTATATGGTGGTAGTGTTATTGTGCACTACAGAGCCTTCAGCCAGGTGTTCCTCACTGCACATATGTCAGTATTCCCCATTGTAGGTTCTACATTGAGCAAATGGATTATGACAGCCACACATCTAGCACTGGTTAGCATAAGCATCCAATGCAATTGTTTTGTAGGTGTCATGGTGTTACTTCTGTGTTTAGGACATTTGCCTTGGAATGGCACTATATGGGTAAATGCAACCTAGGTATTATCCACACTCCCTTGAATCATGGATGCATGTGATCTGTGACAAAGGCTTGTCTTCTTTCAGTCATGTCATCTCGGAATGACAGACACTGGACAACCTCATAGTTATAACAGGACATTGGCTCATTGTTTTGGTCAAGCGGTTGCCACTCGTACCATGACATCACTGCGAGTGGCAGTATTGTTCTTGGTATCAAATGCTACATCTAAGGTGATGGATAGCAGCAGATGTTGTGTAGATGACCAATGTTAGATGTACTTAATGGAGCAGTCCTGCTAATAATGACAACTACTAACACAGCCGGGAGAGGTCATCTTGACACCTGCACCTCAGTACCATCAGACAATGGGGCTCACATATTATGCATGCACATGCCACTGTTCCAAGTATAATGCCACTGCCCACAACCTGATATCAATGTATGCCTTTCAGGGCAGCAATATGTGTGAGAGATGCTGTACTTTGCATCCACCTGTGTGTCCCAGTTAACCAGTTGTCAGTCACTTCCACACATGCATGATTGTGTATACTTCACATATATATGGCAGTACTTCATGTACATGTATGCATGTGTATCACACAGCACAGAAGCAGATATATCATTTACGGGCCACATACAGGTATCTGGTAGCAAATCTGTAGGATGTGCATATATACTGACAGTTAAGATGTACATAGCTGTAAACTTGTGTGTTTACAATAGGAGTCCATTACAATGTGTTCTGTACATCTAAGTGTATGAGCATGCACACTGTGGCCTTCTGTGGTTAGAATCAGAGTGCATTCCAAACAGCCCTGTGCAACTAAGTGTATGAGCATGCCCACTGTCACCTTGTGTAATCGGAGTCAATGCATCCAAACAAGTCCTGTGATTCTATGTGTATGAGCATGACCACTGTAATCCTGTATAGTGATAGCAGTTGCCCATTCCACAGATGGCATATTCCAGTTCAGGGCTTGTTGTGCTACAGCTATACCTCTTAGGCCTAACTATGTCTTACCTGCAGATGATGTGTCTGTTTGTGCATACAGGTTGTAATGGACTCCTACTTTAAACACACAGGTTTACAGCTATGTACATCTTAACTGTCAGTATCCCTGTTGATGTCCTCAATCTTAGAAGGCATTCTGACTGCCTTGACACGTGTAATCTCTGTGGCACATCTCACATAACTGTGTAGTACTGTACTAGTAATCTGTAGATAGGCAGGAGTTCTGATCCCACCACTGACAACTATGTGTGTGTCAGCAAATTGCTGAGTGTGGTTGTGTGTGTGTATTTGTGTCTGCACCCTGTCATGACAGTGGGTTTTACTGCTTTCCAAAGAGATATCACCTTTTGCACTGGCCTTTATCCTTGTCATCTGCTAAACCAACCTCCCCCCCTCCCCACTGCAAGTAATCAGTCCTGTGATGTCACCCAGCTCAGAAGCAGAATCAGATTAAGTGTAATTGTATTGGTTCTGCGGCACATACCCCAACTGCATACCACTCTACTAGTTACCTTTACATAGGCAAGACTTGTAAGTACAATACTGGCAAGTGTGTGTGTCTGACTACCCTGTAGGCAGGCATACACATGTGTTATGTCTTTTAACATGCTGAACACCATGGTAGTTATCTGTGGTGAGTGGCGTCTACAAATTATTACATAGTTAGGAACAGACAGTCAAGAATGACTACTGTTGGGTATGTTATTTTCCTGTGCCACTGTCGAGCAGTGACACAAAAGTGGTCCCCGGGGTGTATTTCCATACCCATCATTCCCCCACCCAAACTCTGCAATCCCCATGGTATAGTTCCTTAGCCATTATTCCCCACCCCAAGCTCCACATACACAACAACTATCCCTTCTCTGGTGAACTTATTAAGATTTAAATGTTATAATACAAGAGTTGCCTCTGTTTTGTGCACACGTTAATTTCTTTGGAACCCTTCTGTGCCACAAAGGGTGTTCAGACATGTTTATATATATGGCTATAGCTGTGTCTGTGTATATGCATATATATATATATATATATATATATATATATATATATATATATATATATATATATATATATATATATATATATATATATATATATATATATATATGTATATACATGTGTGTACACATCCCGTAAGTGCATATATGTATTTAGTATTTAGTTATAACAGTTGTAGATATGTAGACTTGTCTATGTTGTTTCACAGAGTACAGTACATTCAAGGGTACTGTACATATGTACACAAAGTGACTGTCCCATTTGTTTTCAGTACTGTGGAATACATGTAGTAAAATGTGTATTATAAAAACCATATAAAATGTGTACACTTCAGATGGCTTACTGGTAAGTCCAGTCACCTTGGTGTGCATGGTCCAGAGTTCAAGACCTGCAAGGATTGTTGATAATGTCACTTAGAATAGTATAAGGCAGTTGTAAGTGGGTGTACCTGTTTTTTTTCAACAGTAAGCAGTGGGTACAAACAGTTAAAAGACATGTACAACTCGCAGTACACTTGAAATGCCCTTCTTTGCCAATCCTGCTGATGTCACCCACCTAAAAATACACCTCTTGGACCCAGTCACCTCTGTAGCTTGTCCTGTAACTGTGTAATGCTGTTGTGCGATAAGATAGTTTTGTAGGTGTTCTAATCTCAGACTTGCCCACTGCATGTGTCTCTGTCTGCCTGAGAAAGGAACAATGCTTTTTTGAGTATGTACACTCCTTACAATTCATATACTCAACTTTGGCAAGGATGCTGATGTCACCCACCTAGAAATACACCTCTGGGACTTTTGTCTCGCAATGATCGCTGTAGTGCGTCCTGTAACTGTGTAATGCTGTAGTGTGATAAGTTAGTTTGGCAGGTGTTCTAATCCCAGACATGCCAACTGTGTGTGTCTCTGTCTGCCTGAGAAAGGAACAATGCTTTTTTGGAGTATGCACACTCCTTACAATTCTTATACTCAACTTTGGCAAGGATGCTGATGTCACACACCCAGAAATACACCTCTGGGAGTGCTGTATCCCAGCAATCTCTGTAGCACATCCTGTAACTGTGCAATGCTGTAGTGTGATAAGCTAGTTTGGTAGGTGTTCTAATTCCAGACTTGCCAACTGTGTGTGTGTGTCTCTGTCTACTTGAAAAGAAAACAATGCTTTTTAGAGTACGCACACTCCTTACAATTCATAGACTTCACTTTGGCAAGGATGCTGATATCAGCCACCTAGAAATACACCTCTGGGAGTGCTGTAATCCAGTAATCTCCATCACATGTCCTGTAACTGCATAATACTGTAGTTTGATAAATTAGTTTGGTAGGTGTTCTAATCCCAGACTTGCCAACTGTGTGTGTCTGTCTGCCTGAGAAGAGAGCAATGCTTTTTAGAGTATGCACACTCCTTACAATTCACCTACTCAACTTTGGCATGGATGCTGATGTCACCCACCTAGAAATACACCTCTGGGAGTGTTGTAATCCAGTAATCTCTGTCGCGTGTTCTGTAAGTGTGTAATACTGTAGTGTAATAAGGTAGGTTGTTAGGTGCTCTAATCCCAGACTTGCCAACTGTGTGCATGAGTATCTGTCTGCCTGAGAAGGGAACAATGCTTTTTAGAGTATGCACACTCCTTACAATTCATAAACTCAACTTTGGCAAGGATGCTGATGTCACCCACCTAGAAATACACCTGTGGGACTACTGTAACCAGGTAATCTCTGTAGCGTGTCCTGTAACTGTGTAATGCTGTAGTATGATTAACTAGTTTGGTAGGTGTTCTAATCCCAAATTTGCCAACTGTGTGTCTGTCTGCCTGAGAAGGGTGCAATGCTTTTTAGAGTACGCACACTCCTTACAATTCATATACTCAATTTTGGCAAGGATGCTGATGTCACCCACCTAGAAATACACCTCTGGGACTGCTGTAACCCAGTAATCTCTGTAGCACGTCAGGTAACTGTGTACTGCTAGAGTGTGATTTAGAACTGTGGTAGGGTTCCATCTGCAACCATGGCAGTTATGTGTGTTTCAATGCCTGTGTAGGGAGCAATGCATTTTAGCCTACTCACTCGCAGGACATTTACAATGCCCTACTTTGGTAATCCTGCTAATGTCTTTCTTTGTCAAATACATCTCTGAAGAACAAGTTCTCTAGTAATCCTTGTGGTGCATCCTATAACATCTTCATGCAGTAGTGTGATATAGATCTTGGTCATGGGTTCTATACCCATGCATGTCAGTTGTGGGTGTGTTTCACTGTCTGCTTTGTGAACAATGCATTTTAGGCTACTCACTTGTTGGAAATTTGAAATACCCTACTTTGGTAAACCTGCTGATGTCATTCCTTGTGAAATATGCCATTGGGGATGGAGTAGCCCAGAAATCTCCGGAGCGCATGCTATGACTGTGTAATGCTGTAGTGTGATAAACTAGTTAAGTAGGAGTTCTATTCCAAGACATGGCATGTATGTGTGTGTGTGTGTGTTTGTCAGTCAGAGCCTGTGTGGAGGTGGCTGTGAGTGTCTAACCACTGGACATGTTGAGGAGCAGGTTTTGTAGTTTTCCTATATGGTGGCCATATTAAATGTCACAATGTCCACCTCACGAGGATTACAGATTTCAATCAGCCAAGAGACTGGGTTGGCAAGCCATACCCCTACATCTGGCAAAAGGCCTGGTGAACAAAGTAACCAACCCTACTATTACCCAAAATACGGCTGAACCCATGTGTCATACACAAATACACTTGCCTAGAAAATCCTGCTATGTTGCTAGTACCCTGCACATTGTTGACAGATGGTAGGCATGGTGTGATTGCAGTGGGCTGTAGAGGGCATGGCACCTTGTCCACCAGTACAATAGTTACATAATTGCTGACAATGCGCCTTCACTGTGTTCCACACTGGACACCTGCAACATATGTGGTACCATCAAATGTGATCCACAAAGGACATACAATGCCTTACACACATGCCCTATAAGGACAGATGCCACTGACACCCAGGAATACCTGTATCATGCTATCAATTCAGGTGCAGGGTCAACCTGCTGTCTATTAGCAGGTCCTGCCACACCAGGCCAGGATTGGCGCATCTGATGATAGCAGTCTGTGTACATAATATGTGCCAGGCAAACCAGGTACACTTAAACATGTCACTGTACATTAATGTGGGATGTGCATATCCCAGTCAATGTCCATGTCAAGGACTATCAAACACAGACATGGCATGCATTGCAAAGCAATGGCCGCACACAATAGTAACCAGGATGACAGGACGGTTAATACAATACCCATCTGTGTGGGACATTGCAGACACTACACCCCTGTACCACACTGCAGAACATTGTCAGGTGGCCTGATGCCAAGGATTACCCCTCACCCAGCCTTGTACAGCCATCTTGCACAGCCAACCACTGCACACCCATGAAGCAATACACACATGCATGTCAGTACTGGCACCTTGTGTCTGCATGTGGGGTATGATGTTCCCAACCACAGTCACACCCAGTATAACTCCCACTGGCATACTGATTGATGTCAGACACGTTCACATGCCCTAGCCCATAGAACCTCATGATAACCCCTGTGGTGCATATAATACTTGTGCATTACTGTAGTGTGGCAAACTAAGTAGTTAGGAAGTGTATTTGTGAGCCTTCCAAAGTGTGCCAATGTGTCTGAGTCCCTTAGAGAGTGTGGTTGTGTTGACAATGACATCTGTTCATGTGGACAGCCATGTGTGCTACACCTAATGTATGTCTACTATATCTCTGTTGCAGATGTCTCTCACCAGCACACATATATGTTCTTACAGCACACCAACATGTCAGCTATGTGACACATGGAGTAACTGCATGCACTTGTAATAGTAATGGCTAGTCAGTAAGGGGGTTGAACCCCTGTACCGGTAGGTGTGTGAGAGAAGATGTTCAGGTTTTAGTCTCCCAGCCCTTCTCTGATGTACTTTGCCTCTGTCTGTTCCTCCCACACACTCTCTGGTGGGTGTGGAAATGTACACCTGCTCAACAGCAGCTTGTGTTTTGTAAGTGATGGTCATGATCAAGTGATGGCCTCAGCACCTATTGCAGTCCTCTTCTAGCTGATTGCATGTGGAACAGCTGTGGTGACATTCCCATAGCCAATTGCATGGAAACACAGTACAATATCTAGGAAGATCATGTTGGTGTTTGCCAATGACAGTCGCTGTGAGTGGAAGCTGGATCTAGCGTTTGGTAAACAGCATCACAGTGGAAAATAGCCTAAAGACAGGAGGGTGATGTGCCAGACATGACTGCAGCATGTAAGTGTAGCTATGCTTCATTCAGACTACTGCCAATTTAGCAGGTTTGTGTGTGGTAATGGCTAGTCCACATATTTTAATAACTGACAAGAAAACCCCCATCTGTAGAGTCATCTGTGGACTGGTCAGTGTGTGGAACCATTTGTTTCTTGTGTTACTCACAGAACACACATCTGTGAACTGCAGAAGCATAGTGTGAGGATTGCAGTCAGTACACAGTGACAGTGATGAGAGTTACTGCCATCACATCCCTGATTGGACATACATCACATGGAACAGTGGTATGACAGTCACTGTCTGAGGTTATCACAGTGACATGCCAATAATGGACCACTGTTCATAGCTGCAGTCACAAGTCATCTACGCTTTGGACAGATGTCATGCAGTATATATGCATATGTTGTGCTCCCTCTGCAAATGTATGACATCTGTTGTCTTGGGTTGATGGTAATATCTATGCATGCTGTTATAAGTAATCCTGGATGCTGTTGACTATTACTAAGCCTTATCTGTGTTAAAACTGCAACCACAAGTCAAATAAACAGAGCCAGCACAATTCAGTGTGGAAAAATATATTATAAATAATACATGGTGTATTAAAAAATACACCTGACCAACAAATACATCAGATCTTTGCTCACTGAGGAAGGCAGCATTGCCAAAACCGGTCTGATGTATTTGTTGGTCAGGTGTATTTTTTAATACACCATGTATTATTTATAATATATTTTTCCACACTGAATTGTGCTGGCTCTGTTTATTTCACTTGTGGTATTCAGGATTTTGGGCCCTTGCACTAGCCATACTTGCCGGTTTCTTACAGTATCAGTTAAAACTGCAACACCATAGGCTGTATGGGATTGGAGGTCCCTGCGGAACTACATGTCCCACTTCAGCAGGCCATGGCAATGGGCACCAGCATGTCTGGGGCCCAGCCTTGGACCTCCACCTCTGTTGGCTCTGCACCACCTTCTGGGGGAACTGCCACTGAGGATGGGGCTTGCCCCCCCTGAGAGCAGGTATAGACAGGAACCTGTCAGCTGTCATACAGTCCAGGCCATGGTGCGTAGGGGTCTCAATAAGGGGTTCTGAGGCCAGCTAGGCCAGCTCAAGGGCAGAGTGGCACATTTAGAGGGTGAGCCTGCCCCACCTAGACAGCCCCCAGCACAGCCACCTTTGCAGCTGTGAAGCAGTGGTGGCTGCCCATGGGTGGGGACCTCCATCCCAGTTTCTATTTGGGGGCTCATGGGCTTGTGACTGCCAAACACCCCTCCCCATCCAAGGTGTATCCCCCCTACATGTGTCATATACCACCCCTGTATGCTATCTTGTCTGTCTTGTCTGTCACTCTACCCAACCTATCCTCTACGAGCATACCTACTCTACTTCCCCAACATCCCACTCTCTCCTTACGAAAAAGGAAACAAAAGGCCAATCTTTTCCCAGAACAACTTTTGCCCCATACATAGCTGTCCATTTCACACATGTGTCCACTGGACACATGTAACCTTTTTAATTTGCATCACAACATACTACTTTTGTCCTCAGCCCACTGTCAGGCACAGGATCCTGGTATGCACATGACTCCTAAAAGTTCCAGGTACATGTGATGCAGATGACCCCATTGTACACACAACACTACCGGTCACTCTATGGTTACCCCATTTAACTTTTTAATGATAATGATGTTGCACACAGCACCTTGAAAAAGTACTGTCCTCGCATAATGATTGGACAGGAACTGTTTTGTTAATGTAAATAAAATGCTCAAAGTAATGTATTTGGGCAATGTACAAATGTTTGCATGTATTAATGACACATGTCTGTCTGATGGAGTCTAAATATTACATAGGACAACATCACTACATAATACAGGCGCTGCTGGTGTTTCCCTTTTCATTCTTTTTTAATGCTTTGTTGTCACATGGTATGTTCTTGATATATCTATATATATCTATATTAATTTATGTATATATATCTGGACATAAACACACACACACATACATCAACATAATGAAATACATTTCCTATACTGTTGAATGACTGTGCTGGATGATATGTTTGTGGTAACATACGATGTCTGTATATCTGCCATGGCTTAGTAGTAAATCGCTGTGGTGTGCAGGGTCCTGGTTTCAAGCCTTGCAGAGGCTGTTTATTTTGTTGCTAGGCAGAACAAGGGCCATTGAATATGGAGTGATTAAGGCAATTTTAAGCAGTTGTGAGTGGGTGTGAGCGGCTTTGCATGTTGGTAAGCAGTGGTTACTTTTCGTTACAGTTCCTTATACTCAGTTACCTTCTTGATTGATTAACCTGTGTAGGCAGTGCTTACCCACGCACAAAAATGCTGAAACCCACTCACTGCTGCTTAAAAGTACTTACTCCCGCTTACCCCCATGCTAATTTCTTTAAAAGAAAAGAAAAAAGGGGTGATAGGAAAGTGGTGAAAAAGGAGCAGAAAGAGGGAAAGGCAGTAGACAAGGTAGCGAGGGATGTGCAGGAAGGGTGTAGGGAAGGTCCATAGCTGTCCATTTCTTCTACAGCAACGGCTGTGCATATGCAATAAATTTGGCAGTACATTTGGACACTCAAAACCCTGAGAGAGGGGTGAGGACAACAATAGTATGCTGTGATGCCAATTAGAAATGTTTACGTGTCCAGTGGACACGTGTGCAAAATGGACAGCTATGTATGGGGTGTGCTTTTTTTTTTTTGCAGGAACAGATTGCCCTTTTTTTCTTTTATGTTTAGGTGAGAGTGGGATGTTGGGGAAGGAGAGTAGGTATGATCAGGGAGGATAGGTTGGGTAGGATGCCAGACAAGATAAACAAGATGCATACATGGGCGGTATATGACACATGTGGGGGGAAACACCTTGGACGGGGAGGGGTGTTTGGAAGTCACAAGGCCATGAGCCCACAAATGGATACAGTGGGACTGAGGTCCCCACCCATGGACAGTCACCACTGCACCTTCACAGCCCAGAAGATGGCTGTGCTGGGGTCTGTCTAGGAGGGGCAAGCTCACCCTCTAGTTGTGCCACTTGGCCCTCAAGCTGGCATAGGTGGTCTCGAATCTTCCTGTCGAGCTCCCTAAACACAACGGCCCGGACCGTACCACGGGTGACAGGTTCCTGTCTGCTCCCGCTCTCAGGGTGGGGGGGCATCCCCTGCAGTAGTTCCACTCGAAGGTGGTGCAGGGCCAACAGATGAGGAGGTCCCAGGCTGGGCCCCAGATGTGCTGGTGTCCAGTTCCATGGCCAGCTGAGGTGGGACTGGTGGGGCCGCAGGGACCGGCCTTCCCATAAGAGCTATGTTGCAGCATGTTTAAGGCAGATATGGGTTAGTAATAGTCAATAGCTTCACGATTAGTTATAACAGCATGCATAGGTATTCCCATTACCCAGGGCACCAGATATAAAATAGTTGCAGAGCAGGCAGAACACATGCATATATGGGTAAACAGTGGCCATTACAACAACACACAGGTTTCATTGAAGGCAACATGACATCAATATGGGAGTATTTTATCATGGCACATGCACAGAAACGAATGTGAATATTTATAAACCAATAGGACATATGTCCCAACAAAGGTTAGGAGTGTAGACATATCAAATGAGTTGTGTAAATTGGTTATTGTTGCACATATGGTAGGGGTGAGAGAGAGATAAAGTTCAATTAACAACTAACAAATCCTTGAATCCTTGTAGTTTCCACAACATTCGTAGTCACTGCAGTGGCCTGTTCCTTACCTGTATTATTACACTACCCAATGGCGTTATATTGTACAGTGGCATGTTTGTAGATTAGTATGTGCAGGACTTGTGTCTTACGTACAGGCTTGACAAGATGCAGGTGTTAATGCAACATGTTTTGAGACTGCTGTCATACACTTTGGGTAAGATGCTGGAATGACAGGTATGTTTGCATGTACATTCTCTGACTATGTACAGATCTGACTATCAGATATATGTCGTTAACAGCTGCCTACATTTCTTGGATCATCACACTAATTTGTCAGGGGAACAGGGCAAAAGGCAGGTGATGTGGGCCATTTATCAGGACATACTGGGCAGATTGGAACAGTTGAGGGGTATGAATATACATACCACTTTCTATTTGAACATTCTAGCAAACTCTGTACAGTTGTTAAGTGTATATATGCATACAGCTTTCTCTCTGAACATTCTAACAAACTGTGTGCAGTTGTGTGGAATGATTATGCATACAACTTACTGGCACTCCTGGGATCCAAAACCCTGCTGTGTGTGACAAGAGCATTACAGTTACGATCACTGTACACTATGCTATATCAGGCAATTGTTGTGAGCCTTTGCAATGTATTTAGTCTAATATGACTGACCTGTTTGCACTTCCAACATTGTTATACAGCACTTTATACACATTTCATCTGCATACCACAGTGTGGGTAACACTGCATAAAACAACAGTACTATTTAATAACTGCAACAGTACAACAACATATGACTGCAGACTAAACAGTAGCAATGCAGGGGCTACACCTTTATTCGCAGCATATTACACAATTCTGTATACTGGTACAACACTTTCTAAGGCTCTTACATTTATTTGTTATGACAGTACATGCAGGCTATTTACTAACCTGCCTCGCGACACATCCTTTGCAGCCTAGCATCATAGGCTTGCTTGTTCACAGCACGCTCATCTGCAGCTGTCAGGGAAGTACAGTGATATTTAGCCATACCTATCCATCCATAGTATACACAAGCTAGGCAATTATTAACTACATAGTAGAAGGAGTACTTACTCAGTTCTGGAGCATTCTGCATCTGCCTTGCTTCCTGGATCCACTGTTCCAGAATATCCCCCCTCTGCCGCTTCAGGTTTGCATGGTAGTGCCTGACCTGCTCACCAGTCTGGGGGATACATGTGGCACTAGTGAGGTCACGGGTGAGACTATCCCAGGACTCCATTTTGTACTGTGAGCCCTGGTACTGGCCCTGCAGTAGTCTCCTGTCATGGTGCTTTACCAGGAGCCATACCATGAATTTGAACTAATGGATACCCCAGTGCTGTGCTCTAAAGCGAGTGCCTTCTCCCACTCCAGCGATTCTACCTGCAGGGGGATGCTACAACCAGTTATGAGCTGTATTCCCACCTCTTTGGTTTAAGTAGGGCCGAATTCCCACACATTTCCATAATTGGCCGGTTTCGAAAAGGCTAAACTACGTCTTATTCATTGCAGGTTATATATGTGTCTGGTATCTGTGATTCATGTGTACATACACTCTATGGGTTCCTGGGGACTTCATAACTTTATTACAGTGACACCTCAACTCTATGTTTACTGCAGTACTCCAATTCACATATTTATGGTCTGTGGCAGGTTATAGCACATTACACTGTACATAGATTCAGTTCACATGTTTGATTTGATTTCCCTGTGGTGAGGATTAGTTTGCTGATACCTCCTTTATATGTATTGCTATCATCGCATAGTGGTTAACTACTGTGACTGTGATGTACAGGGGCCTAAGTTCTAGCCTTTCAGAAGCTGTTTATTTTGTTGCTGGACAGAACACGAGCTGTTGTGTACAGAGTGATTAAGGCACTTTAAAGCAGTTGTGAGTGGGTGTATGCGGGTTTGCTAGGAGTTAAGCAATGCTAACCTCCGGTTACAGTTTCTTACACTCAGTTAGCCTCTACATTGCTTCATCAGTGTGGTACTCGCATACCGGTGGCCAAACAGGCTTACACCTGCTTGCTCCTGCACTTGCAAATGCACTGCATTTGGTGTTTGAAACAGTCACTCACAGCCCTGGGTGGGGGTGATGACTGCAATAATACCTTGTGATCCTTATTACATTGGCTTACATGCCTATAGTGGGGTGTTGCGACCATGTTTTTATAGGTGTGGTGTAGTGGGTTATGCAACAACAGATATAGTTATACCGTACTTAGCCATATAAACTGGACTGTGCTGCAGTGGGACACATATCGGGAATGCCCATTAGGCATAAGCATGCCGGTTGACTGTACAGAATCCCCGGCCTGTCCAGAGTTTGCTTCATACTATTGGTGTGTTCCTGTTACAATCTGCACCTGTCTGGCAAAAACCTGGGAACTGACACCATTAAATACAGACAAGTAATTGGGTTTAGGTCCCACATCCTTCAGCTGAATCATGCTAATGCATAACCTATTATTCTAACAACTTTCTAAGGTTGTAAGTGGAATATGTGCTTTCTGTCTGTCCAGTGGTTTTGGTCTTAAGGGTTGAGAGGTATGGGTGTAAGCTCTGCCCATTTCGGAATATTACTTACAACCCCGGGGCGGTCCTAATACAACTGCGCCAGCCAACACCTGCACACTTAGGCCCATAATTTCATACCCATAGTTCCCCCACCTGCCCCTCCTCTACAGCACTCATTCTTACTGTGGGTGCAGGTGGGGTCTAACCACACCACTACACATTGCCCACTCTCCACATTTCAGGACCCATGTCGTACATTGTGTCGACCCATGGGTCATCAGACGTGCACAACCTACTTGTCCGTGTACGTATACAGCCTGGTTGGATGAATCATTACGGGGACTGACTGAGATGATCATTAATATTTGGGGTGTCCCATAAGGGACACTGATGTCTTTGTTTCAAGATTAGACCTGTCAGGTCTCTCCCACTGGTAGTATCCTGCCTGTGGTCTGGGAAGCAGTGGTGTGTTTACTTGTATTGTGTGTATGTATGTTTCACCTGTCTAGGTGGGGGGATTGATGCTACATGTTACACGTTTGTTGATTGGACCCCTCACCCCCATTTGCACGGCCTGTGAACATATGTAATTTGCAACTGCTGTATCATATCCTAGCTATTTACATGTGTATATTTACACACACACATATATGTGTATGTATATATATATATATATATATATATATATATATATATATATATATATATATATGTCTACATTACTATATACAGATATAGCTGTATATGTATACATACATGTATATATTTATATATTGCTGTCTATGTATATCTAACAACATATGGGTGTATGGGTGTCTGCATATGTATATATCTATATGTGGGTATGTATATGTATTCCATCTCTGTATGTATATATTTGTACTATGGAGAGGGAGAGGTATAACTCCATGTAGCTATGGGTAGATATACACACAGACATTCCTCTACATATATACATCTACATCTGGTTATTCCGTTGTTTGCCATGTAGATTAGACTTTGCTGCAGTGGGACTCGTAGCGGGTGTGGCTGCACATTGGGCGACACCTCTGCCCAATGAACACTTTTGCTCACATCCCAGGGGCTGTCAGTATAGACCCACATCAGCCAACACCTGCACACCTAGACCCATAACTAGCTACCCATAGTTCCCCCACCCACACCTCCTCTACAGCACCCAACCTTCCTCTGGATGCAGGTCGGGTCTGAACACACCACTACATACTGCCCACTCCCCACTTCACGGGACCCATGTTGTACGTTGTCTCGACCCATGGGTCATCAGGCTTTCCCACCCATTTATTCCAGATATGTACCCACCCCAGCCAGAATGGTCATCGTATCACCTTCCTATGGTTGTATGTCAATTTTTGGGGCATCCCGCAAGGGTCGCTCCTGTCTGTGTTCCAAGATTAGATGTCACGGGTGCACTCTGTACTCCCCCCGGGTTCTATCCTGCCTGTGGTCTGGGGAGCAATGGACTATTTACATTATTTGTGGGCTTGTGTGTATGTTTCCTCTGCCCGGCTGGGGGGGGAGGTCATGCTACGTGTTACATGTTTCTTGCTTGGGCCCTTCACTTCCATTGGCATAGCCTGTGAACATATGTCATTCTTGTGTGCTGTTTCCTATCATAGCATAGCTGTATATCTGTGTATATCTACACACACACACACACACACACACACACACACATATATATATATATATATATATATATATATATATATATATATATATATATATATATATATGTCTGTAACCTCTGGTTACAGTTTCTTACACTCATATAGCATCTACTTTGCTTAATCTGTGTAGGCAATGCATACCCCAGTGCAAACGCGCTTAAACATACTTACTGGTGCTTATATAAGCTTACTGCTGCTTATTTATGCTTAAACCACTACACTATTGCTGTGCTGCTTCATTTGCATATATACCCATATACCCATAGATCCTACTTCCCCAAACACCCACCCCATCACTTCACTGACACAGCAGTCATCCATTCTCCATTTGGATATGCGGTGCATCCACACCACTACACATTGGCCACTCCCTACTCCTGTAGACCCATCCCATGGGTTGACTCACTCCACATATCCTCAGACATCCTAAACTTTTAGTTCACAAGCAGTGGTGAAATGAGTGACCAGTAGGACACTATTCACAATTTTTGGGTTGTCCCATGAGGGACATGCATGTCTTTATTACAAGATTAGACTCTATACTTGATTACATCATTACTCCCGTTAACAAGTAACAAGACACTACAATAAATTAATTACTATGACTATGTGGTAACACACACATTACACATGAGAGCTAATAATGTACGAGTTTGGCGACATTATATTACAAATAGGACCGGTTTAGTGATTGGCGTTGCTGTAGCAGGTAGATCACAAGAATGATTGCACTATTTCATAGTGAGAAAGTCCTCACAATTTATTTTTTTGATAACAGCACTGACTTCGGACAAAGTAATCACTTCTGCATTTTTGCAAATTTGTCCCTTCCCACTTATGCACAACCTATTATTCTATCTACTGTCGAGGTTTGTAGGGGCACTTTCATGTTATTTATGTCTGCAAAATGAATACATGTGTTACAGGGACTGTACTTCTGCATATACATGCATGCATGTGTGTATGCATATATACTTATAACAAACTCGCTGACCTCCATGAGGCGGTCCAATTAGAACCAGGCTATGCAACCCTGACATGCCTGGATCCACAATTTCATACCCATGGTTCCTCCACCACACCCGAGTTCAACATACACGCAAACCATCCATTCTCCGGCTGGTATCACAGCCATGACACACCTCCACACATCGCCCTCTCCCCAGCGTTAGGGACCCTACATGTATGTTGTCCCAACCCATGTATTATCAGGCTCTCCCACCATTTGGTCCTTGAACATTCCTGCCCTTGCTTGTGTAATGGTCGGAAATCCACACCGCCTAGTAATTTTTGGGTAGTCCCACCAGGGACTACCCTGTGATTGTTTGTAAAGTAGACTTAGCAGATCGACAATGTTGCTCTCACTGGTAGTGTCCTGCCTGTGGTGTGAGTAGCAGTGATTTGCTCACCCCTGCCCAGCTTGATATGACATAAGCTGACAGCACTAAATAATACTGGGGTTGCTGTTGATTCCCTTCTCATTCTTTTTGTATACTATATTGTCACGATGTTCATTCTTCATATATATATATATATATATATATATATATATATATATATATATATATATATATATATATATGTGTGTGTGTGTGCATTATATATCTGTACATACACATGCACATACATAATTATATACATTTCCTATGCTGTTGCATGACTGTGCTGGACGATATGTTTGTGATAACATCAGATTTATGTATATCTGCCATGGCTTAGTGGTAAATCACATTGGCTGTGGTGTGCAGGGTCCTGGGTTTGCCTTTGCTGAGGCCATTTATTTTGTTGCTGCCAGAACAGAAAACAGAAAAGAAGGGCCATTGGATACAGAGTGATTAAAGCACTTTTAAGCAGTTGTGAGTGGCTGTGTGCATGTTTGCATGATGGTAGGCTGTGCTATCTTCCAATTACAGTTTGTTAAACTTGGTTAGCTTCTACTATGCTTAATGTGTGTGGGCACTGCTTACATCTGCGCAAACGTATTTAGACTTGCTTACTGGTACTTATATATGTTTAATAATACTTATTTGTGCTTACACCTCCTTACTGGTGCCTTATTCATTATGATACTACCACTTTGATTGAATGAATATCGGCTTGTATATTTAGATGTTTTATTGTTTTTACAGGAATTTAATTTTCTTGTATCTAAATGTCATTGTTATACTTTTTTTTGTTGAGTTTTCCCCTTTTCTCCTGAAAAAAAACATGTATCCAGTTAGATTAGCCCGGTCAACAAATGTAAAATAAAAATAAAATAAATAAAAATGACATTAGTTAAACATTTTATGCAGTACTCCAGTTCACATTTACATGTTATTATGTAGGTTATACAGCAAAAGGATGTATAAATATGTTCATATACACATTCCACATGGAAAATATGTGCTATAGTGGGACTTGAACTGTGCATGCCTGTTTGTTAAGCGGATGCTCTAACCACTACACTATTGACGTTAACGTTGATGCCACATGTTATTTTCTATTTGGATGATTTTGATGTGTAAGCTACGGTAAGCAGAGGCCAACGATGCGCGAACACGCTGTGCTTCGCTTACACTTTCAATAATGAAGCAATACAAATGTAAAATAGGGACACAGGGAATCTAATTGTGATAGTTCTAGGGATGGGGCTCAACATTCCACTACGTGCTTGTGTGTTAACTACTTTGATTTTATTTCAGTGTTTGTGGACACTCTTGTATGCTTAGCATACATTTCAGTATCCACGGACACTGAATTAATTGCTTACTATTAGAGGCGGGCTCTAATAGTAAGCATTGTAGGTTGTGCAAATGTGGGGGCATGTTTAAGTCTCTGTAGAGCACTTAAACACGCCCCCTGCACTCACACACATTTCCTGTGCACGTCAAGGGTGCGGCAGCGCGCCCTCATAAATATTCATATGGTGCTGCTGCACCATCTGTAAGGAGGATGCTCGGCGCATGGCTAAAACCATCCTTGCACCAAGCTTCATGAATCCTTGGGTCTGTTAAACTTCTTACTTAAATAACAAAAATGTGTTACATGAAAGCCATCAAACTGCAGAACATTTACAGATGTCATTTGCTGTTGCATTTTGCAACTTGTGCTTAGAGTACACAGTGTCTTTCCTTTGATCTTCTTTCATTTACTACATCTGCCATTCTCATACCCTAATGAGATGGAAAATGGAATGGAAATTCTATAAACTATTTAATATAAGAATATCAATTCTATCAGCATCACTTACCTCAACACCCAGTAGCATTAAGTGAGATATGCTGTATATTTATTTTCCTGTAGTATTTGTTTCTCTGTTTGCATCACGTGCGCACACACACACACACACACACACACACACACACACACACACACACACACACACACACACACACACACACACACACACACACACACGTACACCAGGGCCAAATTTAGACATGGTGAGGACCTAAGCTATGAGATTCAGTAATGACCCTCTTTAGCAAGTGCTAGCAGAGAATAAGGTCGTGTAACAACTGAGTTTGGCAAGAAGGCTGCCAAGATGGAAAACAAACCTGTGTGTCTAGTACGGGAAGGCCTGATCCATTACAACTTTAAAAATATGCATTTAGTTTTGTTTGTGTCTCTTTCAGCTTTTCCCGGTTAGGGGTCACCACAGCGGAACACCGGTCCGCAAATGATTGGCAGTAGATTTTTACTTGCTGGCTTGCCGGGCCTAATGCACAACATTCAACGAAGGAATGCCCATTCACGCATGTCGCCACACAGAAGACGCTCTAACTGAGAATCGAACGGGCAACGTCTAACTGTGAGGTGACAACACTACCGCAGCACCTCCACCGCATAGTTATTCATATGAAATTATACTAGAGCTGTAACAAATAAAACAAAAATGTTAAATTTTTGACTGTGAATGTATGCACACACACACACACACACACACACACACACACACACACACACACACACATGCACAACATAGTTTGAACAGTTTATGACTGAAATTGGTACATAGTGCATTGAACTATTTTCAAACAACACACATTCTATAAATTTCTGATTAGGCTGGATACAGTCTAATTTGAAAGGTACAATACTGTACAACAGCATCCTTTTAATGCAATGAAGACATAGTGGCCAAAAATTATATTAATGCATGATATTCTTTTATAACTGTATTGTAATCTAAAACAAACATACTTTTAAACCTGTGCAACAAATATTTTCTAAGCATTTACTAGAGAGCTTCAGCTATCAACACTGATGTGTATCAGATGCTCTGGGTGCTTTTATCTGAAAGTGCTTCTCATAGATATAAAGGCATTGCTTTTCTCCTTTCATACTCTTCTGTACTTCATAAACGATGCCGCATTGTTACCCATACCGCATCAGTTATTCAAAATTCATAGAGCATTATCTCAGTGTATATTATAATGGAGTCTGAAATCATCAACTGATATGTTTTGGCATCCAAAGTATTTCACTAAAACATGAACTCATTAAAACATCACAAGAAAATACTATTTAATTAGCAGAAGCAGAGCTAATGCTATCAGTCATAAAATAATTTCTAACAGCTTCTAAACTGATAACTTGCCTCATTTTATGTTGCTCTCAGTTGCCCGTTAAGACTTTCAAATTCCGTTTTATAAAAATCATAAATAACACAAAGACAAGGTAACAAAGAGCATAATTTTGTGATCTAGATTACAGAAAAGTGTTGATCACATTTCAGTCGTCTCTCTACTGGCATTAGCTACAGTTTTTCCTTCTCAGAATTTGTTCTACATGCATGTTTAATAGCAGAATTACTGCGGACTGCCCAGTATGTCTGGTCTCATCATGTTTCATGGACAGTAGGTTTAGAAGCACTGGAGTTCTTTAGACATGCATAATTCAATAGCCAATTACACAGATTTCTCACTGAGATTCTCTTTTCCTTATCAGACAAGCCTAATGCGTTTCAGAAAAAGAAATATTCTGTGCAGAGGATGTATGGTTTCCTCCAACAAATAAGGGATAGCTGCCATCACGCACTGGTAATCAGCTGAAAGCAAGATTTTAACAACTTTTCTGAGTATTTGAGTCAACGGCAGCTTCCTCTTACTCATCCATTTACCTGCATCACTAATTCTGTAATTAAGCCCCATTAAACTAGTCGCCTCTGGCTATGAGACCATATCCATTAGCCTGTACCAGTTTCCACCTGGATAGATTAATATTTCAGGAAAGTGAGCAAACTTAGAGTGTCATATCTAATGACATCAGCATACCATTAACTGGTGAAACCTTTATTTAATAATGGCACACTGTTTTATGATACTGAAGAAAGAACAAGATTTGCCCTAAGTGGACATTTTTACTGTAAAAGTTTGTATGTTCACTTCATTGTTAGATTAATTCATTCACCTTCTTTACAGTGAAGTCTAGTAGCGACAGCGTATTTTTTTCACATTTGACATTTCAGAGTCTTGTCACTCACAATTAGATGTATTCTAAAACATTTGTTATGCAAACATAGATAATTCCAGAATGTGGGAAAATGAGTTCTGAAGTCTTCCTTCCTATTGTCAGAACAAAATTGTCCAAAAGATTTATTTTTATTTTCTTATTACTTTCCCATACTTTTATTTTGCTTAGACAATATCCAGAAATATTGTTTGTTGCTTCCTGAAAGACTTTTTCAGCTGCTAACCACACTCTCAGCCGAATGGTAGATGATCATTTTCTTCCATTTAGAATACAGCCACCCAAGACACAAGAGAAAACCGGAAGGAAGAGGGTTATCAGGCTGTATATCATTCCTTCAATATGTAAATTCACAATTTGCTGATATTTTTCAATAACTATACTGTATTTTGGTAACTTGCAGCTGTTTTCATTAGTTTGAGAAGGGTTTTTAATGTGTTCTCTTTTAATGGCTAAATCTTCCTAAGTTCCTAAAAGAAATAATATAAATAAAGTAAATATCTGGCCTATTTCTCTCTCTCTCTCTCTCTCTCTACATATATATATATATATATATATATATATATATATATATATATATATATATATATATTATGTACACACACACACACACACACACACACACACACACACACACACACACACACACACACATATATATATATATATATATATATATATATATATATATATATATGTATATATAGCTGTGTCTACTTTAAATCTTAAAAGAGTGGAAAACTGACTTTCAGTATCTTGAGACTTAAACACCAAAAACCCCCCTATACTGAATTTAAAAAAAAACAAATGTCACTATACCGAAAATTCTTAATATTGAATTTTCAATGAGTGACATTCAGTTTTTTAATATAACCTCCACTACAACATCACAAACACCACCTCCCCACTAAACCCTATATAAGACACTAAACACACACACCTACAAAACTTATGCATAAGCAGGGGGGCAAGCCCCCCTGCACCCTCCCACCTCCACTGCTTATATAGACAAACTCCGAGGTCACACTACCACAAACTACAAAAAAAAATACCGTTACGCACCCTACACTTAGTTCGCACACCATCACAAATACACGCAAAAAACATACATACTACACATCCAAAAAACACACATCCTTCAATACTAATGCACACACAAACTCAGCCATCTAATCCATTCAACTCCCAAAACTTACCACAAAACTAAAAAACAAAAAACCCTACTCAAAACCTTAAACACTTACAACCTACCTGAATCTCCTTACACAGCTACACATCATCTGGCATATCTGACTCCCAGACCACAATGCACCACAAACACAAACCACAACATACCACACCAACAGCAGATTCGATAACATAACACTCGGTAGAGTGCAGTTTCAATTAACTGTACTTTTGATGTTTTAGTCTCGAGATACTGAAAGTCAATCTTTCAGTATTTCGATATTTAAAAGGGATCCCGTATATCTATCTATATCTATATATCTATATATATATATATATATATATATATATATATATATATATATATATATATATATATATATATATATATATATATATATATATATATATATATATATATATGCAAAATCCTGAAAGTCAAAATCCTGAAAACACAAATAATGCTAATATGTCACTATAAAGACACTAATATCTACCAACTGACCATATGGCCGAGAGCATATGTTCAAAGTTTTGAAACGTCAAAATAAAAATAAAAAACACTAAAATAAAATAACTTAACTTTATGTTTTTAAAGGGGGCAAGCCCCCCTGCACCCCCTCACCCCCCTGCTACTTAAATATACCAACTCCTAGATTCCACTACAGTGAGGAAAATGGTAAATCCCAAGTTATGTCCTGTATGGTGAACTCAATACAAAGTGCTCAAAGTTTAAAAACTTTGAATATATGGTCTCGGCCATATGGTCTTTGAAGTTTTGAAAGTTTGATAAACTGATAGAGATCTATATTATATATGTGTGTGTGTGTGTGTGTGTGTGTGTGTGTGTGTGTGTGTGTGTGTGTGTGTGTGTGTGTGTGTGTGTCTGTATGTGTGTGTGTGTGTGTGTGTGTGTGTGTGTGTGTGTGTGTGTGTGTGTGTGTGTGTGTGTGTGTGATTGTGTGTGTGTGTGTATAAAGCTCCTGCAGCTGCACAGGAGAGCATCAGATGGGGACTTTATAGAGCATGAGTCTGTTTCAATGACTAGTAGAGATATTCAGGTACTCCTGCAAGAATATAGACTTCAGCACTTTTTCCTTTAAAAATCTCTAATAATAAATGCTTCTGATGCTTCAGGTAATAAAGAACATTCTGGAACTGTTATGTATTGCAACCTGAGAGCATAGCTAAACAGATCAGTCTTTTCTCCTCCTGCATTTCCTCCTCATCCTCATTTCATAACAGTTATCCTGCTGAGGATCGCAGTGGTAGGAAAATGTTTAGGACATACCAGACTTTCATACATGAGTGGGTCATGAGACTGGCTACTGGACTGCAGCATGCCAAAGGAAACAAATTTAGCTTTTTCCTTTTATTAAAAAAAAAGTAGCTTTAGCATTATTATTGTTATTTTTGGCTGATTCATTTAATACTTGTGTTTTCTTGGAAAATCAGTGAGAACTGCAGTCAGTAAATAATTACAGACATTTAAATTTCAGACTTAGCCTTCAAAATATGCTTAGTAAGACAAAGCTAATTACTATGTTTTGCATTACTGTGCTTTTCTCTGAAGAACAGTAATGTTAATCCTATTATTCTAGCAACCTTCTAGTTCTGTAACAGAAATAACTGTCCCTGATTGTGGTCCTTTGTCTTTCCCTTCCAATTATTTTATAGCTCTCTCCTTGGAGAGATCCTTGGGGTAAGAGATTGAGAGGTATGTTGAAGAATCATGGTGACTTGAGCAATGTATTCTGAAAGCAGTGAGCCAAGATGCAATCCTGTGAGGTAGTAATTTTTTTACATTTATTTATTTGTCTGCAAGTATCTGAGGTTTAAACTTTATAGTCATAGTCATACAAGTGGCTGTATTTGATGGTCGTGTGTGTGTGTGTGTGTGTGTGTGTGTGTGTGTGTGTGTGTGTGTGTGTGTGTGTGTGTGTGTGTCTGTGTGTGTGTGTGTGTGTGTGTGTGTGTCTGTCTGTCTGTCTGTATGTGTGTCTGCGTGTGTGTGCGTGAGTGTGTGTGTAGGTGTATTAAAGTAAATTATTGTGGCCAATTATTATTGTCTTGTATTACAATTTCATATTTGAAATGTGTGCAACCGATACATTTGGCTTTAATTACTGAGTACTGGGGATGTTGACGAATACAAATAACTGACAATCTGTCATTTGGAGAGCTTAAGTAGTCATCATTCCTGCTTTGCAGAACTAGGATGCATTTATGTGAAACCACCTAAAACACTTCACTGTGTCTGTTTTTTAACACAGAAATCCAAGTTGAGCATTTTGAATAAAGTTGCTGTAATTGATGGATTTTGAGTTTGTCTGTGATGAAAAGAAATGTATGTGAGGGGAGGAATTGTAGTGTACCTAAAATTTACAAGTTGGCCATAGTTTGTTTTGACATTCCACAGCAAACATCAAGATTGTAAATAATACGTGATAATTATTGCTGGTTTGGGAAAGATCTGTACAGAAGCAACTCATCATTGGAATAGCGATCAGCAAATTGCATTGCTATTTCATAATGCCTGGTCCTGTGGTTGAGTTTTTGGCTGTGAGTCCTCTATGTGGAATCTGCTTGTACTCCCTGTCTCTGTGTGGGTTTTACACAGGTACTGTGGTTTCCTCCCCTAAACCCTCGGTGGTATAATGTTTACCAGTGGCCATCTGTGCTTTTACTTTCAGCACATTCTAACATCAGTTAGGTACACAGAAAACTACTATATTGTTTTGGAGGGCTAAGCAGGCAGATACATCCATATAGAATGTATATATCTTTACAAGCTTTTGCCATTTCAGTTTATTGGGAAGTACTGTTTTGTTAGCTCTGAGCATTAAGCTTTAGGCATAATTGGTTTTCCTTGAAAGAAAACAGTTGACACTTAATTTCTTTTTGTACTTGTGTTTTCCATATAGACTATTATTAAATCAAAAGCTTCTGCAAAACAAAAATCTCTAAGATGGCGCCTCAAAGAATGGAGAATTCTATAACTTGGTCACCCCAAGGCCCCAGCTTAATAGGGTAACTTTCTGCACACTTGACTACAGCAGAGCCTTGGCCAGTTATTGTAGGTTAAAAGTTTAGAGGAAAAGCTAAAATGTAACACAAAATGTAAAAAAAAGTAATTTATCTGGGTTGTGTGGAGCCAGGATTAAAATAAAATGGGGGAGGGGTTCTGTGGCAGTGCAGGACAGACAACTGTGTAATGAAGGTATGAAATTCTTTGTCTACTGCTTTATTTCTCCTAAGGCTGGCCTTGTGCTTTTACAGTTAGACATCTGAGGTGCAGATAGCCCATAAAGTGTTTAAAATCAGTGGTTACAAAGATAGTCTGTGGATGAAAATGATTGACACCATCTGTTGTTTGATGCCAGATGATTAATGATACATTGCATGCAGTACTGTTTCTGTTACACCTGGTCACTGGTCAGTCACTTAGTTCTTGTTAACAAAACTCCTAGGTACTGAAACTCCCTCACCTGAGGTAGCTGATCCTCCTCACCTAGAGAGCAAACTCCACGCAAGAACCATGAGTTAATTTGGAGATGCTGGTTTTCATCCCAGGTACTTCACAATTGGCAGTGACTCACTGGAATGCATGCTAGATATCACAGAAAGGCAGCATAATTTGTATACACTAATGTTGTAGCTCACAGGGATGATATAATCTGCAGAAAACAAAAGTTATAGCCCTCATACCTTCAAGCAAGATATTCCTCCGACCTTGGCTGCAACAATCAGGTGATATCTTGTCCATGAAAATCAAAAACAAAAGGAAAGAAAAGAGACATCCTTTTTTTCTTTTTAAACACCTTTATTGAATTATCACTTGTGACATAGGCAAATTTTCATTTATACAGAAGTAATCAAATAGTATTAAATTAATATTAACAAACATTATATTTCCCATATATTGCTATATATCATATAACCTAAGCAATGTTACATATATTATTCAATTCTTGTCCTTTTTTTAAACAAGAAACATCTCTATTAAACCATCATTTATGACATAACCAAGCATATATTTATATAAAAGAAAATGAACCGCACCAACACAATCCTAGTTGCAAGCATTTTACATCATAAGCCACACTGACACACATCCATTTGCAAACATTACACATCACTTATAATCTAGTCAATCATTTTCAGTCAAACATTACTTAGCTCATTTAAGTCCTGCCTTCTTTTAATCCTCATTCCTCTCCTGAGACATCCTTGGCACCCACCTTGAGCACCTCTGATTTAATGCAGAGTATGTGGGGGGGGGGGTATTGATGCCATTCTTCAAATACAGGAAATGCAGCAACCATCTGTTGTAGCATGTCCAGCAAGGCATCTGGGGGTACATAAACATATGCCTTCTCCAAACCCACAACATACACAATAATGCCATTGCTGAACTCCCATGATCCCACAGGTATCTGTGAAAGGACAACAATTTGATCTAGTGTTCCACTGCCAGACCTCAGTCAGTATTGTTTTTGCTGAATCAGAGTCTAATAACCTTATTCCATCTTGCCTTCCATATTGGAATTACACCTGAGCCCCACCCAAGTAAAATTTCTTTGCCTGCAAAAAAATTTAAGTAGTTACATAATTTTGTTTATCCTTGTTTTGCTATTTGAAATACTGTGTTACATGTCTGGTTAACTGTATTATTCCGTGCAATTACAATAACACAAAATGAGCAATTTTCATTGTGCATCAGTTTCTTTATTCAGGTGAAAAACACATCAAAGATTGAAACAATACTAATTTCATGAACTTTAATTGTACTTTGACTTAGGAATGGAGTCCATTCCCATCATAGTATTACAAACTCCAAAAACTTGGAGAAATTAAAAAGTGAAAAAACATGGTAGGTGCACTGATGCCAGTACTGGAAATATTTTCAGTGCAGAATCCTCAAAATATGGAAACATTCTTACAATGGGACCAGGCCTGGCCCAGGTGGAGGATGATCCCCTGTTGTAGAAGGAAGTAGGAGTCCACAAAAATCACAAAAACTGATAGGCCAAAGAAGAGCCATAAAGACAACAAAGTGGACTATTGAGGATAAGAAAGAAATTATGTATTGTTACTATTATGCAAAAAGCCCAGAATTTCCAGACACAAGATATACAAAAAGATTAAGAGAGAAGCCATTGGAAAGAAAAATATTTCCACAAGAAAAAACTGTCAGAACCTTCAAATAAAAAATTGTGTTCATTAATACAATAGATTTGTGAGAAACATTATATAGACCAACAAACTTTGATCTGTTTGGAAAAAGAAGCATTTGAAGAAGTGCGAGACTATAAACAACAAAACATAGAGATTTTTGAAAAGTATAAAAAAGAAATATGGACATGGGAAAGAAAAAGAGATTTGATATGGTGCAATATTTATGTAAAGTTGAACGCCAAATTAATCAATACAAAAAAGGCATAAATACAAAAAAGTTATTTGAAGAAAAATACAGGCAAAGGCATCCAGATATGGAATATTTCACGATAAAAAATACCACAAAGAGGGAATGTAGAAAAAAAGATTAGTCAAGTAGAAGTAAAAAAAAATTAAGCTGAAGTTATGGAGTACCTGCAAAGTGAGGGATTTTGTATAGAAGGTCTAACACAAGTTACATCCCAGCATGATGGAATGAGTCCCCAAAGTGAGGAGAAACAAGAAGATCAGAAGACATCTGAAGCAGAAATATGGATATAGGAAAGAAAATGAGATTTAATGTAGTGTAATATCTATGGAAAGGAGAAAGCAAAACTAAACAATACAAAGAGAGCAGCACCAAAGATATTTGAAGAGAAATACAGGCAAAGGATTTTGGACATGGAAAACTTTACAATACAGAAAATAAGAAGACAAAGAGCAAAAGTAGAAATAAGGTTTGGAACAGACCATTTTGTCCTGGGACATCTTCAATTGGGGTTAGATACGTAGATTAGCAGGAATCAAGAGAATAAGGGGAGGATAGGGTTAAATGGGATGGATGGAGATTTAGGGGGAAATAAGGTAAGGATAGGGAGGGACTTTGAGGGTTCTGTGAAGTGTTGTCTGTCCTATATATATATATATATATATATATATATATATATATATATATATATACAGGAGACTAAAGAAGGTAAGTAATCCCATTTCAATATATATATATATATATATATATATATATATATATATATATATATAAAAATACACTGCAGTGAATAGAAATATGTGGGGAAACAAGGCTAAAATAAACAGGACGGTTTTCTTACTACAGCTGTTTCTCATCTTCATGCTTTAATGTACTGCTAATATCTTCTGAAGTTTACATACTGTGTTGAATTGGGTGTACATTTCTGACTTGTGCATGGCTGCACAGAGGTGGGGAAAGGCTCCCTGCACACCTCCCGAATATTGTCATGGATTAGTATTCACTAATAGTAAGTAGGAAAGACATTCTCTGCAGACATTGGGGTTTAATTGTGTATTTAACTCTTGCCTCTCAACTGTCTGATTTTATGGGCCAGCCGCATAACTCCCAACTGTACAGATTTTTGCAGAATGCCCAGATTTTGCCCCATAATTTTAGTTCATTATGCATTAAATTATGGTTTCTGGCAAATCACTGAGGGTTGAAGTCAGAAAATGACCGACATTTGAGTTTCATTCTTCATATCATTCAGAAAAGTCATGCTAATGCAGAACCTATTCTATCAATTGTCTAAGTTTGTAAGCACGATATTTAAAGTGTCCCTATTTTGGCCCTTTGTCTCCCCATTGTGGTTGGCTTTGTCCAGATTTCTTGCTCTAAGAGGTTGAGAGGTATGGCCAGCCCAAATTACACCTTTATTCTTACTCCGCCTCTCCTAAAATTGTTTTGTTCTCTTACCACATAATTTTCCTGCACGTCTGATTATACCCTGCTGTAATTAAAATAAATAAAAAAAATAAATAAATAACAAAATCCCCTCCCTCCAAGATTATCTCAACCGAGTAACACAGAGGGCACTCATAGCCTCTTGTGAAGGCTCTCACCTAGATGATTAAATGCTGCTGACATTCGGTGTGTAATTCTTTCCATTACGAAGATGAGGAACAACACTGCAGTGGTGTGTAACAAATGGACAAAAGGTGACCACTCGCTAATGCATTTTACTTGTCTTTTTGTCACAGATGGTGGTGTGGTGACGGGCATTAGAGTTGCTGCACTCTGAGGAAATTACTGTTTAAAAGTGCTACTTAACCATAGTTGCATGCCATGGTTTAATTTGGGTTCAGAACTGATATCCTTTAGAGGACTTCTGGCTCAACATCAGCTTGGGGGAATAGGATGGCTCTTTCTCATTGATAGATGGGTATTTTTCACTTTTTATTAGGTTAGCATAATTACAGTGTGGTATATTCTGAAATCTGAGGCTGGCATGGTAAGGTTATGGGATGTTATGTTAGGTAAGCCTCTCCTTTATGCCACTGCAAGGTCCATGATTTACAGTACTGTCAGGGTATGGAATGGGTGTAGAAGGCATCATGCAGTAGTTTGGAAGTGGGTTTGAAGGCAACAAGATCTGTTGTGATTGGCTGTTACTGCCACTGGAATGGAGCACAATGAGGTTGCAAATGGTTGTGCTATGAGGGGTGTTTCAATGACTGGAGTGCTACGCAATTAGGTCACAGACCTGCCAGGACAGAGCTGTATCAGCTGGAGGTTTGAAAGAAGGGGTCCCTTTAGGTGATGGATGTTGCTGCAAAGGGGATTTGAATGCTGGAGCTACATGCGGTGAGGGCACAGGTGGGAAGAGGTCAGTGGCCTGAAGGAAGCAGAGCTGGAAGGTAATAGACTCTGGTGGGCAGACATTCTGGGTGGCTGGAGTGGCATACAGTGAGGTCTCAGGTGATCCTGCTTTAATCAGTTATTGTAGTTTGGGTTTCAGGAAGTCTTGCAGGTATGCAGGTGCTTTCAGGATATTTCTGGAACTGGGTGCTTTGCCACCATCAGGAAAGTCAGAAGGTATAAGTAAGGTGTAGTTTGGGGGTTTTTTTGTAGATGCAAGCCAGATTTCAATTTCTTGCTAATTGCATAGGTATCCTATGGGATGAAAAGCTTTAAGGGAGAGGCTGAGGACAAGCAGATTAAGGTTGCAAGCTGGGAGTTTTGCAATTCATTTGGAAGATAGGGTAGGCTGTGGAGGGATACTGGGTTGAGGTGTCATAAACAGTATGATGATAATTTTGTTATTCTGCACTTGAGGTGGTTTCCAGACTTGTGGTTCTGAGATTTTTCATAACCTCACCATATTATAAGTGAGTTTTCACAATTCAGAGTGCAGTGCATGTTGCTCATTGTTAAAATGCACAAGAGTGTATGCTGTCCTTGTCCTAAGGGCATATAGGTGGAGTTGGAGGGGGAGTTTGTATCTTTTTTTTTTTTTGTAAATGGCTGTACAGTCGGATTGTGGCTAGTTTTCATTTTCTTGGGCTAGTCATTAATTTCATTGAGAGCTCCTGTGTTGGCAGAATGCTGCTAGTGTTAGCTAAAAAACAAGACCTTGTTTTATTTAGCAGGGTATTTTGTACTGTTACTAAGGGAGTTGGAAGGTAATTTTATGGGATCTTTTAGGACATTTAATTTTCAGGGGTGTTTTGCAACTGGTACGGTCTGCATTTTATGCAGTTGATAAATGAGATATGCCTTCGGTGGTGTATAATAGTCTTTAAGAAATTGGTTTATGTGTGTGTGGAGTACTTACAGTTTTTTTCTTTTACAGATTAGTCTGACTGCAGATTGGGACATGTAGAGTTGCTATTGCTTGCAGGAGTGAAGAAATGTGGACTTGACAGGTGAGAGAAGAAACAGAGGAGGGTTTCAGCTGTTGGAGCGGTACAACAGGAGATAATGGGTTCCAGCAATGCAGTGATTACAGAGTTATTGGTTTGGAGTGTTTTTCTTCCTGCAGGCACAATGTAATGTCTTGTTTCTGTTTGATCTTGTATGGGGAGCATCAGTGTGGAATTTTACAGTTTTATGGATAGTGGGGGTCTTTGGAATGGGTCAGATATTCTTGCAAGACAGCAGAGGTAGGGGATTAGTGGTTTGTATTGCGTCAGTTAGGCTTGTGGTGGTGGGGTTTGATGGTTGGATTTAGCTATGAGTTACTGTAGTTTCAGGGTAGACTGGGCTGGGTTGATTCACTATATTCTGGACAGTAATAGCATGTCATGGACATTGTATGACCTGGGGGCATCGAGCATTCTACAGTTTGTTGGTATATTGTATTGGTTAGTTTTGCCTGGCTTGATCTATTGCTGGTGATGCTGGCCATGATGATGGTGTTTTTGAGGTCATACTGCTACCGGCCATGATGGTGGTTTAAGTGTCTTACTGTTTATAATGGGTGGTTGGTGTGATGGTAGCATTTTATTAACTGGAACTTAGAAGAGATTTAACAGGGGTATTAATTCTTTGAACAGCAAAAAAAAAAAATTTCATTGGCGGTACTATGAGGTTGCAATGTGGCATGGTGGTATGTATTTGCCTCGGCGTGGCTTCTATGGAAGTGGGCTTAGTAGTGGGTCCAATGGCTAGTAAGGCTGTTGGTATCATTGCGAGACATCCTATGGTCAGGTGGTATGGTTTAATTACATCATGGCAGTAACTATGATAGGTGATGAGGTTATGGATTGCTACCTTAGCATAGGTGAGGGGTTAGTGGTTTGTTTTCAGTTGTTAGGTACTTGGCTGTTTCCATTAGTTAGGTATAGGGTTAGAAGTTAATGACTTGAATCCAGCTTGGTTAGGGAGGATGGGTACACCGAATGATGTTTGACCTAGTGTCTTGCTGGTGGTTATTTTGCTGGAAGTTTGGTTAGAGAGAGGGGGAACAGCCTGGTTAGCCTGGTGGGTGGAGAAGAGGGGCAGGCTTGCCCTCATCTATTCCCCCTCTGGTGTTGGATGTGCAGTTCAAAAAGTTGGGAAGGAAAGTCAGCAGTTGCTCTGTTGGATAAGTTAATAAGCAAGCACAGCTGCTTATTTGGATGGTGGTGTGGTGATGTAATTCAATAAGTTGAAGGTGAGTGGGGTAACGCTGCCTTGTTAGTGCAAAGATAAGTGAGCAAGTGGGGGATGCTGCTTATCAAGGGTGAGTGGATACGCTGCCCTTATGTTTATTTTATGTTTTCTTTCATGGATGTTATTATCACCTGTGTCAGGTTTTTGGTTGAAATTTATAATTATTGGTTAACAAGCATGTTTATGGAAGTTTAATAAAGGTTGTCAGATGTCATTCGGTGTTGTGTGTTTATTGAAGTGGACCAGGACAAAAGAAAATTAGTAATGGAGAAGTTAAAGAAATAGAAACTGAGGTTATAGAGTACCTGCGAAGTGAAGGATTCACTGTACAAAATCGAACTCAGAAAGTACCACAGCAGGATAGAGCAATGGACGTCCAAATTAAGGAGAAACCAGTGGAATGGGAAGCCATTGGTCAGTTGCCACATGAAGGGATTTTGGAGCCTTCACAGGAAAGCAGTATAAATGTTCACTTGAAGCTGGACAGCAAGGGAAGGAACAGGAAACTGTAGCAACTCTGACACAGTCAATGTTGAGGAGTGATAGACCAGTGAGTTCCCATATGACAGAGCAATGGATGACACAGGATGAAACTGAAGAGAATGTGCCACAGGAAGATG
The DNA here is from genome assembly GCF_019279795.1 of Protopterus annectens. Taxonomy (NCBI): domain Eukaryota; kingdom Metazoa; phylum Chordata; order Ceratodontiformes; family Protopteridae; genus Protopterus; species Protopterus annectens. The sequence goes on from NC_056741.1 coordinate 1,618,335,501, forward strand.
CTATAGAACTTTTTATCACAGGAAATGGAGAACAAAAAATGTGCCCTCACTTTAGAAGAAAATGAGCTAAGAGAAGAATTGCTTGATTTAATATAGATAGACATTAAGATCAATAAAAGAACTAAACTGCACAACGTCAATAAAACCCAAAAGTTCAAACGTTTGATAAAACAAATGAACGCAGTAATTAGGACTGTCCACAAAGATTCATGTGATATAAAAGAAGTAAACAGGATATATTACTGTGCAGCTAAATTAATAACAGATAAAGTTCTACCACAAGAACACAGAGTAGTGAGGGAGAGAAAGGGGAGAAATCAAATGCCATTATGGAAGTATTGAACAAATAAAGCTATAAAGCAATTAAGACGAGAAGAGTCACTGTTAGAACAGCATAGAAGGAACAGATCAACAAAAATACTCAGAAAGATAGACATGATAAAAGCAATGAGCAGTATTATAACATATCAGGATTTATCATGCACTATAACAAATAATAAACTAAAAATAGCAGCACAGGCAGAACAATTTAGGAGATACACGGATAAATATAAAGGAAAAGTAGAAAATAAGCAATTTATTGATGACCCCAAAAAACCAAACTTCTCCTCTTCTCCCCAACCTCTCGGACCTCCCCACTAAACTTCACCATCTTGTCTAATAATGCCACTGTCATCACCCCTGACTCTACAACTAAACTGTTAGGAATAACTATCGATAATAATCTTACTTTTGATCATCACATCAACAACACCATCAAATCAGTTAACAGAAAAATAGGATCCATATACCGTATTAAAACCTTTCTAACGCCAGCTACCAGAGCTACTATCCCATCTCTTATCCACTCTATTTTATGCATCTCCGATCTTTACCAACCTTAAGAAAGCTAACCTAAACAAACTAGCCATTTGCTACAATAACATTGCCAGCATCGCCACAGGCAACCCCTTCAGAACCCATCACTGTCATAATTTGAGACTTTTAGGCTGGCTGGAATTACAAAACTACCTTATAGTCTCACAACTCACTATTGCCCACAAAATACTGCACCAACCTGGAAACAACCCTATACTCTCTCAACTATTAATCCCTTACAACAATCTAACCTCCCTTAGATCCTCCTGTAAACTCTTGGTCAGTTCTACAAAGTCCAACAACTCAGCTGGCAACTCTCTTTTCACAAATTCTGTAGGTAGGATATGGAATCTGTTACCTAGGGATATAACACTAATTACTTCTTTGCCTCTCTTCAAACATAAAATTAAACTGTACTTCCAAGAACACTGGCTTTGTTCTTGTAGTACACCTGACTTTCTTCACTCTACCCTATCATCTTATCTACTCTGATTTTTAACCTATCTCTTCAGCTCCTACCTAGACTAGCCTCTGCACTTGGACTCCTTCTATCCCCATATCTACTACTTTCCTCCTCCTCCCACTATCCTCTCTGTTATAGACCTTTGTATGTGCTACCTTTTCTGTCCTTTCTAATAACAATATGGGATTAGGAATTCTACAGAGTATTTAGTATTTTAAGTATTATACATTTTCTGTAAAAATGATGTAATTTATGAACTGTACACTTCTATAAAAATGCTTCTGTATTGTTAATATCCTGCATTCAATTAGTTCTTAGATCCTTATAAGCTGTATCTTATAGTAATTGATTTTATGTAATGTACCAGTATATAGTGGAGCTTTTCTCCTCGGGCCTCTGCTGAAAATGGACATGTATCCAGCCAGACTAGCCCGGTCAACAAATGTAAAATAAAATAAAATAAAAAGTAAAATTTATAGAGAATTGGGAAACAAGGTAAAAGGAATTGAAAGACCGACAAAAAAGAAGAAATAGATACATTTTGGAGAAGCATTTATGAAGATCTTGTGGAAAATAGCAAAGATGCTAAATGGATAGAAGGAAAAGAAAGAAGTTCTAAGGTACAGGATATAAAATGAGATGAAGTAACAGCCAGACAGATCAAAACAAAGTTAAGAAAAGCCTCTAATTGGAAAACCCCAGCCCCAGATGCAATACCTAAGAATTGCACTCAAGTTCTCCAACACACAGATGCGACAAATGTAAATGCAGTTCCTGAAGTATGAAAGCAAGTAACTGTTTATTTAATGTAGATACAATACATGTAAAGCGCTTTTCGGCCCACTAAATAGTGGAACTTCTTCAGACAAACAATCCCTCCCAACTGCTGTTTAAATAACTCTATAGTCATAATTACGAAGACCCAGTCCTGCATATGATAGGACAACACTTAATTGGTACAATTTAAAGTTAAAAAAAATCATTAAAAATCATTAAGAGTGAGAACACTACCACTGTGTACTTAAAAGTCATACAAACATAACACAATGTGTTGTTCTAAAATCAACAGATCCAAAACATAATCTAAGCTATTCTGAAAACTGCTTGTATTTAATAATAGTTAGTTATGTAAAAATTGTTAAAAAATATTACTATAAAAATTGTTAGTTGTTATTAAAACAGCACAACTATAATGAAGGGGCCATTCATAATAAACTAACAGCAAGTAAAAAATCTAACCTAATGTACATCTATACATGGCATTTTATACAATTTGATGTAAATGCAAAATACACTATAAATATAAATATAAAAGTGTAAAAGTGTATTAAAATGTAAAAAATGTATGTGCAAAACAAATTAATGTTGACGCAGAGTAACTAAATCAGTAAAGTGTACAAACAACTTAAAACTATGTTATATGAACAACAAATATAAGAATGTAAATATGTATAATCAACTAAAATTTTATATAATGCAAGAACCTGGCAATTATCTGGTCAAACTCTTCATTTTCAAAATAGGGTATAGGGAGCAAGTCTCATTAAGGCCTGGAAGTGAACATGCGTTAGTGCAAAGTTGCCAATACAGTTCAAGTATTTCCAAAAGTACAAAATCAGGACCTCCCTGGCCATCACTTCAGACACAATCTACCGCCTTAAATAAAAATGTGTGGTGGGGGAACTCAGAAATGTGTTTGGCTGATGCATTCTCTAGTTTGCCTTTCTTAATATAGTAAAAATGCTCATAAACCCTCTCACGCAGCCTTCTGTCGGTCTTACCAAAGTAAAACACCAAACACTGTTGGCATTGTGCTACATAAACAACACCTTTGGACTGGCAATTGACTCTATTTTTTACCTTGAATATGTGATTCCTAATGTGAAATGTCTCACCAGTGGCCATGTTGGAACAAAAATTGCACATGTTACATTGAAACATACCCTTTCTCCATGGCAACCTTGGTATGTGACTCTCCATGATTTGTTTTAAGTTCCTTCCCCTTTTCCAAACTATTTTGGGGGTGTCAGGCAATTTACTTATTAACTCATTATCGTTGAATATCAGTGGCCAGTTTTTATGGATAATGGATGAAATAAATTCACTGTCAGTACTAGAAGGTGTTATAAAAGACAAATTCAATTGACTATTGTCACTATGTTGAGTTTGTATTGTAATATGTAGGCCTTTACCCAAAATTGGTTGGAAAAAGCCTAACCTTCTTTTTTCTTGGACTTCCTCAGTGAGGTTAATAATAAGCTGTGCTGGATAACCTCAGTTGGTAAACATATTTTGTAATGTTTTACATTATTCTAAAAAATCAGTCTCCCTTGATACCATACGTGCGGCCCGAACCAACGGACCTCTTACTACAGATCTCTTATAGGTTCATAGGTTCATAGGTTGGTACTGGGCTATCTGCCTGAAGGCA
>NC_056741.1:1618344252-1618396752 GCF_019279795.1 Protopterus annectens
CCATAAATGTAGATGTTCAAGTGTATTCACTGTTTCAGTCATTACATTTGGGTAATCTGCTGGCAGGTTGCCCTCAGTCGGCCTGATTAACAAAGTCTTGGGTCCTGCGTCAGTTGCTGTCTCTTCTTCCATGAAGTCAGGTCGTCAGAGGTATAAAACATGCAGCTGACGCCATTACATCAGTTTTTCTTGCCCCAAATGTCAGGTGCCCCCCAAATGGGGAGCAAAAAAAAAAAAAATATATATATATAGATATATATATATATATATATATATATATATATATATATATATATATATATAAATATAATTTAAAACACAAAAAATATACCTCCAATCAAAAGCAAATACAGCCAAAAAGGCTTTTAAGCATAGTAAAGGAAGGAGAGGTATAGTAAGAGAAAAATAGGGGGCTGGAGGGTGGGTAACCAGGACTGCAACAGTGAATACACTCTAACATCTACATTTATGGTGAGTGTACACAAATGAACTTTGTTCTTCGTGTTTCACTGTTGCAGTCATTACATTTGGGTAGAATCCCAAAGCTATGGTTGGGAGGATGGATTTATATAGCATTAGAAGCTGTTATAAGGCCCTGCAGGACAGCAGTCTCAAAGCCAACTCTGGATTTAAAAAAGAGAGGTAAATGGTAATGTTTGATGAATGTATGAACTGAGCTCCAGGTAGCAGCTTCTAGAATGTCTCTGGTAGGAACTCCTCTGAGAAAGGCTGCAGAAGTAGATGCAGCCCTGGTGGAATGAGACTGATCCCCATGGGGATAGGTTTACCATGGTGCATATAGCAGAAATGAATACAATGGCTTATCCATTTGGAAATAGTCTGCTTTGAAATAGCCTTTCCCTCTGCCCCTGCAGCAAATGCCACCAATAGTTGTTCAGATTTTCTTAGAGATTTTGTCCTGTTTAAGTAGAATCTAAGTTGTCTGTGTACATCCAATGAATGCAGAATCTGCTCACCCTTGTTCTGTGGATTGGGGAAGAAAGTTGGCAGATGAATGGTCTAATTAAGAGCCACACTGGATACCACCCTAGGCATGAAAGATGGACTGGTTCTGAGAGCCACCCTGTCTGGATGAAAAATAATGAAAGGCTCCACTGCCATAAAAGCCTGTAATTCTGAAATCCTTCTAGCTGAAGTGACTGCTAAAAGGAAAGCTGTTTTCCAGGAGAGAAATTTTAGGTTTGCAGTAGCAGCTGGCTCAAAAGGAGGGAGAGTGAGTTTTTCCAAAAAAAAATTGAAGTCCAATGCAGGAGTTGGTGCTCTCCTGGGAGGTCTTAAATTTTTGGCCCCTCTGAGATACTGCTTTAGCAGAAGATGAGAGAAGAGGGGAGGTCCTGTGCTGTAATGAGCTGAAATGGCAGAGGCATGGATTTTTATGGAAGAAAAAAATAAGCCCTTGTGAAGCATCTCAGTTAAGTATTGCAGAATCTGAGGAATATTGGGCATTGCTGTGCTTATTCCTTGTGACTGGTTCCAGGCACAGAATCTTTTCCATTTGTCAGTATAAGATTTCCTGGTACTAGGCCTTCTAGCCTCCAACATGACATCCATCACTGATTTGCTGAGGGATGCCAAGGGTGAAATTAGTTGATTAGCCATGCTGCAAGACTCAAAGTTTGGAGCTGAGTGTGCAGAATTTGGTAGTTCTGCTGAGACAGTAGGTAAGGTGTCTGAGGCAAGTGCCACGGAGGAAGGTGTGACACATTGCGCAGGATCAGGTACCAGTGTTGGCGAGGCCAGTCTGGAGCAATCAGAATCATTTTTGGTTTGTCCTGTTTGACTTTTAGTAGAACTTTGAAGAGCAGAGGCAGAGGGGGGAAAGCATAGACTGATAGTTTTTTCCAGCTGAATGATAGATCATCCATTTTCCAAGCTTTTTTGTGATGAATTCTTGTGCAGAATTTGTCCAACTGATAGTTCTGGGGTGAGGCAAAAAGATCTATGTCTGGGTTCCCCCATTTGCGTGTCAACATGTTGAAAACTTGTGGTTCCAGTTTCCATTCGTGTGGGTCCATAAGATTTCTGCCTAGTTCATCTGCCAGAGTATTTAGCTTTCCTGGCAGGAATTGAGCTTGTAGTTATATCTGATAGGTTAATCCTGTTCAGAAGATTCATAATCAATGTCTTGCCTAGGCCTCTTAGAAGGGGGTCGGCTTCCCCCTGATCAGAGTAATTAAATCTTCAGCCATCTTGATCATTCGTTTTTAGGCATAGGGGCCTGCACATGTGGCCCAGGCATCGTTTTTTTAGACATAGTTTAGATTTTGGCCTTAGTTTTGAAGATGGCGTAGGTCTAATATACAAATCTGTAGGCCTGAAAACACCCTCAGAAGCTAGTGCCTGCACAGCGGCTCCGGACCCATCTAAGGTAGAGACATCCGCGGGTTCCATAATTGAAGCATCTCGCGGCATCCAAATGGGTCACAGTACAGGCTTGCGAATCAAAAGTAGTGGGTATCAGAGGCTGCAAAAGCGCATCACTGAGTACAGGTGAACCGGCGACTGGCTTAAGAGAAGCATCGTCATCGGTTTTGGACCTCGATGGTCTGTCTCTGTCTTTTTCTTTGCATTTTTTAGGTATTCTGGTAGTCGGATTCCTAACAGACATTTCTGGATAGTTAAATCTTGAGCCAAAATATTTAGAAGCAAAAATATACCGACATTTAATCGTGTGTTGATTAAATTTAGCACAAAACCAACACCAAGGCACATTGTGGTCAGGGCCTAGGCAAGGAATACAGTACAAATGAAAATCCTTATGAGGTATTTGCTTCCCACAAGTAATGCAATTATTAACTTTTACTAACATCGGTAAGGAGCAAGAAAATGTTTTCCCAATGGGGTACTTAGCTTTTAGTTGAAGACTTCGGTTCTGAAACTCGATAATGAAAATTTCAGGAGTCAGCCAACCGACACTTGCAAACTGCTTCTGCTTCAGGCACCGCAAGGCAAGAAAGACTGATGTAATGGCATTGGCTTCATGTTTTATACCCCTGACGACCTGATGTCATGGAAGAAGGGACAGCAACCGACGCAGGACCCAAGACTTTGTTAATCAGGCTGCCTGAGGGCAACCTGTCAGCAGATTACCCAAATGTATTGACTGCAACAGTGAAACACGAAGAACATCTGATAAAATGAATTTTGACAAACACAACACTAAACAAATACCCTTGCAGTTCATTCTAAATGCTTGCTCTGTCCCTTTCAGTTATCTTGCATATTGCTACCCCTGTACTCCTCCTATATCCTGTATGCCTCTTGCACTATGGTCTTTACATAGCCTGGGCACTGCTCCTTCTGCATCCTTCATGTGCCCTGTACAGGGCTCAAATACCCTGCAAACTGTTCACTTTAAGGGCTTCTTACACCCTGCTCACGCACTCTCTGAACCCTTCTTACTGTTTAATACTTTATCTCCTTTCCTTTTATACACAGTGAGCATTGATCCCACTTCGGCGTTTCATATATGCTGAACATTGTTCTGCCTTCATACACAATGTAGACAGATCATTTTGTAACTTACATGTTTGCTGTACACCGCTTTCTTTGTAAAATTTATACAAATAATAATCCTTTTCCGCCATACCTTCTACACCCTCACACACTGCATATTCTGTACCTCTGTACATTTGAAACCTTCACACACTGCATATTCTATACCTCTAGTACGTTTTGCACACTCACACACTGTATATGTAGAGTCTATCCAGCTGCTTCACTTTACAAGAAGTGAAACAACCCACTACCTAAAGAACTTGCACAGCTGAAATTCTCTTGCAGTTGCAAAATTTTAACAAGGAAAAAAATACAGAGTTAAATGGAAACAACCCACTACCTAAAGAACTTGCACAGCTGAAGTTCACTTGCAGTTGCAAAATTTCACAAGGAAAAAATACAGAGTTAAATTGAAACAACCCACTACCTAAAGAACTTGCATAGCTGAAGTTGACTTGCAGTTGCAAAATTTCACAAGGAAAAAAATACAGTGAGTTAAATTGAAACAAGCCACTGCCTAAAGAACTTGCACAGCTGAAGTTCACTTGCAGTTGCAAAATTTCACAAGGAAAAAATACACTGAGTTAAATGTATGTAAGACAAATTCATAGACTCAGACTAATAATTTAATTTGCTAAGTCATGCACTAGTGTGTTCTGTTTGTAGTGTTGAATCTGCTGGAAGGATATCCCCACCCCTACCCCCACTTACTCATAGGCCTTTTACTGCTGAAGGTGAAGCTACATTAACACAGCATATTTTTCTTTTATCAGTGTAACAGATCCCTGGAAAAGACATTGAAAAGCCAATCCCCGGAATTCATGAAGCTCGGCGCAAGGCCGGCGTTAGGCTTGCGCCGACCATGCGGCGTGCAGTTAGCGCAGTAGTGCCATATGCATATTAATGAAGGCACGCTGCCGCCACATCCACCTGCATAGGAAATGAGCGTGAGTGCATGGGGTGTGTCGAAGTGCCGCATGGAGGCGTGGAAATGTCGGCTGTTGACATGCAACCTAAAATGCTGACTATTACAGTCTGCCTGCAATAGTAATCACACCTGTCAGTGTCTGTGGATACTGAAACATATGCAAAGCATGCAAGACAGTACTTGCAAACACAAAATTAAGAAGCAAACACAAATGCACGTTAGCGAATATCGAGTCTCCATCCCTCGAACAAATTTAAAACCATGTGCCCGTATTCTAATGCAGTGTTGATAGTTATTCCAAGTGGAAGTGAAACGCATCATGTTAGCGCACCGCCAATAGCTAAGTCTAGCCCAATGGTCAGGGTTACCACCTGTCCCACATTGTGAGGGACAGTACACAGCTGGGCAGTTGTGTCCATACCAAAACCATTATAAATGTAAAATATCCTGCGACTGTATGACATAATTATGTCCCACATCACATGTAATAGTCACATACAATAGTTATTTCCATATGTAACATACCACATGTTACAAGAAATAGAATAAGCAAGTAAACAAAACAGAAGGAGCATATAAACTGCTACAACAATAAGCTAACATATAGGCATAAAACAAAAGTATTATCCATTGTACTGACCATGGGTATGTGTAGTCCTGTAGAATCTGATTTGTGTCCGGAATATATCCCATCCTGGCCATATGAAAAGGTGGCAACCCTACCAATGGTCAGAGCATTCAGCCAAAATCCGCCCATCTGCGGTCCAAGCCACTCTTGTCAGGATGTGTCAAAGTTGAACGGGTATTACCCGAGTGTACCTACCATGTCATAAAAGATAAGTATTTGCATGTACCTATGTGCATGATGTACAGCATGTGGAAGGTGAAAAATGCCAGGGTCATCCTCACAACCATACAGGTACCTGACATATGTAGTGTATGCAATGTGTTCCCTTGACCGTGCCATGGGCCATCAATCAAAGAAGGGATGGATGGAGTGTGTGGAATATGTGTGTGTGTGGGGGGTGATGTTATAATCCACAAAGGCGAGACTGTGTTGGATACACAATAGGTGAACTGGAGGTCTATGAGGGAGCAGCAGGTGAATCAGAAAGAAACACAAAGAACAAGCATACACATCCGCAATACAACCTGACGGGCCATACTGTAGAACACAATCCATAGTTTCATAGTTTCATAGTATAGTACTAGGCTATCTGCCCTGGGGCATTTGTAAGCCTAGCCATAGTGATGTGGCTTTTGCCACCCCATGAAATGGTACACAAATGTACAAAATAAATCTAGAATACTGTGCCTCTGTCTAGTAGTGACACAGTGAAAGTCCCCTTATATAATAGAATTAGTTTACTGTGCCCCTGTCTAGCAGTGACACAGATGTGACCCCTGGGGTAAACTTACGATCTCCCATCCACTCATCAAGATTTCTCTTGAAGAGAGTCAGTGAGGGGATCTGCCTAATACGAATTGGGATCCTGTTCCAAAGCATGGGAAGCCTCTGGGTTATGAATCTATCCCTCCAGCATGTCCTATTCATACTTGTGCCGAGGTTTAAGTCTTTAGCTCTCGTGGTCCTGATGGATTTGGATTTTTTGAGGTGGTGCATGTCCATCAGATCCTGATTGGACATGGCCTTGTACGTCAGGCAGAGATCACCTCTGAGCAGGCGGTATGCTACTGAATAGAGCTGAAGTTTCCCTAGTCTGGCAGAATAAGACATATGTTGGAGACCTTTGATCCTTTTGGTGAGGTACTTTTGTGGTATCTCCAGCTGTTGCAAGTGCCGGGTGAGGTACATACCAAATGGGGCATTGTACTCAATCATGGGTCTGATGAGGGAGGAATATAGGGGTACAATGACATCCTTGGATCTGGATGTGAAACCCTTCATGATGAGGTGTGCAAGGCAGAATGTTTTTCTAACCACTTTGGCAATGTGGGTGTCAAATGAGAGGTCGCTGTCTACTTGGGTCCCTAGGTCTCTGATTACTTTACAAACATATGAATATTAAAATGTGCGATACACATGTACTTAAAATGTGCGATACACATGTACAGAAACGTCACCGGCACATACCCACTGAATGGTCTGGATGGAACTGAGCCATCCAACTGCAGCACACCTGGATGCATAATTGAATACCCATCATCCCCTCTACAGCACACAACCCGCCCCCATTCCTGAATGTCTACCAAATCCAGCCATACTCGGACTACTAGCTTGGCGCAGCTATATCTACACATAGTGACCACTACTCATATGTAGTAGGCAGTGTCACCCTAGGTAGTGTCAGGATTGCAAACTATGTATCCCTTGCATGTAAAACCCTATCACATTTTCGTAAATCCAAAAAATCGAAGGTCATTTTCTTGTTCAATTTTTGGATATCCCTCAAGGGATAAGTATCCTGTGCAAACATCAGACTTGGTATCATGACATAATGTCCAGTCCTGTAGACATCTGAACAAAAGTTGTATGTGCAATAGTGGTTCATGAGACTGCTCAGCCTCCTGCCGGTCATGCAGAACCTACTATCCGGATCAAACACCTGCCCATGATGCACGTCTCCCCACATGAATTATAGAGAAAATATACTGTACACAGTTGCATAGTGGCACTTGGAAATAGGGTGATTAAGGCGCTGACGTAAGCAGGGTACCTGCTGTCCCACTTTGTGAGTGACAGTCCCTGTTTGGGTAGGTGTGTCCTGACCAAGAATGATACAATGGCAAATGTCCTGTGATTGCAGGAAATAACTATGTACCATATTTCATGTAACATTGGCCTAAAACAGTTATTTCTGGATGTGAAATACATAAATCGTACAAGAAACAGAATAAGCAACTAAAGTGCTACAGGAATAGGCTCTCATCTAGAAAAATAATTAATGTTCTAAACCCTGTACTGACCGTGGGTATGTGTTGGCCTAAACAATCTGGTGTGACCAGAATATATCCCATCCTGGACATATGAAAATGTGGCAACCCTACCAATGGTCAGAGCATTCACACAATAACTGGCCAGCCTCTTAATCACTCATAAAACCAGTGACCTTTGGAGGAAAAGTGTTGAATGACACTTGAATGAATAATGATAATAATTAAGAGTAATAGATGCTTTTAACTTCAGAAAATAAGTATTAATACATATGCTCTGAATCTGTCAACATGTTTCAAGTTAATAGTACTAATATTGTTGAAGTGTCCGTGATTGTCCCTGATTTGTCATTGCTTTGTCCCAGTCACTGTTGAAATTAGTCCCTGAGTATTTGAGAGGTCCGTACACATATGTACACCAACCAACTGTCATATTTGTTGACAGTATTATTGAATACCTGTAGTGAAGTCATAAGTGATGGCCAGAATAATATCCTTTGGATATAGGGAGGTAAAGGCAGTGTGGATGCATGGTATACATTCAACTGTATGGGAACTGTAAATAGGTATGTAGGTGTATGTACAGACAGATATATATATATATATATATATATATATATATATATATATATATATATATATATATATATATATATATACATGAATGAATGAACATAGTCACATCACAATAAAGAAACACCAGTGGAAACACCCCCACCCTTTATTATGTAGTGCCAACATAATAATCTGGTCAGAGGTGCCCAAACACCTGTGTCTGTAAACACAGGTAGAATGTTAAAATTGGGACCAACTCTGTCCATGTGCTATGTCTGACATTTGAACAGGTACAGGGAAGTTCCGGTCACCAGTCAAACAAGCCTAAACCCAGATCACCACATGAACACCCTGACAATCAAACACACGTATGTGCCAGGACTATATGCTTTGGAGTTCTGAATATCCTTGGAGTGAGTAAACATGCAGCACGGGTCCAGAGCAGTAGGGAATAGGGAATGTCACATGTGTAGTACTGCGGTTTTCCCAGCAGGAGAATTGATGCCTGCTGTGTAAGTGAAGCGGTGAGGCATATGTTAGGGTAGCTATGAACCATGGGTATACATATAAATGAAGCAGAACACCAATAGTGTAGTGATTAGAGCATCCGCCTAACGTAAAGGCATTTCCGGTTCAAGTACGACTAGCACATATCATTTTCTTGTGTAAGGAATGCCTCTGTGCTGTAAAGCCAACATTTAAACATGTAAAGGTGAACATGTGTTTCACATGGGGCCATTAACCGGATTCCTTCAATCAAAGTGGTACTGTCATAATGAATAAGGCACACGTAAGCACAAAGAAGTGGCAGTAAACATATGTAACTCACAATAAGCATATGCAAGTGCACCTGCACGGGTGTAAGCAGCTCCCAGCTAACAAATGTATGTTGTTATGTACAGATGTAACTTGTATACATATATATATATATATATATATATATATATATATATATATATATATATATATATATATATATATATACGTATTATCGCAACCAGATTTTCGTGGTTGAAAAATTCATATGCTGCAATGAAAATGAGTGCGGGAAATACCTTGAGGTGCTATTTTACATCCTTACTGATGAAAAATCAGTTTGGCTTGCATTCAGGAAATGAAACAATCGTGCAAGTCTTCTTCATGTTTTGCGTGCATTACATATGCACACTTCAATTGGAAGGACTGCTGTCTTACTGAGGAAAAGAGTAGTTTAACTGGGAGGAAGGAATGCTGAGAAGAAAAACATAGACAATTGTTATTCTAATCCCTTAGAACTGCCCAATAACTTTACATTACAAATTGTTCCTGTTCCTAAAAGTAATGTAAAGTTTTTGGGCAGTTATAAGGAATTAGAATAGCATTTTGAATAGTAATCAGGTCTGCCCTATCATTACTCATAGTTGGCATTTCTTCTGGGCAAGGATATCAGTAATTTCCTGTTCATCTTCACTTTGCTGTTTGGGGAAACAATTTTGTTCGAGTTTTCATGCAGCCGCTTCCCCCAACAATCAAAATCCTGCAGTGAGTGCATATACACTGGTGAGAGAAACAGCATCTGAAAATGTATTAAATTCACCATCCAAACTGTGATATTACACACTCGTATGAACTCATAATAGATACACTTAAGAACCCAACCAACAGGACGATATCAGCCATTATAACTCAAGATTGCATCTGCAATGCATGCAAGACAGGGAGAGGGTTTCTCAAATTGTCCCTGTTCCTAAAAGTAATGTGAAGTTTTTGGGTTGTTGTAAGGAAGTAGAATAACAGTTGAAAGTGTTTCATGTACTTGGATTTGTTTATGTATGTGCATATCACTCTGGTTGCGATAATACGTAAGTACCAGATACAGACCAGGCATATGTTACTGGGAGGTCCAGTAAACAAACATTTACCTCCCACACTGCCCAGCTAGGCCGGTCAGACATACAGACTGTGAGCGCAGCTGGGGGATGAACACACCCCTACACACTGCCCACTCTCCCCGTCAATAAAGCAATGTGCAATAAAGGTAAATACACCGCTGCTTTCCAAACCACCGGCAGGAAAGTACCAGTGGGAGAGATCTGCAAGGTCTTCACTTTAAATATGGATAACGGGTTCCTTTGCGGGAGACCAAAAATTCGCCATACAGGCGAACCTGTGATTATCGATGTGAGCAGGATGTAGCTGTACATGGAACAGTAGGTTGTGCAAGTGTAATAACACATGGGTTGACAAAACGTATGACATGTATCCCGAGATGGGGGCAGTGGGCAGTGTGTAGGGGTGTGTTCATACCTCAACTGTGCTCACAGTAAGTATTAGTCATGAGTGCTGTAGAGGGGTGTCAGGTAGGTGAATCATGGGTATGCAATAATGGGCCTAAGTGTGCAGATGTTGGTTGGCAGAGATGTATTAGGCCCGCCCAGTGGAAGTAATTAATATTCCTATGTGGGCACTGCAGACACTCATACCTCCCAAACCTGAAGAGCATTTCTAATGGATAGTCCAGAAAGCATTGGGGGAACACATAGAAAATATGTCAGTGCCCTGTACCCAATTATCATGGACGTCCGTGATTACGAATCAGAATGTAACACAGTCCTACCTAAACCCTTCCAGAACTAGTGATATTAGGTGGACGGGTGGCGGAATACACATGATGACTAATGACAACACATATATATATATATATATATATATATATATATATATATATATATATATATATATATTACTGTAGATATAACATGTACATACCTAAGTTACGGTACAGCAATTACGAGTAACATATGTTCAGACTGGGCATATGTTACTGGGAGGTCTGATCAACTAACATCTACCTCCCACCACCCCAGCTAGGCCGGTGAGACATACAGACATGCAAGAAAGGTAAATACACCACTGCTTTCCAGACCACCGGTAGGAAAGTACCAGTGGGAGAGATCTGCAAGGTCCACACTTTAAAAATGGATCATGGGGTCCCTTGTGGGATGCCAAAAATTTCTCTCTTTGGCAACCTGTAATGATTGACATGGCCAGGATGTAGCCGTACATGGAACAGTAGGTTGTGCAAGTCTGATAACAAATGGTTTGACAATACGTACGACATGTGTCCCGAGACAGGTAGAGTGGGCAGTGTGTAGGGGTGTGTTCATACCCCAGCTGCGCTCACAGTAAGTATGTGTCATGTCACGTAATGACTAATGACAACATGTATGAGTCATAAACAGCATGTACCTCGACAAATGTGAATGAACACATATGTCCTGTGACTGTCAATGTGTCAGATTAATAGAACCAATCATCTAAATGTGTCCCTGAGGGTGTTATGCAGTGTCCCTGATACAGTGTTCATTCTCCCCCATTTGTATGTGAGGTCTGCTAGTGACGGAAAGCGCATATTCCGCCAACCACCTTAGGTAGATGATAGCATAATAGTTTGGGGTTACCACCTGTTCGTCTTTGTGAGGGACACTCCACTCTGGCCAGTTGTGTCCTGCAAAATGAATGTTACAGCACATGGCCTGTGATTTCTGGAAAAGAGTTCATATATTGTTTGTAGTGGTTGCATAAAATGATTTTGTTGTATCTGAAACACCTAGATGCTATAGGAAACAGTATTATATTACAAGAATAACCTTAACTAATGCAAACCGGTGAAGTAGTCAATATTCTACTGGCTGTGGGTTTGTGTTGCCTTGCCAAATCTGACATCTCTACATATAGGTCCTATAGGGCTGTCACCTTTCCAAATGGCCAAAGTGAGACCTGTTCCGTAGAAATGTCAGATGTACCAGGTCAGAACATACCTACAGCCATGCATAGTACAGAAATATGCATATTAGCACAGATCAAAGCTTAGACTAGCAGCAGCCAACTTGCTTATGCAACCTCACATAACATATCGAAGTGTAATTTATACAATAACTGTTACATGCAACTATTAGAGAAATGTAGAATATAATATTGTCCTCTAATCAGGACATTTGCTATGGATAAATTATTCTCGCATGGCACATATGCCTAATGAGGGACTGTCCCATGCAAAGTGGGAAAGGTGTTACTCCTAATGTCTCACTTCTGCCAATTTAAAAGGTGGAAAACCTACAATAGATATGGGGTAGTATGACCCGGCAGAAAGATGTGTTTCCCAAAACACATTTACATGTCTGCATTGCAAAGTATCTGTTCCCATGTATCAGCCAGATGGGAGCAGATTGTATGAGAAACACGGATATAATATGATTATGTCACTGGACAGGCCACCGATTCCGTACAGTCGAACGCCTGCCGTCACATAATGGTCAGCCATACCTGATACTGTAATCATGTAGTCCAATGTAATAGGCATCACAAGGGATTGCGCCCACCCAGCGTGAGTGACAAATGCAAGCACCAATGTCGGTGCACGTGCAAGTGAGGGAGCGAGCAGGTGTAAGCGTGTTTGTCTACCAGTATGCGAGTATTGCACTGTTAAAGAAATGTGGAGTCTAAACAAGTATAAGGAGCTGTAACCAGAGGTCAGCAGTGCTTAACACTGTGCAAACCCACACACAACTGCTCCCAAATGCTGCAATGTGCCTTACCCACTCCGTATCCAAAGGCCTTGTTCTGGCCGCAAACAAAGAACCATCCTTTGCAAGTGTTGGTAGCAACACCCTGCACACACAGCTGATCTGAATTACCAATACACCATGGCATATATACAGACAATAGACAGTACCGCACACATTCAATACAGCACAATCATCCAACAGTATAGCAATGTATTGGCAGATATGTCCAGACTACTGGTGTTTGCAGACCTGACCGTCTTGTGTGTGAGCATGCCCAGTATGACTGTTACGCATGTTGTCGACTGACATTACCATCATACCTTCATGTGCTTGAGCATGCCCAGTATGGTCAACTGGATCGCATGTGTCACATGTCCAGGTAGTCAGTATTGTGGTGCCGACCCCTGCATTGTACACTGACAGGTGGCATGCTGTGTCTGCAGGGTAGCCAATGGTCATGTGGCATTGATTGTTGCTACATTTCTGCACAGGGTGGGGGGACATCCATTGGTATCCACATACCTACACAGCACCAGGGGTGGTGCACATGACTTTCACATGTGTATGTTGGAAGAGGGGCACAGCTGACAGTTGTACACTTTTGCTACTACTGTACTGGTATGCCAGGTACTCCATTTCAGTGTGTGGACCTACCTAATGTGCTGGCTAGAGGCATACCAGTGTACTTCAGATCCTAGCTTTAATTACCAGCATAGTGGTTTCAGACGTCCTAGCCTTCACAACCTACATCTAACTGACTGGCCTGCTGTAGTCTGTGTGTGTTTCTGTGGGGGTTGGGGTCATCCATTGGGCATATCCAGAGGCCATTGTATAGCATTTGTCTGTATTGGTCTACACCTGTCCAGCTGTTTGAGACTTGTGTGGGCTGTATGGACACACATGATGTTCAGCCCATAACCTGCAGTGGGATAGGACACCCTGTGTACTACTGGCTACTACTGTGACCCCGGTATGTGCTATGGATGTCATGGTGCCACTATGGATGGTTACTGTCTGCTGCCTTAACATTCAGCCACCAAATTCCCTTGTATGCTCACATCCATACCATAGCTACAGGTAAAAATGCATTCTAACACAACTGCCAATTGGTAGGTTGATAGACTTACCTTGAGGGTATGCCAGACCTGAGGATGGTGCTGGAGGGCTGCCTATGTCAGATGCACACAGTGCACTTCCTATACATGGCTACGCACAGGTAGTGTCATGTTTGGCATCCCTTTTACTGTCTGTGCGAGTCAGAGAGGGTGAAATTCCCTGGGTACCTACTGTGTCGGTGCATATGCCACGCACCAACACAGTAGGTACTGTGTCAGTGCATATGCACTGCATTGCCTCTTTGCCAAGGGCAGGTCATACTGTGCATGCCTCCTTTCGCCTACTGGGTTCAGTTCAGGTAGTTCCTCCTCCGAGTCACATTGTGCCTGTACAGGCCTTGGCATTGGTGGGGGGGGGTTGTGTGGCCCTGCCCCATGCTGTTCCTGCTGCAACTGTTTCCGCAGGATCATATTGTGTAGCATAACACATACCATAACAATTGGGGTGCATGTAGCTAGTGAATACTGCAAGGCTCCACTGGATGTGTCCAGACACCGGAACCATGACCTGAGCATCCCAAACACACGCTCAAGTATATGTCTTGCCTGTGTGTGTGCCTCATTATGGTGTAGCTGTTCAGGTGTGTGTGCATTGCTGATGGGTGTTATCAGCCATGACTCCAGTGGTTACCCAGCATCCCCCACTAGGTGACTGTAGGGAATGTCCATATTGGCAAAGGTGTGGTACAGCTGCGTCAGATGCCATATATCGGAATTGTCATAGCTTCCAGGGCAGCCAGCACACACATTCAGTATAATGCCCTGGCCATCGCATAAGACCTAGCTGTTGATGAAGGGTATGTCCCTGCGGTCAATGTAGGCCCTACCCCGCTCACCGGGTGGTGCTTTGATGCATACGTGCGTGCAGGCTATAGCACCCAGTACTCCAGGGTAGTCTGCCATTTGGTGGAAGAGACGCATATTGCTGGTCAACACCTCACGTGTGTTGAGGACATGTACGTGCTCACTGGCATGTGGTGACATGGTGTCTAGGAACTGGTGCGATACTCTGGATGCAGATGCCTGTGAGATCCCCATGATATCCCCAGTTGTGCTTTGGGAGGACCTGTGGGTAGTATACCTAGGCCTACACATACCTTGGTATCCACTGGGATGGGTTTCCCTCAGCCTGTTAGAATGTGCCAGGTGTGGCTGGCACAGCTCAACAAGCTGCTGTAGAAGGTCTCTGTCTACCCCATAGTGCTCTACTATCTCCAGCACATGTAGCCTCTGGTAGGTTACCCTGGGTCTGTAAAGTCTTCTCTGTCTCTTCACTAAGGGTTGGTCGGCAGCATTCACATCCTCACCACCATCAACCTCCTGCACATGTTGGTCTATGTTGCCTGCTGCAGCCCTTCTCATTTGGTTGGATTGTGTCGAGAAATGTCCCTGCATGTATACACCGGTGGTGTAGAGTGTGGAAGAAACCTGTGTGTATGGTGCTTGGTCACTTTACTGTAGTGTTCTGGGCTGGGCATGTAATCTGCTGATTGTGCTAATTATCACCTGTTTGCACAGCTTGTTCACCTTGACTACTCCACTACTGCTGTTGTCCCTCCCAATTTCACTAGGCAGGTATAGACACACCCCTAGCTTAGGCGTGCTAAGGCAGGAGCAATCCCGAAGCACAGGGCTCCAATGTACATACAGTATGCCTGACACCCCCCCCATGCTTTCACCTATATTCGAATCCTGCACCCGGCTATCTATACACATACACTCTTGGGACCTGCATCACACCCTCGGGATAAATGGGATTCACTATTTTCAACCTCATTTGCATAGTATTGTCTTCTAATGCATAGTTACATGACCCTTACTGAGCCTCCAAAATAATAACCACTGCTTACTGTCGCTCAGATCCACACACAACTGGTTAAAGGTGCCTTACTATCACCGTATTCAATGTCCCTTGTTCTTCCCAGCAACAAGATAACCAGTCTCTACACAACTAGAACCCAGGATTCTGCACACCACAGACGATGTGCTTTACCACTAAGCCATGGCAGATACACATACATCCAAGGTGATCACGTACAGATCATCCAGCACAGACATTCAGTAGTATAGGACATGTATTCCATCATGTAGATTTATGTGTGCTAATGTCCACATATATATATATATATATGGATCACCTTTAGATGCCCGAAAGCTCACTAGACTGACAAGGAATCTGTCGGACCAAAATCACCGACAACTGCATAGCTCGACAAACAGTATTCCCGACACTGAATTAACCGACATTGCCGTACTTGATACACCAACATAAACGTAAACGAGTACAGTCCCATACGCAACTCCTTCATAAAATGACATGAGTATAAGAGTTGTATTTAAAACAACTATTGCACTTTCAAACTTAACTCTTCTAAACTAAACATCCACATTTGTGATACTGCTCACAAATGGTAACATAAAGTATACCAGTGAAATGACAAAACGATATTTCTTCCCACTGTGCACCGTGCATATATTCCCACTTCTGTAACGCCGACTGTACCATTTCAAAACTAATACTCACATTTGCTAATGACACTTCCTCTGTACCATTTCAAAGCCAATACTCGCATTTCAAAACTAATATTCGCATTTGCTAATGACACTTCCTCGTAACAATGTAGAGTAAATTTACTTCCTTAAAGCTTCAACAATCTAGCAATACTGGTAATAAACTCCATAGTACTGTACTCTCCTTTATTGCCAATAACAGTGGCGAACTTTTCATGTCGCTGTAGTACTCTACGTTTTTTAGGAGACGGTGGTATTCCAGTTGAAAGTGTAATACGTAACTCATCCACCCTATTCTGCTCTTGCGCTAACGCTTGCATAAGTATGTGTAGATCAACGCTTCCAGATCCTAGTAACACTTTAGTCGCCTATGCCAGGCTTCCACAGAGTTCTGGGTTCGCGGTAGATTTAGTTCATTCAACTCCGAAATATTCCAAAACGAAATCGGAAATAACAGTGGGAACCTCACTGAGCTTCTCAGCCTAGTAGCAAACTTCCGCAGCCTACCATGTATATACCAGTCGGAAAAATATCTCAGTAATTCACAACCTTCAGATGGGAAACACGCTTGCAACTGTTCAAAGGTAGCTTTAACTTCGGATTCTTCAAGAAATGCTAGTGATACTAGCGATTTTACCTTTAACTGAAACAATATATCTGTGTTATACAATCTAGATAGTCCCAAAGACTGTACTTTCCGCCATATATTCTTGCCAAAATGAAATAGACAACCTTTACATTTCACCCCTTCAATATTCACTCTAATACTCTTTATAGCAGCAACTTCAAAGTCACACAGAATAAATTGCACGTTACATTCTAAGCCATTGCTACTGAGTAAATGGAACACACAATTCCATAACATGTTATAACATTTCAAGGACTTGTTACTCATTAGCACATATACTAATGGAACAACTTTACTGTAACAGCCGCACTTCACAAAGCCATGAATGCTGTAGAGTTGTCGACAGCTGACTTCTTTACCGAAAAATGTACCGTCCAGTAACCATATGGTAGCGGTACTTATGTCACATAGATTGCTGGTAGTAGTAAAGACATACACTACACTACCGCTAGTTTTGTCAGCCATACGCTCAGAAATAAATTTACCAGACTTTACCGGATAGTGTATAGTATCCACATTCATAAGGGTAACTTCAGAGTTTCTACGCACAACATTTTCCTTCCGTCGTACCCTGCCAATTCTCTGCAACAGTGATCTCCTGCTAGATATAGCTTGTATAGCTTCCAGTGAAGTCGACGCCATCGCAATATCTACTATAGCACATGGATTGTCCCTGCTGTACTTTGCCCTAACTTTAACCTCTGCATTTACGTTGTACCGCTGTAATTCCGCAGGATCACCAGAATGGTCATGGAACACAGATTTCAGCAGTTTTTCACCCTCCGAAACGACAACAGTAATAGCCCTACCTTTGCATTTGGAATACTTCTTTTCTTTACATGCCCAATATTGCCTGTTGCCTCTACTTCTTTCCAAGTGATAAAGATATCCATCGAGTTCTAGCATGGGTTTACATCGCTGGGACAAGATTGTTTTGTATATCATTCCCAGAATTCCAGGTCCAACATCCGCCATCATTGCAGTTTAGTGAGACACTTTCCGGTACGCGTATGTTACATTTAAATACTCATCTGCTATATTACGTACTTAATAACTATGTAGTGGCATTTATTTCAATTGTCGGTATTTTAACATTCAGTAATTGCAACTTTCGGTATTTGGTGATTTCGGGCATTGCGAGTCGGGGAATCTGGTTTCGGGATATTGCAGTTTCGGGCATCTAAAGGTGATCCATATATATATAGATATATATATATATATATATATATATATATATATATATATATATATATATATATATATACATACACACACACACACACACACATATACATATACACACACATACGTAGATATAGAATTTATATCACAACAGTGGACCACATGACACCAAAGCATTAGACAAGAATGAAAAGGAAACCACATGTGCCACCTGCATTATGTAGTGGTGTTACCATCAAGGCAAGTGTGTTTCGTTGCGTCACATGGGTCAGACTGTATTAAGGGTAAGAGTAGGGCTGCTGACATTTACTCACCAGACCTATTGGCGAATGTATGTGTATGTCTTGCCAATCCAGTCTCCTGGGCGATTATGACATTTGTGGACACTATATAGGACAACAACAAAACACACTCAACACATCCTGGAGCTAGCTACTCACAGATACCAACACATAGGATATGACTGCCAAACACACACACCTGTCATGCCTTAGAATAGAACACCTACCTGTTAATTCTATCACACTACAGCATTATGTAGTTAAAGAATGCACTGCAAAGATTATTGGATCACAGCACTCCCAGAGGCATACTTCTAGGTGGGTGACACCATCAGCAATGGAAAAGACGCCGATAGGGATTGTATGGAGAGTGAGCAGTCTAAAACCATTACTCTGTCCCCAGGCAGATGGAAACACACACACACACACACACACAGACACACACACACACACACATGTGTCAGGGCTGGGATTAAAACATAGACCCAACTACCTTATCACACTACAGCATTTCGCAGTTACAGAATGCACTACCGAGATTACTGGATCACAGCACTCCAAGAGGCATACTTCTAGGTGGGTGACATCATCAGCAATGGAAAAGATGCTGATAGGGATTGTATGGAGAGTGAGCAGGCTAAAAGCATTACTCTGTCCCCAGGCAGCTGGAAAAACACACACACTTGGCAGGGTTGGGATTAGAACATAGACCTAACTACCTTATCACACTACAGCATTAAGCAGTTACAGAACATGCTACTGAGATTACTGGATCACCACACTCCCAGAGGCATACTTCTAGGTGGGTGACATCATCAGCAATGGAAAAGATGCCAATAGGGATTGTATGGAGAGTGAGCAATCTAAAAGCAGTACTCTGTCCCCAGGCACTGAAAACACACACACACACACACACACCACACACACTTGGCAGGGTTGGGATTAGAGCATAGACCTAACTACTTTATCACACTACAGCATTACGCAGTTACAGAACATGCTACCGAGATTACTGGATCACCACACTCCCAGAGGCATACTCCTATGTGGGTGACATCATCAACAATGGAACAGACAACGATAGGGATTGTATGGAGAGTAAGCAGTCTAAAAGCATTACTCTGTCCCCAGGCAGCTGGAAACACACACAACTGGCAGGGTTGGGATTAGAACATAGACCTAACTACCTTATCACACTACAGCATTACGTAGTTACAGAACATGCTACTGAGATTACTGGAGCACCACACTCCCAGAGGCATACTTCTAGGTGGGTGACATCATCAGCAATGGAAAAGACGCCGATAGGGATTGTATGGAGAGTGAGCAATCTAAAAGCATTACTCTGTCCCCAGGCACTGAAAACACACACACACACCACACACACTTTGCAGGGTTGGGATTAGAACATAGACCTATCTACTTTATCACACTACAGCATTACGCAGTTACAGAACGCGCTACCGAGATTACTGTATCACCACACTCCCAGAGGCATACTCCTAGGTGGGTGACATCATCAGCAATGGAACAGACACTGATATGGATTGTATGGAGAGTGAGCAATCTAAAAGCATTACTCTGTCCCCAGGCACTGAAAACACACACACACACACACACACACACACACACACACACACACACACACACACACACACACCACACACACTTGGCAGGGGTGGGATTAGAGCATAGACCTAACTACTTTATCACACTACAGCATTACGCAGTTACAGAACATGCTACTGAGATTACTGGATCACCACACTCCCAGAGGCATACTCCTATGTGGGTGACATCATCAACAATGGAACAGACAACGATAGGGATTGTATGGAGAGTAAGCAGTCTAAAAGCATTACTCTGTCCCCAGGCAGCTGGAAACACACACAACTGTCAGGGTTGGGATTAGAACATAGACCTAACTACCTTATCACACTACAGCATTACGCAGTTACAGAACATGCTACTGAGATTACTGGAGCACCACACTCCCAGAGGCATACTTCTAGGTGGGTGACATCATCAGCAATGGAAAAGACGCCGATGGGGATTGTATGGAGAGTGAGCAATCTAAAAGCATTACTCTGTCCCCAGGCACTGAAAACACACACACACACACCACACACACTTTTCAGGGTTGGGATTAGAACATAGACCTAACTACTTTATCACACTACAGCATTACACAGTCACAGAACGCGCTACCAAGATTACTGTATCACCACACTCCCAGAGGCATACTCCTAGGTGGGTGACATCATCAACAATGGAACAGACACTGATAGGGATTGTATGGAGAGTGAGCAGTCTAAAAGCATTACTCTGTCCCCAGGCAGCTGGAAACACACACAATTGGCAGGGTTGGGATTAGAGTATAGACCTAACTACCTTATCACACTACAGCACTATGCAGTTACAGAATGTGCTACAAACATTAGTGGATCACAGCACTCCCAGAGGCATACTTCTAGGTGGGTGACGTCATCAACAATGGAAAAGACACCGATAGGGAATGTATGCAGAGTGAGCAGTCTAAAAGCATTACTCTGTCCCCAGGCAGCAGGAAACATGCACACTTGGCAGGGCTGGGATTAGAACATAGACCTAACTACTTTATCACACTACAGCATTACACAGTTACAGAATGCACTACCAAGATTACTGGATCACAGCACTCCCAGAGGCATACTTCTAGGTGGGTGACATCATCAACAATGGAACAGATGCCGATAGGGATTGTATGGAGTGTGAGCAGTCTAAAAGCATATTACTGTCCCAAGGCAGACGGAGACAAACACACGCCAGTGGTATGAGCAGGACAACTGCCTATCTACGGACCACTATTACAACACTACATAGATACGAGACGTGCCACGGACATTACACCTTTCAAGACAGTCAATATGACCTTCTAGGAATGCGGACATCGACATGGATGCTGGCAGTTACGGTGTACATACCTGTGAACCAGTGTGTTCAATGTAGGAATCCATCCTGAAGTTGGGTATGGCCATCTATTGCCTGGATGACCACTATCACTATACAAAATTACAATGGTCATGCCCATACACAGAGGCACATAACCGACACAAGGTGTCACTGGGTATGCTCACACACTTAGTAGCACACGTCCGTTTGGAATGCATTATGTGTCCATCTACACAACGGCGTACTGGGTATGCTCACACACTTAGTAGCGAAGGGCTGTCTTGTATGCACTCTGATTCTAAACACGGAAGGGCAGAGTGTGTCGATAGTCATCATTGTTAGCATGAACACTGCACTACATATATCTGACACCGGTCTTCTACACAACGTCTGCTGCTGTCTATCACCTTAGCTGTACCAATCTAAACCTGGCACACTAATACCACCCGTGGTGATGTCCTGCCAGGAGTGGCTACTTCACCCATATAGTACCACTCATAGACGAATGTGCTGAAATCAGGTAAATACCCTGACACTTATAGGACAACTGCATTGTATGTGTATGCTAAACAGTGCTAGATGTGTAGCGTTCGTAATCACAGCTGCCAATCTAGATCCAACAATGGGGAATACTGACATCTGTGCAGTCAGGAACACCTGGCATAAGGCTCAGTTGTGCACAATAGCACTACCACCGTATACCTCAGATACAGACATGTGGGCCATAACACCGTTATGGACCACTCCAGGTGATAGTGTCCCCATGTACATGAAGGCCACTCACATGTACTGACCAGTACATTCTCAAAAGCCATCACAGATGTGTCAGGTGCAGATCACAGTGTCAAAGGCCGCATTCTAGGATGTAGCCCTCAGAGATCTCCATGTCCTTGGACCAGCAACACACATCCATATATTAGTACAACACCATGTTACTCATTACCATTGGACTGTACCTAGCTCTACAGCAACTGTGCAGACTACCCATGTACTGACAGGGTTCCATCATGTGTTATGCAATGCAATGATACCACTGTTCATAACCATGTTGGCTGTACACATAATAGGGTCCCTGGGACATATACAGCTGTAACAGATTACTATTGCTGTACACCAGTAAACACACTCATGTTTGGATATGACATGCATGTACCTGCAGTGGATATGTACATGCTCCACACACACACACAACACATATGTACATAGCATAGCTTTTGCTGTCCATCGTGCAGACAAGTGGCTACAACAATTACATGCATGCACATGGAAGGTAGGTCCATAGCTGTTGAATGCTAACAGTACATAAGGCCTAATAGCAATGTTGACTGAGTTAACATTCCCTCTGTACTGGTTACCCATGACAACTATCATATCATACAACAGTCCATGTGTCATGCATGTCATCACACATGTCCACCAATTGCAATGCATACAAACATGGCTAAATGACAGGAATGTAGGACCTACACACATGTGCATGTAGTGGTGTGCATTCAGCTGCCGTGTGTGCAGTAGCTGATGTTTGCAGTTTATCTGTGTCTTACTACAACATGCAGTTGTAATGCAGCCCCATCATTGACACCTGTATACGGTAAAATACTGACAGTACGGCAAGATGTACATCAGGTATGGATGGATGTGTGTACATAAAGTGGTGGACCAGCTTTGCAGATGGATGTTTGCTGAAGACAGCTCACAGGTGTGTCACAAGCCATCCTACCATAACATGTGCAAACACTAAGCTATATTTCTGTTAATTGAAGGTGAAGACATACAACCTGCACAGCGGTCAGGGTATCACTGACTGCAAATCACTTGACACCTGTAACACTTAAGTCCTCCCATGTGCATATAGCAGCACAATTGCCAAAGGTAGGGTCGGTACACATTGTAATGCGGGCAATACTGCTGCATGTCTGTCATACGTGTCATAAGATAGCAGGTGTTTGATTCACAGTACTGCCATGTGTGTTTGCTTGTGTGTCCATATATGTCACGTATGGTGGGGAATACATCCCAATTGTTACACACCCCTGTACACTGTTGTAGAGATCTGTACATACTGCAGTGTAGAAAGCAAGACATAGGCAGGGGTGGTGTGTGCATCACACACATGTTAGCTATTTGTATGTGCATGACATAGGTGAATTCAATTGTGGACTCCACAGTGTGTGTGTGTATGTATGTATGGCTGTCTGGTCCATGGAGTGAGGATGTATGCTACCATAGTGAACAGATAGGACCCCTAACCCCTCTAGGTGATGCAATCTACTACCCTGTTGATGCCATCGGTCTTAGGCTTTACTGACTACCTGTACAAGTTCATTCTCTGTGTTGCGTCATGTGGGTGCACAGTACTGTAATGGTGATTACCACATAGGCAGGGGTCCTCACCTCAACACTATCAAGTGTGTGTGTGTGTGTGTGTGTGTGTGTGTGTGTTATAGTGTCATTGACCCAGTGAGTGTGGGCATGTTACTGTGTCTGAATACATGTGTGCAAATTCCTGTGTGTGTGTGTGTGTGTGTGTGTGTGTGTGTGTGTGTGTGTGTGTGTGTGTGTGTGTGCATGTATGTATGTGTGTGTGTGTGTGTGTGTGTGTGTGTGTGTGTGTGTGTGTGTGTGTGTGTGTGTGTGTGTGTGTGTGTGTGTGTGTAGTTGTGTGTTCTCATCCTGTAATGTGAATGTGTATTACTGCTACACAATGAGGCCTCATGCTATCAACTGGCCTCTACCCTTGACATCAGCTAGACCGCTGTGTAAACCCCCCGCACCATGTAACTGTACCTGTGATGTCACCCGGTATGGATGTCACGTCTCTAGCCATGGAAGCTTAGTACACAGCTCACATGCTCCTGGATCAGTAGATGTGTAGACATCTTTGGAATGTCAGCCTTTCTAACAGTGAGGTTGAGGCTACGTATAGCATGCTGGTATTGTCATACATACCTGTGAGTAGTCCACATTTACACATGGGAAACTGCAAACACTGGTACTTAATGGCACATGCAATTAGACCTTAAGAATGGAAGCAGGGCATCATTACCAACATGCTGTTACTGTTGTTACCAAGACACATACTGTGAACATAAAACAATGCATTCTAAATCTGTACTACATGGTATGTCTGCTGTGTGTCAACAGTACACAACAATTGTAATATACACTTATCTCCCCATTGTGTTCACCCTGTGCATCAGACCATATGAGCATGTACCTGCATCAATGGTGTGGATGACAGGGATGCGGCACAGGCATCATCATATGCACAGGGTGATAATGTTTGCCAGGGGCCTAGGCTGCACCAGTGGATGACATTATGTGTGTAGGTTAGGGCCTGTGATCTAATTGGCCATGTGTGGTTGTTATGCATGTGAGTGTTGCGGTGCCCTACAGATGTTTCTGGTGTGTGCGTGTATGTGTGCACACAGTTCTGTCATGTGTCCGACCTACACAGGGGTATTATTGACAGCTCCAGATTGTACAGACCAGGATTTACAGCTCACTGTGTCCAGCCACGTGACCTGTGCCTGCCAGGGGTTGCATGGGCACTACCAGGCAGAGGTACAGATTGGGTACTGTCCGATGGCACATGTCCACTGGAACCGTGTCCCCACTTTGACCATCCAGGGCCAAGTCCACATTGCCTGCTGTGTCCTGGTGTGGACAGCACAGCACCAGCTGCACTGCTGCTGCTACCGGCACTATGGGTGCGGGCATGTGAGGTAGCTCATTCACGTAGACCTGCACCAGGTGGTGTAGCTGGCCTACATCCACGTGCTCTATGCCTCACTCCTACCAGATGTTCCAACACAGACAGCTCACACTAGCGGATTGTCATGCCATGATCAAGGATTCCAACCATGTCACCCAATGATCTATCCAAAGCTTCAGCAATCTGCTGTTGAGCATTTTCCAATGCCTGGATGTTGTCATTTAAAGAACAGATAGCAGCCCTCTGAAGCCTCTGCCCTTCTCTGTTCTGCCATTCAGCATGTGTCTGTGCTGCCATTACAGTCTGAAACATGCGTCTGGTGACACCAGCTGCTGCGCTCTGTCCTGCAGGTGCATGTCGGCCAGAGGTCCTCCTACGAGCAGCACTGGCCACATGCCTGTGTGGCACATCTGCAGTCATTTGACTGACACCATGGTGTGAAGACACACCTTCCATAGCCACCACACATTGTTGTTCTGTTCCAAGCTAACACACGCTAACTGTCCTTCCTCTATGGCCACTGGTGATGGGGTATGTGTTGGCATGAGAACTGCATGCAGGGAAGAGGGGGAATATAGGTGGAATGGCAACCAATGGCACAGATTCAGACCCTGACAACCCTGCCTGTACCTCAAGCATATATTCATCATCACTGCTAGAGTCTGTGGGGACACTAACATCAGATGGACTGCAGGAGGGTAATGCACCTACATCACCTGTGAAGGCAAACAAAGACTCTACATTACAATAGAGACACACACACACACACACACACACACACACACACACACACACACACACAGATGCACACACACACACACACACACACACACACACACACACACACACACACACACACACACAGACACAGACACAGACACACACACACGCACACACACACACACACACACACACAGACACACAGACACACACACACCATGCATGTGGTTTGACAGAAGGCATGCAACATGCATGTGATACAGCAGACGGCATGCAGCTCAGACATTAATAGTGGTAGTTATCATACATCCTTGGGTTGCACACAACAGCAAGCATGTGTCATAGCAGAAGCCATGCATTTCACACAATCATGGTAGTAAGCATGCATCCCTGTGATACACCATGTGGACCAGCACAGGTTAACAGTACACATGGCTGATGTGAGGCATATGACCTTGACATTAACATGTAGTATGACATGTAATTTGCTGACGTGTGCATTGACATGCATACATGTTTGAAAAATGGTGTCCTGACACATGTACAGCGGTGTAATGGTGTCACATTGCAGTGTTGTCTGTACGCCCTACAGATAGAATGCACTTTTAGCAGATGTGCATGACCATTGAAGGGTATTATGAGGCATCTATATTGCTATACAGTGTGAAGTATAGACGCAGTGCCATTGCATGGAATCATGAATCGTCTCTATTGCTATACAGTGTGGAATACACACACAGTGCATAGCCATGACTGTGTGCATACACAATACATAAATACTGTGGATTGTGACCCACGTCGCTGAGGTGTATACACACTAAACCATGATGTGTCCTGTGTGACAGGTTACTGAAAGACATACGGATGACACCCCTTCACAACTGCTAACATTTCTTAGCTGCCTAGCAATCATGTCCACACATGGCAGACTTGTCAATACACCATGTCCCACATGACATTTATGTACCACACACACGAGGTGCACGGCTGACAGTGATGTCCAACAGCAGCAAGGGAAATGTATGGTATCTGTGGCCTGATGTGGTGTCTGTGTATGTATGTGGATGCTGTACAGGCGACTACTGTCATGCTGTGACACAGTCATGATGTTCAACACATCTTATGTGGTCAACATAAGTGACACCTCCACAAGCTGTGCACAGGCTTTTAGGATGTCCAGTGTTCCACATCTACTATATAACCATTCAACAAAGGCTATAGTCGGACCATGTGTAGACAATGTACAACAGGGTGTACACACATACACATCACATCTACTGTGTGTTGCTACATGCCTCTGGCCATCCTCCATGGCCATGTGTGAACATGTGTTGGCCAAATGTTTGTGATAGCCATCTGTCTCACATGTCTGTGTTGTCCCATATGACATACACCCATAGATGTCAGATACTCCACTGTCCACAGGGTTATGCAGACAAAGGGTTGTATGTTTGGTATGTGGGGTATGTTTTATGGGATAGTGAGGCAATGTTGCAACTGGACCACTACATGTCATGGACATGTCAGATGACACATCACAATGTGTGCACTCATTGCAGGGGCATACTCCACAATGGTGAATCCTGTGGGCTGCCCATACTCCGGCTTACTGTGTAGTACTGTTTGCGTAACCCACATGTGTTGTTCTGATGTATAGTGCATATTCCTACATTGAACAACACCTCCACTGTTGTATGCACAGCTGTCCACACATCCAGCAATGACAGTTTCTGTGGTTTCATGTTGGTGTTTCATTTAGTTTGTATGTATTGCACATGGGTAGCCAGTGTGATTGATTAAAGATGTGACCTGTATATTGTGACTGGACCATACATTATGTGTACATGTGTTAACTGACCACATGGCAAATAGATCTGTGCATTATTTCATTCACTCCAGAGCAGATCAGGAAAAGCTGCCTGCTTAATTCCACCATAGGAACAACAGTGCAGCCTGAGCTCATTTTCAGAAAATCCATTTGTAATACCATACAGAAAACGAATGTTCATAATTCTTTAACTATAAGAGCTAGACTAAAAATGTAAACATGAAAGTTGTTCATCAGACACTGACCTTTCCAACAGTGTAAATATTGATAGTGTATATTTTTTAACTTTTTGGAAAAACAAAGCATAATATCTTGGTCAATGTACCGTGCAGACCCATACAATATGAATGTAATTTGTTAGCATGAATGTCAGCTTTAAAATTATACCTTAACCATTACTGTGTGATGTTCCTTTCTTGAGATATTCACAGAAATATGATTAATATATTATTTTTCATAACTGATAAATAAACAAAGCATAATATCTCATCACCTGTAACAGACAAAGCCTACATATCAGTCTAGACGTTGTGCATCTGAATGTCAGCTTCAAAATGATGCATCATTTGTGTGATCACCATGCTCCCTTGCAAATATATGGGCATAATAATAAAAAGTATTGTAAATGTATAATTTTCATAATCGTACAAGACTAAACAAACTGTGATATCTGTACATGTGTAGAGTGCACAAACACAGTTCTTTTACCATGTTGTAAGGAATAACACTGTCTTCAAAATGAGGTATTACTTGGCACACTGACATGCTCCCTTGCAAAGTTATTTACCAAAATATGAAAAAAAATCATAATTTCCATAACCTAATTCCAAACAAACTTTGATATCTGCACATGTGTCCAACATACAGGCACAATTATTTTACCATGTTGGAACCAGCAATACTGTCTTCAAAATGACATATTACTTGGCACATTCAGATGCTCCCTTGCAAAGTTATCTACCAAAATATGAAAAAAAAATCATAATTTTCATAACCCATGTCCGAAACAAACTTTTATATCTGCAAATGAGTACAACATACAGGCACCATTCTTTTCCCATGTTAGAACTATCAATACTGTTTTCAAAATGAGTTATTACATAGCATATTCAGATGTTCTCTTGCAAAGTTATTTACCAAAAATATGAAAAAAATCATAATTTCCATAACCTAAATCCGAAACAAACTTTGATATCTGCATATGAGTACAACATACAGGCACAATTCTTTTACCATGTTATAACCAGCAATACTGTCTTCAAAATGAGGTATTACTTGGCACATTCAGATGCTCTCTTGCAAAGTTATTTACCAAAATATGAAAAAAATTATAATTTTCATAACCTAAGTCAGAAACGAATTTTGATATCTGCACGTGTACAACATACAGGCACCGTTTTTTTACCATGTTGGAACTATCAATACTGTCTTCAAAATGAGGTATTACTTGGCACACTGACATGCTCCCTTGCAAAGTTATTTACCAAAACATGAAAAAAATCATAATTTCCATAACCTGAATCCTAACAAAACTAATATCTGTACATGTGTAGAGCATTCAGAAGCAGTTGTTTTACCATATAGACACATATGATTGTAAATATACATATTCTTGGTGTAGCCAACATACTGCTGAATGGGTGCATGTAAAGAGAAAAAGCAAGGTAAGGACCACCACTCCACTAATGAGGACAGGCATGGGACTTCAGTGACAGGCAAGGCCATCTCATCTGTCCAATAGCTGTGCTGTATACCCACTCAGACAGCTGATACCACTGCAGTCTAATGACCTCCTTCAGTGTCAGCAGTCTGCTTTACCTATGCCTTTTCTCTTTACATGTGTCCATTCAGCAATGGGTCTAAGGGATCAAGTTCTGTATTAGTAAGCCCTTCCTGTCATCTAAGCTCTACACATGCCTGATAAAAGGAAACTAAAAAAAGAAGTATTGCAGGATGGTGACTGACATATTAGATTGTACGTGGTAGCACTCTCCTGAAACAGTTGTTCTTTCTCAGCATACTCACCAGCTCCTTACCACAGTTATTTACCAAACTCATATAAATACATTTTACACAACACTTTTCATAATAGAGTTTTACTTACTATACTGGTCCTACTTGGTCATGGGTGTTTTCCATTCTTCTCCTTCTTCCATTTTTCTTCTCACAAGCTGCATGTAACCAATCCTGCATAGCTCTGGTAGTGTTACAAGGTGGACAAACCTGCAGAGGAAAGAAAATGCAAGCAGATTACTAATGATAGTTGACAGATGTATTGAAAGACAACACATATATGTATATCATATGCATTACCTGGTTAGCCCATCCAAATCTTCCATCCTATCCACAGGGGCAGTATTCTTTGTATTAGGTGATGATGCTTCAGAGGTACATACTTACTACCCGTGAAAACACCAAATTACACCAAATTACACACAATGACTGACAAGAGGGTACAGAAAGGGCACATGTAAAGAGAAAATGCATGGTTAGGACCACCACTCCACTAATATGCCAAGGACAGGCATGGGGCTCCAGATTTTGGTCATCTGAAGTGTCCCATAGCAGTGCTGGCTGCCCACTCAGACTGCTGATACCACTATTGTCATGACCTTCTTCAGTGTCAGCAGTCTGCCTTACCTCTTCCTTTTCTCTTCACATGTGCCCATTCAGCAATGGACCTAAGGGATGAGGGACTGAGGTAACTCACTAATTGCTGCCCTGACCTTCATACATTTACTACCCTCACCAACATACATCGACTACACCTGAAGGGAGGGAGACTGAGTGGAGAGCTACATCAAGGCAATATGTCAAAAGACCAAGACTGACCCATGCTGTGGCTTTTTGCATGTGTCCTTTCCCGGATTGTACAACTATATTAAATAGCAAGTAAGTGAAGAATGAGGGGGGTGGCTTGCAATGACTCCAAGCAGAGAAAAAAAATACAATCTGGCTTGTGCATTCATCAAAGTGATAACGACTTCTACTTATGTGAATAACCATGACAGCTGCTGAGAGTTTTACCTGAAAAGTGGTAATGAGTCAGTGCTATACTGTAACTGACTTATTGCTAAGGTGCTAATAACCTGCCTTTCATTCCTGCAAAGTTATGCATGCTCAGACACAGGTGATAATTGCTGCACATAACCTGTTGAATAGGCATTAATTATATTACCTTGTGCAGCTGTTATGTAACACAGGCTCATTATCATCGGTAAGGAGAAGACCTGAGTAAGTCAGTAAAATAGTGAGGCCTTCCTCCCACCTAAATTCCACACATTACTGACAAAGCCATGAAAAATTCCCAAAATATAACATAGCTCCATGCTGGTAGTAATCAAGTAAGAACCTTTATCTCACTCAAACAACTACTGAGTATAATCAGAAATGCAATAAGCCTAGACAAAATCTCAGCCTTATGTGGCTGATCTGTTTATGAATTAATCCAAAAAGTAGTAATCCATGTTCTCACCTAACCATCCCTCTGGGTATAATAACACAAAACTTCAAAAGGCTGAAATATTGTCCAAAATATCTGGTTGAGAAATGCCAACATTCTGAAAACAAACAAAAGGCAGACCTACATTTCATTACAAATACCTGGATTTTGGCACCCAAAAAGGTAGCAACCCACTTTGTTTTCACTAATTGTTAATACTACCATTGCACTACTATAGGCCATAGGAGCATTATATAACTACTAGACGCACCCTTCACATTCTACTCATGCACAGAATAAAATGTCAAAAGAGGTCACTGCAAACTCAAGCACGTACAACTCAAATGCATCTTGTACCAACATATAACTGTATTACTACTAACACCACCCAAACTTGAATAGATGCTCCAAAAAGTCACTCTTAGTAACTTCTAGAACAACAGTCCACATACTGTAAAGACATTACTTTAGACAACTACCACACCCATCAATGCACCCTTTTGAGCTCCACTATTCATTTATTTATCTATTGTTGACCAGGTTAGTCCCACTAGGATAGTAGCCTCTTACACAGGAGACCAGTGACTGTGTGTATATATATATATATATATATATATATATATATATATATATATGTGTGTATATATATATATATATATATATATATATTTATATATATATACATGCATTGTGTCTTTGTGGACTTAGAGAAAGCATATGACAGGGTGCCCAGAAAGGAGTTGTGGTATTGTATGAGGAAGTCGGGA
The DNA here is from genome assembly GCF_019279795.1 of Protopterus annectens. Lineage (NCBI taxonomy): Eukaryota > Metazoa > Chordata > Ceratodontiformes > Protopteridae > Protopterus > Protopterus annectens. The sequence goes on from NC_056741.1 coordinate 1,618,375,817, forward strand.
GTGGCAGAGAAGTATGTAAGAGTGGTACAGGATATGTATGAGGGTAGTGTGACATTGGTGAGGACTGCGGTGGGAGTAACAGATACATTTAAGGTGGAGGTGGGATTACATGATGCAGAGGACAGGAAGAAATGGAAACAGATGATCCGCTGTGGTGACCCCTAACAGGAACAGCCGAAAGAAGATGATGATGATGATATATATTACACATACACACACACACACACACACACACACACACACACACACACACACACACACACACACACACACACACACACACACACCTTAAGATTAGCATCTTAATAGCTGCATAGAGACAGCTGTACCCACCAAGAAGTACAGAACTAACTCAAAAAACAAGCAACCCTGGTGGAATCACATAATCAATTTGGAGGAAGAAATTAATGGCAAAAAGCCCTGTCAAACTAAAACTACTCTGAGGACAAATTAAGTCTACTAAAGCCAAGTTTGAGTTCAAGTTTGGCCTCCCAGGCCAAGGACAACCACAAATGTACTTAACCAGACATATCCAACAATTGGAACATTCACAGAGGTGCCTCACTAAAAGGCTATCCAGGAATGCCTCCTAAATATCCTGAAATATGACATATCAGGGTCACTGGTGTAACTATTCAACCATAACATCTGCACAGGCTTCATGCCATAAGAATGGTTGACTGCAACAGTTTTTGCTCTGCCCAAGGGCACTCCATCAATGGATCTTGTTAAGTACAAACCCATTACTCTGACAATCTGATGCAAAGTCATGGAAATGATCACAAATGACACAGGAAACTGTCATACACTGGACCAGCTCAGTTTGTTTTTCTCAAAGGTAGGCCATGCGTACTGAACCTGCTGGTCTTGTTTGAGAAGATCAGCAAGGAAATGGGTAAGAGTAAAACAGTGCATACTGCCTTGCTTGACTTAGCTACAGCATTTGACACTAGTCCTAATTTTGCCATTGTAAATAAGCTCATAGAATTGGGCATAAACACCTAATTAACTTGCTGGATAGTCAGCTGGCTCACAGACAGGCCCCAGGAAGGTAGGACTGGAGAGACCCTTTCTACAAAGAGGCTGGTCATCAGTGATGCATAGACCAGAAATGCATAATAGAATGAGTGTGCGACAGCACCAAAATGAAACATCGCACCAGTGACCCCTTCTGCAGTCTAAATCTAAAAGCCAGACAGTGTCAAGCTACTAGCCAATCATTCTATTCCAGCCTCAGAGCCTTAGGTTTAAAAGTGCCTAAGCTCAGTATGTAATCAGCTTGCTTATACTGCAATTGTTTGTTTCAAGTAATATGGATATAAAAGATGTTATAAAATGCTAGCCTTAGTTGAATTGTCCCTGATGCTGTCCTAATTCCCTATTGGTTTCACAAATGTAGACTGTAAAGGGACCAATTAAATTTTTCCTCACAGCCAAATTTCACATTAATTGTTTTATTTGATCTACTTAATCACATACACAGCAGTGCCCATATGTAAAAGTACCTACTGACTGAATTCCTTTAGCAAAAAGAAACAATGCTTCTGCTGAATCTACTATGTACCAAAAAAATGATGCAAGTTACATCCGGTTTTGTAAGGACTTGCCGGTTTACAAGCTAGAACAGAATAACAAGCAATTCTGTAATAAAATTTTGCAGTGATAATTATACAGCCAGTGTAGTAACAAATAAAGTTCTGCTATGTTGCATATCAAAAAATTTGTTATAATAACTATAATTAAAAAAAATTTACTAGGAACACCCAACACCTGGTCGCTTTCCCTGTAACAAAAATGGTGTGTATCACTGCCTTTGTTACAAAAGTTTATCCTTCTGCTGCAAACTACATTTTCCATTACCAGCAATTCTTTTGAAATCTAATTATGAACGCTGAGTTGCTAAGAGTAAAGCGTTACTGTATCTATCGACAATACAGGTGCCCCCTTTGCATAGAAGTAGTAAATCATCAGTAAAAAAACAATACATTACATATTTCTTTAAAAAAGTTATTGTAAGTAAAAAGCTTGCCAGAACTACCAATACAAAGGGAGGACATCACTATACGAACACCATGAACAGCAGCACCAGACAAATATTCTGTAACTGAAACAAGACCTGGTAAATGTCAAAACCACTCTTCTCGTGAGATCCCAAGTCACTCGGTGAAAATGTGAAGGTGTCTACTTGTTCGTCGGTAAGATATTTATCAGCTGTGTAATTAGGGCTTGAAAATATGACTGCTATGCATGTTTTCTGCAACCATTTTGACATCGAAAACTTTTATCTATATTCAGAATTAGCGGGCATTATCAGGCATTTGAACACAGCACAGCAAAAAATTTGTTATAATAACTAAAATTAAAAAAATTTTGCTAGGAACACCCAATACCTGGTCGCTTTCCCTGTAACAAAAATGGTGTGTATCACTGCCTTTGTTACAAAAGTTTGTCCTTCTGCTGCAAACTACATTTTCCATTACCAGCAATTCTTTTGAAATCTAATTATGAATGCTGAGTTGCTAAGAGTAAAGCGTTACTGTATTTATCGACAGTACAGGTGCCCCCTTTGCATAGAAGTAGTAAATCATCAGTAAAAAAAAACAATACATTACATATTTCTTTAAAAAATTTATTGTAAGTAAAAAGCTTGTCAGAACTATCAATACAAAGGGAGGACTTCACTATACAAACACGGTGAACATCAGCACCAGACAAATATTCTGTAACTGAAACAAGACCCAGTAAATGTCAAAATCACTCTTCTCGTGAGATCCCAAGTCACTCGGTGAAAACGTGAAGGTGTCTACTTGTTCGTCAGTAAGATATTTATCAGCTGTGTAATTAGGGCTTGAAAATATGACTGCTATGCATGTTTTCTGCAATCATTTTGACATTGAAAACCTTTATCTATATTCAGAATTAAAAGGCATTATCAGGCATTTGAACACAGCACAGTAAAATACCATACACTTTGCTTTTATGTGGAAGCTTGCATGCGTTAGTCTTTTTTTTTTTTCGTTTGAGAGTCCATATGTTCACAAGCTCAGAAGACAGACTGGAAAAACTGTGACCACAACAGACAAGTAAAAAGTCCAAAAGTAATCTGCCACTCCTTATTGTATGGTAAACAGAGTAAAGCACTCACAATACATTTCACTGTTGTTTATTGTAAAGGAGTGGCGGATTACTTTTGGACTTTTCACTTGTCTGTTATGCTCAAGTTTTAGATTGTCTCAGCAGCGGAATTTACATACACAAAATACGATCCAGCAGTCCAACAGTTGGTAAAGTAAGGAGTTCTGGTCCTGAGCTACTTATCCGTTTGCTATTTCTAAGCCTGGAAAGTATATTTTCTCTGTAATGGATGGTTGTATCCTGGTATTTGTAACAATACAATGCAGACACACTTATGCCACCATCGACTACTATGACTCTTTTTTTTCTATCAACATGTTGTCAGTGCTCAGCTATAAAAATGGACGATAGCTATGCAATGAGACCATCTTACCTTACTGAGGATTTAGTCGCTGGTGAAATTTGGCCGCTTGGATCTCTGTTGCAGCTTTTCTGTTCAGACCATGAAAATACTACCAGAACAGCACAATAAATAGAGGGATACAAAAGATAATTCCACAAATTCCAGAAAAAAGAAAGGGAATATCTACTGTATGACCCTCTATTTATTTGGACAGAACAGAGTGTGTTGGGGGGTGGAGGTGTTATGCAAGTGGTGGCTCGGAATGCAAGAATCCGATTGGCTGCCACCACTTGCTTAGCAAGAACTTTTCAAATGCTTTTTCTGAAAAAACTTCAATGTGACCTTAATGTTAAAACACACTGAATCGTAACTAGATATGATAAATTACATATTTAGTTATGATTTCAGAGTGTTTTACATTAAGGTGAACTAAAAATCAGCAGTACACTTTCTCTCGCTTGTGGAAGCACTCGGGGGTAATGGCTTGAAAATTGTATCTTCTCATGGCGCGCTTGGGCTTAAACACACAGGTGCCGTGAGAAGGTACTCGGTGTTGCCTGATACTGATAACTGTCTCAACTGCAATGGCCTGCTGTCTCTGTAGCATGCCAGAGGTACCTATATAGGGGTGACACAGCAGTATGATCATTATCCATGACTGTAAGACAGCTACAGGGTGCAATGTGCATGTTAACACATTCGCCAGTACAATAGGATATACTATGGAGTATGCACATGTGTGCATTTACAGGGTAGCATACTATAGTATGCAGCATGTGTGTAAACATACCTTGCATATGATGTTACATTACATATTGTACAGTGACACATGCAACTAAATGGGATATAATAGTTATATGTGCAGTAGTGACTTACCAGGCAACTCCAGGCTCGGTGGTTGGGAGACACCCACCTCCATGATGGCAGCTAGAGTTTGTGGATGCTGTTCTGATGGCGTCCCCAGACTGGCCAGTAGCTCCTCGGTAGGTGTGAGTGGGGGCTGGGTTGGTGGCCCATGACTTGTTGTACCTTGTTCCCTGGTGATTGGATTCGCACACTGTTTTGCATGTCGTATCAGGTCCGTGCAGTGTCTGCGCACCTGTTGGTAGGTGCGGTTACGGCCACTCACGTCATTAACCCTCCTGCGAAATTCCTGTCACAGGTCATCATGTTGCTGGGCATGCTGTGGCACATGGCTGAACAATACCTCATAGTTATCCTGGAGGTAAGGTATGAGGGCCTCATCCTCCAAGCGGCTATATGCTGACAGTCTTGATCGAGGCATATCTGAAAGACATAATGATGGAGACAGGTCACAGTATCTCAAAGATGCACAGAGATACAGCTGCACATACATATGTATTACATTTAGTACATATGAACAGTTGTCTTTGCAAATCTTCATGACATTGACACCACTGACATATTTGTGTCACACACATGTAACACCCAATGGGGATTGGATATTATCACCATATATGTGTGTCACCTCATTACATTGCTCATACTCCATGTGAATGCTGTCTTGATGTGGGCGTGTCTGTTTGCTTGTACTGGTGTTTTTACCTATCAGCACATGCCTGGGTGTATCTACATTAATGCTGTTGACCTTGACATTGTGTATATGTCACATATCAACACATACACTGCCTTAACGGACATGACCTGTGACAATGCAGACATGCGCATGGAAACCTTTACATGAATGTGTTTTGCCATATACATGTACATGGCACTGTATATCAGTTCAACATCCTGCCACGTATCGCCTGTGTTGCACATGTGATACACATGGGACAATGGCTAACCGGATGGTATTTGCAGGGATGGTTATCAACTATAGCATGTACGGCCAAGGTCATGTAGTAGTGTGTATGCCCTAGGCCATGTATGAGCATAGGATGCAAGGTTTTCTAGCTGTATCCAACAGCCATGTTCCCGCCGCCAGGTGAATCAGTGCCACATAACTAATCCAGACAGTTAATGATACATCTACCATGTGGTCATCACACCATGTCTGACAGAGATGAAATGTGCAGCTTTGCTGGACAGGGTTGCATAGTATGGCAGAAGTATGAAACGTGTATGGCACAGGGATCTGTCCAGCATGTGGCGGTCCTTGTACTAGGAAGGTGGCTGTCCATGACGCATGTATTTCAGATTAGGATATGTATGTGTAGCATGTCCAACATCACAGTGTTGGACATGTCTTTATGAAGGGTAAGCAGCATGCTGCATAGTGGAGATGAGGATTGTGAAGGCTGGTGTCACCCATCCAAGCATGGCCAATACCCTTTAAAGGTGATATGTGATCCGCTATTGGTCACTTAAGTGATGGGTATGGCTGTACAATGATCTCCATGCTCATGGATGGCACCCTGTCATGACTATGGTTGCCTCTTATGACTACCTAATAGGCCTGGTGACATCACTAGCTCAGGGAGGTAAACTGCACAGCACCACCCCTTACACACAGTGTCCATTATGTTGACCACTGCCTAGGTGATAGTTCATGGGTACAGGGTTATTAACCTAGCGGTGACAATGCAATATGCAGCTGTCAGATTGTGCACATATGTTATGCATCTCACCCACAAAGCCCATTCTGTATGTTGTCCACAACACTGAGTCAGCTATTGCTCCTAGGTCATGGCCATTCACATACGTACATACGCAGATGCCTCCCATTTGTCTGTGTGGTATGGGCTACAATGAGGGAGGAGTACAAAACATTAACCCTGTTTTACTGTAGCTGCCACTGGTGTGATATGCACATGTCACTCAGACACCTTTTGTAGTGTTGGTTCTGTCAACAGGTCACTGGCAGAACACTCCTGTGACATACAAAGGTACATCTAGTATACTGAGTTTAGGTGGAACACAGTACTGGTGATGATGTCCTATGACCTGTCACAGGTATGATATATAGTGTGAAATCATCCGTACTGTCATCTACATCTGTACTGCTAACAACATATATGTTGATTAAGGTTCATGGACTTTCAGACCATACTCAGCAGGGTAATAGTGCAGTGCCTCCCATTATGAGTGGTGTCTCCACTTTGTGGGTTGTGATAACTGCTGGTGTGCACCATTCAGTGTTTTCACAGACTGACATGAACCTATGTTTTACATGATGTGTATGTGTAGAGCAAACTGTTTTGCCACATGTGTATGATACAACCAGGGATGTGGACAGGTCACATGCAGCCTGAGTGCACCTTGTACCATCACAGTTATGGTTACAGGGGCTCTGTAGTGTTCATGGATATGTGATTGTGTACCTGTTGGGGGGGCAGTGAGTTTATGTTATCTGACACCCTATCTGTATTGCTTATTCATGCTCAGCACTTGTTCAGAACATGTAAGCACTTCATGAGCTGCTAATTACTATAACACTCAATCCTACTCATTTCCTACAGGTAAACACTGTTTGTACTTACATTTCCAGCTTGCTTAGAGTAAAACAGCTGTTGTACACACTTACCTCACATATCTAGTGAGAAATAGTTGAATATTCAGGCATGTCCAAGTGTCAATTCCCAGTGTTATCGCCTGTCTATATGGTGAATATGGGCATCATGAGGTAATATAGCAATTGTCTCATGTACACAGTCAATGCTCACCTCCTAACATACGACACTACAACCTGTGGGAGATGCACATATGTAACCATGCTGGAGGTAATGCTCTCTCCAACCCAGACTGAACCTGACAATCATGTGGGGATGTTAAACATTTGCACCACACCACACTCATCACATATTCTCACTAGATCTCTACCACCACAGGTCACACATAGTAAGACTACAACATTTGCAGAGCCTCTCAATACTACTCTGTGTAGGCAACAGAGGACTCCGAAGCAGAAACACAGGCAGCCCCCATCACCAAACACAACACCAATTACTTATAGCCCACAAACTCATGTGTGCCCATCAACTACAGCCAATAGGGTGATATAACATACCCAACACACTAGTCATATGTGACTCTGTAGGCAGTCACACTGATGTTCCTCTCAGCAGGCTACACAAGGTGATAGTAATTTTCATCTGGCTGTCGGGTAACAGGATCCGCAACATAACCTATGCACTCAGGTCACTCCTCAACAGGTACAATATGACTGTCATTCTCCATGTTAGTGTGAATGCCCTGAGATGTAACTTCCTGGACTACATGTACAGAGACATGCAATAGCTCTCCCATCTTGTAGCCCAGGCAGGTGTTGCCCTAGCCCTGAGAAGCATTTTGCATTTGTCCAGACTGATAACGTAGTACAACAAATGAATTATTCACTTCAACAGTTGGCTATGCTTCTGATGTCATCCCAAGGGTATCCAGTATCTGTCTGCTTTGAATGACATGGTCGACAGAACACAATGCTTTGGCACAGATGACCTGCACCTGTTGGCCCTGGGATTACGGATAATGTCTAAGGCTCTTGCTGCTCCTATAATGCCTGTTTTAGACACGGTTCAAATAACATATTCACCACCATAACAGGAACAGGCAAGCAAAACCTGAGGGTAATGTTACTCAATGCTTGACATCTTCATCTCAAACGCACTCACCCGAGGCACTCCTTGTAATGGACCACTTCAATATCTCTGTAGTGACTGGGACCTGCTTCTAGGCTCCTGAGAGCACCCCTGCACTAACAGGCTATTACGGAGACCACACCTTTCAGTCATGTAACCAGGACCGGAACACCCATGGCGGAGGTGTGTCCATATTTCACAAGGATGTACACACCTCCAGGCTGGTTGCTTAGCACAATGCATCAGAGGTAATCCAAGTGCAACTAACTGTGGCCATAACTGCTATACAAATTTTAGCTTGCTACGGATTCCACACCATACCCCATGGTTAACGGCCCTCACTTCTTGGTGTACTGGAAAGTAGGGTTCAAACAGGAACTACTGATGTGAGACTGACACTACCCCACACTTAACTGGGATACCTACTCATGTACCGACACATTAGGCCAATGCTTTCTGGGATTCATAACCTCCAATCGGCTGAATCAACCTATCCACACCACCACCAGGGTCAACAATATCCTAGACCTGGACATTACCAACATGTGTGACTGGTGTTCCACACCTGGGGTTATCCCCCTGTTGGTCAGATCCGAATGTATGCTAATCACCCTTGTTATCCACATCCTGGCACCACACCCTTCACAGAAAACACAGTACAATATTTCTACAATGCCAACTTCAGGCTTCTTATGACAGCAGTAGTAAACGTCATGACACCCATGCAGATGGACAATATAGTTACAAACACTGAATCATGCACAACAGCACTTCATTAGCACTTACACGAAGGCATGGATCATGCTATCCCAAACAGAGTCATGACGGTACCCACCAGATAATGGATGCCACTCTGGGGGTCCACTGCCATGGACATAATGTACAACAGAAGGAGGAGACTGTTGCAAAGTAGAGTAAAATCCCATGGGTGGGGTAGCTCCCTGGTCAGCCTCAGTAGAAATCTGAGATCCCTTATCACATCCTCCAAAGCTATCTATGTAAACATTACTGCGACTCATTCCAAGGACTACCACAAAGCATTATGGGGGTATGTCACTACTCTCGATGGCGATACCCACATCTGCTCTGACATACAGCGGTTAGGCACGAACATTACAGAACTGACTGATATTGGCAACATCCTGGCAGATAGGTTCAGTGCTAACTTTACACCCCTCTCACACCCTAAAGGGCCCAAATCTATACAGGAACAATGCAGAGTCCCTGCGGTCACAACTATGCAGTTCCAAGCTGCACTCTCTAAAGCCTTTAACACAGACTCCATGTGACCGTCCAACATCCCAGGCTGCGATTTACACAAACCTCAGAACGAAATGGCTCCCCACTGGGCACCAAATTCACTAATAGCCTTGTATCGGGCATTGTGGCCCCTGAATGTGCACAGCAACAGTTATCACACTCCACAAAAGTGGTGCCACAATGGACCAGAGGAACTATTGCCCTATACACCTGACTAGAGTGTTCTGCAAAGCTATGGAGCACATCATTATGGAAGTCATTCACAGAGACATTGGTGGCCTCCAAACCTTTGATACCACCCACTTTGGATTTGTTAGGGCCAGACCATGACTCCTATACCTGGTGGAGTCCTTTGAGACAGTTACCAAGGTAGTAGATGAGGGTAAGGAGGTCCACACGGCCTACCTTGTCCTCTCATTGGCTTTCAACACTGTTCCCCATTCTGGTATTGTCAACATACACATCCACCTGCACATCAACCCCTACATCACGAGATGTTATGCAAAGTGGCTCACGGACAGGACCCACACAGTGAGGGTAGCATACCCTAGTTTCTACTGTAAATCAGTTACAATTGGCATACCCCAGTCCTCGGTCATAAGGCCCCTCATGTTTGGCATATGCTTCTCTGAGGTACAGGCTAGCACAGAAGGACGTACCCTGAATAGGTTTGCAGACGACTGCAAACTAGGGGCCATGATTGATTCACCAGCTGATACAGACACCCTCCATAAGGGTGTCCTGTGACAGATACCTGGTGTCAATAACATGGCCTCAAGCTGCATGCCAGAAGGTGCATAGACATCCCCTTTGGATTACACCAATCACCCACTGACTATCACATAGGTGGTAGTACCCTACATACATAAGACATTATAAGGGATCTTAGAACACAAGTAGATAACACCCACTCCTTTGATAACCATATTGCCAAGGTGGCATGGATATCCTTCTACGTGGCCACCCTAATCTGTAATGGGTCTATAGCCGGAACAAAGGCAGCCATTGTACCTCTCTACTCCTGACTTATGAAACACGTTCAAGGGTACAACACCCCATTTGGGGTGTACCTTACGAGACAACAGCAACAGCTTTAAATACCACAACATTAACACACCAAGAGGATTACTGACCTCTGAAGGATGACGTATGCAGCCCAACTACAGAAACCCCAACTGTACTCATTTGCATACTGCATACTCAGAGGTGATCTCTGCTGAACATACAAGGCCCATGTCCAAAACAATATTGATGGATATGCTCCACATAAGCAACATAAGCAAAAGCCACTGAGAGCAACATGCTCTGGGATATGTACCCAAATGCAACGATGACTAGGACATGCTGGAGGGATACATTCCTGAACCAGACACTCACCATGCTTTGGAACATGATTCCTATGTACATCACGCAGGGACCCTCACTAGCACTCTTCAAGAGATACCTCGATGGGTGGATGGGAGACAGACATGTATGCCAGGGATCACTGCAGTGGCTCTACTGTGCACAGGCGCAGGAAACAAATGGCTCTGCTGTTCACAGGCACAGGACACTAACCTAGGGAGGTGCCGCAAGTGAAAACACTGTAGTTGGGCTTACGAATGGACTTGGCCAGACAACATAGTACCTAACTATGAACCTATGAAGCTATTACATGTTCTTTGTGCATGGATAATTGAGTAGCTCTTCCATTTCAATTAGCTATCATGCTGTTACACTGTCTGGTGACTACAAGCCATATGTATCCTGTTATTGTGTATTGTACATGCCAATAGACATATCTGATGTTTGCATAATATAACAGTAATGCTACGTAAAATTTTTGACATATCTACCTACAATACTGTACATTTCACATTTTGCAACAATACTCCATAATGCAAAGCATAATTGCACAGCAGGACCACCTTAGACTTGTTATTCTCAGTTATACGCCCATACATATGCCTACTGTTACAGTATATCAACATATACTATCCCCTGTTATGGCACGTACTTGTTTGACAAACCCTGCCACTGACAGCGGCTGGAGTGGAATTGCTGTGTTTAAAGCCCTTATGTAGCATCCCTTGTGGTGTATGAGGTGTTTACCTTGTGGCCCACAGCAGTACACACAATTTCTACAAGCGTTACTATGCACAATAAGACCTCACTACATAATACCTTTTCCCACTGTATGCATTGCGTACACTTTCATTAATACAGAACAGGCACTACATACACTAACATACTGAGTGTTCTACATACCTTCTTAGTGGTCCGAGTTTACGAAAATATCTGTCTTACTCCTTTCCTGTTTCAACGGTTTTATGGTATGTGCATACAGTTTGCATGTATGGCAAGCCATCCTTTTATACGTAGATACCAGTAACATGTGGTATCCTGCCAACAGTTGGTGTTCCCGAGTAGATGATTACATGCACATCAGCTGTGCAGCTACTTCATTAGCCAATTACACAGCAACAGTGGGGTATAATTGAATACTCCACTTGGGCATTGTCCTTTTGCCCTACCTTCGAGGAAGACAGCCTGGATGTGTTGTTTGTGATGAATTGCAACTGCTATATGGAGATACACAGATATTTTGACTTCATGCCCTCCGTGGATTGTGTGTGATGGCTAGAGGATGTAGTTCTACATGTGAGTGTAGCTGTTATCTCAACCATCTGATATGAGACTATTGCAAACAAAACCTGTAACATTGGCGTCTGTTCCATTGTACAACAGCAACGATTTCACATAGTGCCATTACAGTGTGTCTCTCACAAGGTATGTTAAGGCTTCTGCAGATGTCATTGAGTGAGTGGATGTTTGTGATGTTATTTGCAGTCTGTATTGCAATTGTTTCGAATGTGGGGGAGATGTAGGTGGGTGTATATAGCAGATAAAGGTTTGTGGGGACTGCATTTATACATATTCCATATGTGTGTGAGGGCTCCTTCTCTAATTGAAGACCTATCATTTAGTAGACTAATACTATGGTTATTACAGGCTTATTCATTAAGCCATTGTTAATTGGTTTCTATATAGCATGCAGGTGATGTTGATCCTTCAATCCCTCCGAAAATACATCGATATGTAATGAAATGTTGCTACATGAAAGCTGCCTCGTGTATTTCTGTCACAAATATTTGCACTCATTGGAGTTGTGTTGGTGACTGAACCTCTTTGCGGCTATGACCACACCTACTGTAATAATCTACCTCCGAGTTAGCACGAACAGACACACGAAGCAAACACACACACATTACAGTCCCATGGAAACACACACCGCACTCAGAACACACAAGTATACACACTACAACAATCAGAAACACACTTAAACACAGTACCTACCTGTACCGCAGCACCAGCAGCAAAAACTAAATGTCCCTTAACATCGTGATAATAGTACTCACAGTTCTAGTGTTCCGGTACTGTGGTCTTTCGGTCTTTAAGCCCAGTGATTACGTGTGTCGGTATGTAAAGCATTCGGTAGTTGGCAGTGTCCTATTTATTTGTACCTCCATGGTTGTGAACATGTTGTTAACCTATCTATATATTTGCAGATATACATATATCCGTATATATCGACATATATCTCTCTATCACCCTTTCTTTCTCTCTCTCTCTCTATATATATATATATATATATATATAGAGAGAGAGAGAGAGAGAGTGAATACACCTTTCGTTGGGTACATGGCAGTGTATATTATTTTCTGAACTCCGCCCTTTTGTGTTTTAACCTGTCACAATACACACCTGCCGTTGGTACATCTCAGGTAGCTTAGTGGTAGGTGATTGTGTACATGGTTGCGTATTCTACTCCTGGCAGTGGTCGTTTTACCTCTCAGAGCAGGCACTATCTCTACAAGGGTGAATAATGCAGATTTCAGCTGTTCTGGCCATCTTTGACCATGATCTGTGTGATATTCAGCAAAGCATAGACCTGTTTTGCGCATATCCATGTAGTCATGTTTAAACGACGCTTACCGTCACTTGCCGGTACATAAACCCGCTAACATGTGCTTAAACGTGTTCTAATGACCTGCATCCAACATCCATTATTCATGGCATCAGAATTACGTAACAGCCCTTGCAGGTCGTGGAACCGGGAACATGCACGACACAGTCAGTGGCTTTACCACTTAGGCGTCTGGGATATGTACAAGTGTTATGATGTTTTGTATGTGGACTGTACTATGGCTGTTCCTCCATACTGCAAACAAATGTGTAACTCAGTTAGTTTACATATGGATGATACCTATTAATGGTATATCCAAGTGATGTTTAGTGGATGTGCTCCAGCTATGGGAATCCATGTCACAGTGAGCCACACACTGTAATGTGCTACACCTTGCCACAACCATAATTGGAGAATGCTGGGGTAATGGATACCTGTCATGGGTACTCCCCATGCTTTGGAATTGCATCCCTGATTACATTATATGGAGCCCCTCATTAACACACCAGGGAATCCTTGTATAGTGGGTGAGGAACAGTGGTTACATCCAGGGATCCTGCAATTGGCTCTGCTCCACAGAGGCACAGTTAGTTAATTGATGGGTGGTGACGGCAGACACATTTTGCCTAGGCTGATGAATGGCCTCTGACAATCAGGCATGTACCTACCGATGTACCTAGGAACCTATACATACAGTATCAACACATGCTGTTAGCTTCATTTACTGTTCAGGTGTTGACTTACCTTGTTCCAGTAGCTGTTGTGTGTGCAATAGTTGAGGGCTGCCTATGTAAGATTCACACAGCACACCACCTATACATAACAATTTAAGGTGGTCGTGTGTGTGCCATCCATTTTACTTTGTGTGCAGGTGGAGAAGTGGGTCAGTCCGTAGGGGCCTACACTGTCATTGTATGTGGTATACGTTCCCTCTTTGGCAAGGCATGGGGATATTGGGCATGCCTCCATCTGCCTACTGGGGCTGGCACAGGGTGTTCATGGTCTGAATCCCTCTGTGCCTGTGATGCCCTTGGCAACTGCGGTGGGCTGTGAGGGCCTTCACCATTATGTCCCTGCTGCAGCTGTTTCCCCAGGATCATATTATGTAGCACGGCACATACTATGAAGATGTGGGCACACATGCCTGCTGAGTACTGCAAGGCTCCACCAGATATGTCCAAGCAATGGAACCATGATTTCAGCATCCCAAACACACGCTCTGTGATGATTCTGGTTTGTGCGTGTGCCTCATTATGGCATTCTTGCATGGGTGTGTGTGCATTTCTGATGGGAGTCATCATCCACAGGTCCAGTGCATAGCCAGCATCCCCCACAAGGTGGCCATATGGGATGTCCTCCCTGACAAATACCTGATACAGCTGTGAGGCATGCCAGATGTGGGAGTCATTGTAGCTTCCAGGGCTGCCAGCACACACATCCGTGATAATGCCCTGGGCATTGCACATGACCTGGCAGTTGATGGAGTGGTATCCCTTGCAGTTTATGTAGCACCTACCATGCTCACCGGGTGGTGACTTGATATGTATGTGCGTGCAGTCTATTGCACCCAGTACCTCTGGGTAGTCTGCCACATGGTGGAAGAGACTCATATTGCTGGCCAACTCCTCTTGAGTTCGGGGGAAGTATATATGCTCATTGGCATGTGGTAACATGGCATCCAGGAACTGGTGGAGTATCCTGGATGCTGATGCCTGTGAGATCCCCATGATATCTCCAGTTGGCCTTTGAAAGGTACCTATGGCTAGTATTCTCAAGCTTACACATACCTTTGTGTCCACTGGGATGGGTTCCCCTCTGTTGTTTCTGGATCTGAGGCATGGTTGGCACAGCTCAACAATTTGCTGTATGATGTCCCTGTCCACCCTGTAATGCTCTACTATCTCCAGATCATGTAGACCCTGGTAGGTTACCCTTGGTCTGAGCACTCTTTTCCTCCTCTTGGGCCTGAGGTGGTTGTCAGCATCATCCTCCACACCACCTTCAGTCTCCAACACATGGTGATGAATCACAGCTATGGCAGCTCCCAACATGTACATTGTAAGAGTTCCCCGTCTGTTTACACCGATGGTGCAGTGTTTGGGAATACACAAGTGTGTGTGAGGTGCCTTCACAATTTATACTATTGTGCTTTAAACACTGATGATGTCATAGGGTGTGTATGTACAATCAGAGCTGCAGGGAATCTTATGTGTTTTACCACAGGTACTGCTATTGTGGTGCCTTTGGTGTTGAATTACATTTAGCTGCCGTGGATCACCTCTTGCCCTTGCCTTCACTTTTCTTAACAATTCCCCTCCCATTGTCAGGCATGTATCCAGCAGCCTGCTTTCTTGTTTTGTACTTTCCCAAACCAGGATTGTGTTGCAAAATGTGTTCTATAGCTGATCTACTGCAGGTTTTCTTTGCTCTGCGGTGACAGTTCTCTTTTCTTTGCAATCCGACACCTCCCCTATCCTGTTCTGCAGGTTGCTACTAGCAGCCTTGTTAGCTGCTGTCAATGGCCCACTCTGAGTTAATAGGTGTTAATTACTCAGTTGTACTCCAATTACCCTACTGTGGCATTTCCTTATTGTCTTCCCGTAAACTTCCTGTTTGAGCTGTGGTGCATGGCGCGTGCGGCCGCTTACAGGGTTTTGGGCATGTTGTCATCCACATACGCATGTGCTTTCGGGCACCATGTGTGCTCTCAGCTAAGCAAAGCAATACCTACATCCACACCACTATCCTGCGGCTTTGCTTAGCAACGGGCAACCCGGATTTGCATTGCTCCAATGTGCCTACAGCTACGGTGGCACACCCCACTGCTGATGTCATGTATAGCTCCAGACCACTCCTCAGTGTTGTAGCGCTGCACCGTATGGTACATCCTTAGGCCGGCGGAACGTTTGCGATTCAGTATTACTTGCCTCATTTGCATGGCATTGACCACTAATTCACAGTTACTGTGCTGAACACTGTCACAGACCCTTAGCAACCCTTGCAGCTTGGTTGTGGTGTAGCATGCATACCATTGACTGTTATGGTGAAATCATGATTTGTGTTACATTGCAATTTTATGACATCTGTATATATTTTCCTTGTGTTCCTGTTTGCGCACAGATGCCCTGCGGTTGTACTTTGCGTTAGTGTGGCGATGACATTAAATGTTATGTTTTTATGTGTTGTGCATGTTTTTTTATGCCATTGGCTGTATATTTAGCCACTGGCATATGTTAACTTTGTAATACGTAAGTTTGGTTCGCTTTCATGGCTCCGATGTTCTGTTTAGAAAAATGTAAACCTTTTTTTTTGGTTTACATTTCTGTATGCTTATGCGACGCCTGCACCACTTCATGAATCGCTATGTACCTTCATTTGCATGCTGCAGTACTGCGCATGGGGTGATTAGCATACATGAGCCGAGAGCTACGCTGGTAGTGCACGTGGAATTGGATCGTACCTGAATCGCTCGGCGTCCATATTTGGCATTATACCACCTACACTACGCCTGCGCTTGGTGCAAGCTTCATGAATCCCAGGGAATGACTATAAAATTAGATACTGTGACTCAGGTCAAGTTTTTAGAGTTCAGTCACTTTGTCTTTGTATTCAGGAACATTCTACCTCACTCATTGTTTATGTTGGTAAACCATCTGTGGAGGGTGGGGGGCAACTGCTTTCCATTGAAGGAACTGATTAGCCCTCTCTGTTTTTCAGCTGGGTCTGCCACTACATTGTTGCCTTTGTGGCTCCAAACTCAGAGTCCATCCAGCTGTTTCACTCTACAAGAAGGTACATTGGATTCTTGTATTATCTTAACTGTATGGTTTATTTCATTTTGGTTAAACCTTGTACTAGAAAAATACAACTAAGATTTCACTGTGTTTAATTGTGGTTAAGTGTTGTGTCTTTTGCTTTTAATGTGTAGTAAATATATCAGCATGTTTCTACTGACTTTTTACTCTAGGTTTCAGTAATAGGCATTAAATATTGTCTTCCTGCTGTTTAAAGTGTAGCAATTATATAAACAAGTGTCTACTGGCTGTTAGTTTCACTGAATCCTACTGTAAAACAATCAATTTTGTTTATGGAGGTAAACCATCTGCGGGTTTCCCAAGCAAACCCCTCCTCCTCATTCCTCTGATCCAATTATATACAACTCTACCTTGTCCACACTCACATTTCATTCACACCTTACCTACTTTTATTTAACCAAACTTATCTGTTTCCCCTTACATCCATCAGCTTGAATTCTCATCCCCCCAACTATAATTCTTTGCATCTTACTCTATTTTACCATCACAATACTATCACTGCCTCAGACTGTATTACATTAACTCCAGACTAACCACCTTCTCTTCTATTATGCACATAAACTAATATTGCGCCATAATTGTACTACTGACCAGTCACATCTCCTCATCCCTCCTTATCATAAACCACAGGGCAAAACACCTACCCACATTGTCAAAGCTCACCCTGAAGTCAAAACATTTCCAACCTTACCTTCAGCTACACACATATCACTAGATAACAAAATCTCTGTTTATACCTGATATTGCATTCTAACACATAAATATCACTTTTACTATTGTTAAACCCACTATCACAGTTGACATGCTCCTCCTAACCTGCCTAACATCTTTCTCTTTATTCTCAACCTCACTACAGCTATATCCTTGCTTATCCCCACACACCAATATACATCAACAACCTCCTCCAACCATCATCCCAATAAACAACACAGCTTCTCACATATCTCCTCTCAGCTTTTCCCCTATACCGTCCCATATTATTCAAGCCACAAATTGGCCTCCTCACCTCCTACAAAATGACGCTTGACACCAGTGTCATCACCTAGGGATAAAAAACACTTCCCATGGTATTCCTTCTTCATTACCTACCTACTCAAATGTGGAGACGTACATCCCAACCCTGGCCCACCTTCTATTCCTAAACAAAAGAGTAACCCCAAAAATTTAAACATACTTACGCTTAACCTTAGAAGTATATGTAGTAAAATAGCCCCATTGCATGCCTGGATTGAGCAAAACAAACCTGACATACTAGCTCTTACAGCAACATGGCTACACCCCAGTGTAAAAGACTCAGAAATAATACCTCCAAACTTTGCAATAACCAGAAGGGATAGATCTATAAAAAAGGGGAGGGATAGCATTTCTATATCCCTCTACACTCAACATCACACTATACACCAATAATATACCCACCTTTTCCAGTGCTGAGGTACTAATCTCCTTTTTGAACCTCAATATATCAAAAATAATTTGCATAATAGTAATATATATCCCACCAGGTAACAATATACCAGTGTTGGAAAATATTTTATCATGGACATCCCAAACAATAAACCCTGCAACAATAATCTTAGGGGACGTAAATATATACTGGCAAACCATAGCTTCTGACTCCCCCTCAAATAATATAAATCTGTATGTTTTTTCTCAGCTTATCAATGCTCCAACAAGATACAAAAAAGATCTTAACTGCCAGTCCACCTTAGACTGGATTCTAGTATCCCACCCTGCCAATTTCCCCTCTTCTGATACACTGTCTAACTCCCTGAGCGATCATCTATCAGCTTATTCCCTTAGAACAAACTCCCAACAACTAAGAGTATACACTATAAGATTGGTTAGGAACTCAACTAGTTTTTGTCAGCAAAAATTCAACAATCTCCTACAGGAAATAGACTGGACACTCCTTAAACAACTATCCCATAATGCTGCTGTACCATACTTTAATAACACCTTCATTCACATACTTAATACACTAGCTCCCATTCATATGAAAACAATCAAAAAGAACTCAGCTCCATGGCTCTCTAAAGAATGTAAACACCTGATAAAGCAAAGGGACCTAGCCTGGTCAACCAGGAAACAAAACAAAAATGAACAAAATCATGTTAATTTCAAAACACAACGTAACAAAGTGACAAAACTAATTACCAGAGATAAGAAGTCATATTTTTCCCAGCTTCAACTCCAGCACAGAATCAACCCCAGTAAACCATGGCACTCCATATCTTCTCTACTTAACCCTAGAAGAAATGGAGAGCACACCCTATCACCAGATACCCCTCCATCACAAATAGCCGAAAACTTTAACAAACACTTCATAAAATCAATTTCGGACTTATTAACTAACACCCTAATGCTGGACCCCCCCCCCCCAACCTTCAACCTATTCAGACACCAACACCAGGCCATTAACTACTTCTAACCCTGTCATAACTAACCCCCCCTACTCAACAAAATGTCATACAAACCCCATTCTCATTTCAGCCCATACCCACTGACACCATTAAGAAACTGCTACAAAAACTAAAACCCTGCTCTACCTCAGCTGATAATCTCCCCTCCATACTACCTCAAACTGGCTGCTAACTCAGTCATCTACCCAATCAATATCCTTATAAATAGGTCTTTATCTGAATCAAAAGTACTTACCATATGGAAACAATCTCAGATCACCCCCATCCACAAACAAGGCAACTCTTTTGATCCATCCAATTTCCATCCTATATCCATCTTGTCACCCATATCCAAAATTCTCGGGAGAGGTATCCATCAGCAGGTAATGCAATATGTATTGCAAAACAACCTTTTAACCAAAACCCAATGTGGCTTCCGACCTAGAAACAGCACAGCTACAGCCCTATTATCTTTTACAGACACGGTGAACAAGGCCAGAGATGCAGGATGCTATACAGCGTCAGTATTCCTTGATCTTTCCAAGGCCTTTGACACAGTGTCTTACCCCTTACTTTTGGACACACTGTTTAACCTAGGCTTCTCACATAACACAGTAAAATGGTTTCAGAGCTTCCTCAAGGATTGTAAACAAGCAGTGAAATGGTCCAATGAACTCTCACCCTTCCTCCACAACCCTACTGGAGTCTCCCAAGGCTCCATCCTAGGACCCCTACTCTTCAACATTTTCACAAACAATCTTCACACTGCCTATCACCCTGGGCCCCTTATTCAGTATGCTGATGATTCCACCATAATCTGCAGTGCTCATTCACTACCAGAACTACTTTCAAAATAACTACAGTCCTTTCCTGCAGCCGAATCCTGGCTAAGAAATGCCCAAATCTTTCTTAATCCAAAGAAGATAAAACTAGTACTTTTTCATCCCCAAAATACCTCCCCTATCACTAATCATTTCAACATCCTTGCATCTGACAACACTGTCATTGAAATAGCACAGGAAACCAAACTTCTAGGTGTTAGCATTGACAATAAACTTTCATTTGACCCCCCCCCCCATATACAGCAAAATATAAAGAAAACTCATCAACAACTGGGATTCATATAGTAACAAACATTTCTTTACTGCAGCAATCAAAACTACCCTTGCAAAAACATTTTTACTTCCCTCCATTCTTTACAGTACCCCTATTTTAACTTCTTCTTCTGGCTTTTTCCTGGTTAGGGGTCACCACAGCGGATCACCTGTCTGTTAATGATTGGCAGTGGAGTTTAATGGTGTTGAGTTGCCAGCCTGGCACCCAACCTTCCATAGAAGGCACACACATGCACACCTTGGGCCAATTTAGAATGTCCAATCCCCCTACAGCATGTCTTTGGGAGGAAACCCAAGTGACCACAGGGAGGACATGCAGACTGTGCACAGAAGGCAGCCCAGCCAAGGATCGAACCAGAAAACCTCTTGCTATGAGGCAGCA
>NC_056741.1:1618401752-1618569252 GCF_019279795.1 Protopterus annectens
GGAATGTTAGTTTTGATAGATGGTAACCTAACTTAAAAGCAGGAATTGAACTTATTTTTTCCTTTTCCTGGCTCATGTATTACTACTTTCCAACTGGTTGACCAATTTTTCAAATTTTTGTAGTGCAACTTGCGGTACTTGTCCCCATACCTCTCAAATGTTCAAATTTTCTTATCATATTTTTGGTGTGTTTTCAGTAAATGTACTCGTAATACTAGAAACATAAGTATACTTCTTGTTCTTATATAATCATCTTACAGTTGTCCTGCCTAGAAGACATTCTCACTAAGGATCCTGGTGAAATCAGTGCATGGTTTGATAAGTACCATTTCGTATCTATCAATCTATATAGTCAAATCTTCAAAATCAAAATTCCAAAAACCATAACATCATAAGACCAAAACAGGCAAGACTACAATATTGAAGTCCCAAATCTGACTGAAACCCCCCCTCCCCCCATGCATAACCCATAACACCCTTTCTTGGTCCCACACTGGTAAGGAGATACAGTATTCAAGATTCAAAGACAATTCATAGTGCAAGTAATCTTAGTATTAATCCATCCTTCAGTGACCTCCTAATTATTAGCACCATGCAAGGGCACTTGGCTAATCTGTAAAACCTTAGTAAACAGTACAATCGAAATATATAGATGGTGTACTTGTTGGTAGCTATTTTTATTTATAACACTTTTTTCATTTCCCAGGTTGTTTTTCTACACTCCTGTAGAGTCATAAGCAGTTTAGCATCTTCCTTGGCTAGTCAAGAAAGGTATCAAAATTTAGTTTAACAAAGATTAAAAATTGTCTTATACTAAAGTATGAATGCACCCATGAGGCACTACATTCATAACAACTTATGCAAACTACAAAAAAGCTCTGTTCATTTAAAACTTGAGCAATTAATACAATTATTTTTGTGATTCTTGGAGTTGATACATTGGAAAACTTATTTACTAAACCTACAGTACAGATGTTTGATGTATCATGCACCAGAGTCCCATGTTTTTCACTGATTGATTTTATAGAAATACCCAGAAAATTATAAAACAGCTTATGAACAGCAACATTCTTTTCAGTAGATAAACTAGTACTTCCACTTTGTTCTCACTAAAGTTTCATAGAAGCACAAAAAGTTTGGGGAGGTAACTGAAGTCGTCATTATCAACATCACTAAGATTTTTGATTCAGTAGCACATCAAATGATTTTGAAGGAACTCTGCTTATATTAGTTACAGCAAACTGACTTACAGTGATTTAGAAGCAAATGAGAACAATATTCTTTCAGGGTTAGCAGTGGCACTGCCCAATAACTATCATTACCAACCAAATCAGATGCCCTAGAAACCTTTCCCGATGGATTCCTTCTATTTAGAAGTATTATAATTACCATCACCTGCAATCTATGCAATATCAATACCTGACCTCATATAAGTGGTTACATTGTTGAAAAATCTCTTCAGTGAATGCCTGTTCTTTGACCAATAAACAGCGAGCTCTTAACTCCCATGAATGGCCATTTCAGCAAATTTTTTCCTAGGGGAAAAATGCTTGGCCATCATCATGAATGTGTCCTTTTCCCCACTGCAGTGGGATCTTGGAGTTGGTATATTTTGTTAGGGGGGGCATGGGGAACATAGCCCCCCACATTGAGCGGTGGGGGGTGAAGACCCCCACTTTGAAGGGTTTGAAAGTTTGTCTGGTTTTTGGTTGCCCAAGCAATTTTTTTCCCTAGGAAAAAATTTGCTGAAATGGCCATTCGAAGAAGTTGGCTTTCGCTGTTTATTGGTCAGTAAACAGGTGTTCACTGAAGAGGTTTTTCGATGATGTAATATAGAACCTATAAGTGCTTTAGACATCTAGTGGTCAAAGTCTAGTAAGCAAGATACCATCCAGTGATGTCATGCCAAATTTCACAGAAAATGTGCAAGAGTGTTTTTTTTTTTTTATTATTATTGTTTGTTTTGTTTGGTTAGTTGGTTGGTTAGGTTGTGTACAAACACTGAAAATATGCAATTTTTGCCATTTGGTACATGCAAGAATCTCAGACTATTGGCACCTAACTAGGCAATAAGCTTCCACATTACTGAACACATTGACATGGCTACAAAATTTAAATACATTTTTGCATGGTTGTATTTCTTCCCTGACCATTGCAGACTAAATGCATGAGATCCTCAATAAAGTCAGGGCACTCTGACACCTTACATGGTTTCACAATTTTAACTAAGGATGCAAATAACATGCTGACAAACTGATCATCATTCCCTGACTTAAAATAAGTACTCCAGATTGTGATATCATATAGATTTCTATGTAACTTTTCACAAGGAACATCACTATCCTAGCTACAAAAAGCAGGATGTCTTCCTCTTATCCAAAGAAGTATACTGCTAACTTGCATCCTCACAGCCACACTCCCACTCTCAAGAAAACCATTCCTCCTTACCAAGATGTGAATTTTTAGACTCTTCATTAGGACATTAAAATCTTCAGCCATGTCAGAATTATTACAGAGTATCTCATATAATATCTTCAGACACCTGTAACTTAAGATTAGGTATCTCACAGTGCTACCTTTAATATCTTTACCTGCCTCTTACTTATCACAGAATATATTTCATTTTTCCTATAATACCTTCAGTCACCTTTTGCTGATCTCACAGTACTTCCTATGATATCTCCATCCTCTGGCCCCCATCACAAAGTACTTCACAGTACTCCATATATCTTCAGCAACATCGTACTTATCATAGTGTATCTCACAGTACTTCCTATGATACCTCCATCCTCTGGCCCCTATCACATTGTACTTCGCAGTACTCCCTATAATATCTTCAGCAATGTTGCAGTTATCGTAAAACATCTCATAGTACTCCCTAGGATACCTCCATCCTCTGCCTTCGATCACAAAGTACTTCATAGCACTCCCTATACTATCTTCAGCAAAGTCGCATTTATCGTAAAGTGTCTCACAGTACTCCCTATGATACCTCCATCCTTTGGCCCCATCACAAACTACTTCACAGTACTCCGTATATCTTCAGTAATGCCACACTTGTAAAGTATCTCACAGTACTCCCTCTATCCTCTGCTTCATATCTCAAAACATCTCACCATTCTCCATATAATATTGGCAGACACATCTCCCTTATTAGTACTTATCTCACAACATTCCTTATACTATCATCACCCATTTTCCACTTATCACAAAATATCTACAGAACTCCCTATAATGTACACACATCTTAATCCTATAATGTACACACATCTTAATCCATGAGCCTAAACCACTGAAAACTTCACGTTCTATAATCACAAAATTTAACAATCCTCAGGGACATTTGTTCCCATCAAAGTGCAAATGCAATTAAGTCATCATTTAAACTATCAATTCTCTGGCAATGGCAGCATTTAATAAACAGCAGGGAAGACTTGTAATGTAATACATGAACTACAGCTGAAATGCATAACTATTCCTCCTGCAGTATGCAACCTTGTAACCCGAGGATGGATTTCAGGTGACTCTTGACTCTGCATCAGATTTTACCTTGTATATATGTCTGATTTGTCTTTGTCTGTTATTGCTATGACCTAATTTTACTGTCCACATTACTCCTGTATTATGCTTCACACATTATAATTTATTGTCATTTATTTATTTAGTTTACACTGTAGCACTGTCTTGATTTACTTTCATGAACATGGCCTACATTACAGAAGTATCACCATTTATTTTTGTGAATTACCTTGTCCTGTACATTTGCCATTTACTTTATTTATTTATTGTGGAAAGGAGGCACTTCTGGCCTTGTTTCCCTAACTGTCAGTTAAATAAAAGTATATTTTCCATTTAACAAAGCATATGTATTTTAAATATTCATGAGTGGTCAAATATCCAAAGCCCAAAATGTCCAAAAACCAATTCAAACATGTAGGCCTCTAGAATTTATGGAAAACCAAAATTCCATGTTGCATATCACTATGACTAGCTGGATTCCTGTCAACTTGCTGAAGGCAGTTTCAGTGAATGTAATATATTTAAAAAAATGTTCAAAGAAACTACCTTGGTAAAGCATCCAACAACAAAAAATACTATATATATATATATATATATATATATATATATATATATATATATATATATATATATATCATCAACTCCAAAGTTGCAAAGACACAAGACAAGTGTCAACAAAATTAGTTTTGGTGTATATACTTTGATCCTTGTATGTTCACCAAAACTACTTTCAGTGAATCAACAGGAACCAGACTGAAACTGGACCTCTGTATTTTCAGCATGGCACCCTATTGCAGCCTGACCACTTGTTTTTTTATGGCCATTGTTCAAATTGTTGACAGAACGTTCCATCTCCTCCCATCCAACAAGCTGTGAGAAATCTAAGACAATGGATCTCATCTGGCTTATTAAGGCATCTCTGATACTCTCGAAGGTATACTAGTTTCATGTGCAAACCCTAGCCCATACCTTTAAAGCACTTTTATTGTCAGTATCTCAGAATAAAAATTTAGAAATGAGAAATCATTCATTTCATTTTTATCATTTGTCTGGTCAGTAAATTATAAAAATAAATAAATAAAATAAAAAGATGTCCTTTTCTTTTGTGTTTACAGAGTGGCTATTTATGTTGTCCTCTAAAAGGAGTGCTTTCTGCCACCATATCTTCTCACCTTGCTGTCACAAGTTTCTGTCACCTAGCTTCTTACCATCCTGTCACCAATCCCTGCAAGCAGATTTTGCCATTAGCATATCCCTTTTGGTTATATCTCTGGCCCCCTACCAGCATTCCTTTCACCATTCTAAAGCACCACCTTAATAGTAATCACCCACCTGGAGAATTTCACCATTTCCTTCCACTGGCCCTTTTCACAACCCTGTTTCCATCTTCAATTTGCAACACATAAGCTTACCCAGATCCTATTACTAGTCCATGTTCATGGGTTCATAGGTAGGTACTAGGCTATCGGCCCTTGGGCCTATATAAGCCTAGCCAAAAAGGTTCCCCTGGCTTTCACCACCCAAGAAAATTATTTTTGTGTGCCCCTGTCAAGCAGTGCTGCAGAAGTGATCCCTGGGCTGAATTTTCTATTTCCTATCCAGTCATCAAGATTTTTCTTAAAGCAGGCCAATGAGGAGCTTTGCTTGACATGAATGGGTAGTTTGCTCCAGAGTATGGGAGGTCTCTGGGACAGGAATCTATCCCTTCTGCATGTTCTGTTTATTATGATGACAAGGTTTAGGACCCTGGAGCATGTGGTTTGGAGATATTGGGATTTCTTTAAGTGGAGCATGTCCAACCGCTCTGGGTTTGACGTAGCTTTGTATGTTAGCTAGAGATCGCCTCTGAGTAGGCGATATGCGATGGAGTAGAGCTGGAGTTTTTTTAGACAGTCTGCTTATGGCATCTGTTTGAGGCTGGTAATCCTCTTAGTGAGGTATTTCTGTGGCCTTTCCAATTGTTGTAAGTGTCTTGTGACATACATGCCAAACAGGGCATTGTACTCTATAATGGATCTGATGAGGGATGAGTAGAGAGGAACAATGACCTCCTTTTTTCTAGAGGAGAACCCTTTTGTGATGAGGTGTGCCACATAGAAGGATTTCCTGACTACTGTGGTGATATGGTTATCAAAGGAGAGACTACTGTCCACCTGTGTCCCGAGGTCTCTTATCACACTTTCAGTGTTTAGTAAGCTACTGCCTATGTGGTAGTTCATGGGTACTGAGTTTTCCCAAAGGGGATGACAATGCATTTCTTGGCATTGAGTTTGAGGCCATGACTTTGATACCAAGCATCTGTCTCTGTGAGACCCTTTTGTAGAATGTCTACATCATTAGGTGTTTCTATTATGGCTCCCAGTTTGCAGTTATCTGCAAACATTTTTAGCCAAAGACCTTCTGTGTTGGCCTGCACTTCAGAGAAGTAGATGCTAAACAGGAGAGGACCCAGGACCAAACCCTCTGGTACTCCACTCACCACTGGTCTGAAGTCAGACTTGGAGTCGGCTACTTTTACTGTGTGGGGTCTGTTAGTGAGCCAGTTGGCCACCCATCTTGTGACATAGGAATTTATGCCCAGTTTAGTGAGTTTATCTAAAATTTCATAGTGGGGGATGGTATTGAAAGCCTTGGCAAGGTCAAGATAGGCTGTGTGCACTACCTTGCCCTCATCTACAACTCTAGTGACTGCTTCAAAGAAGTCAATCAGGTTTAGTAGACATGATCTACCTTTTACAAACCCAAACTGAGTGGGGTCCAGAGTTTGGAGGTTACCTATGTCTTTGTTTATAAACTCCAATATGATATGTTGCAGACTAGGCTCAACAGGCTAATGGGGCAGTAGTTTCCGGGGTCTGTGGTGGCACCCCCTTTGTGGAGTGGGATAAGCGTCACTGTGCATCATTCAGTAGGCATATAGCCCGAGGTGAGGCTATGATTGAACATGGTACTTAGGTGGTTTGCCAGTTTCTTCTGTAGTTCATGTAGTACGCAGACTGTGATGTTGTCTGGTCCCATGGATGCTGTGTTCTTGGCTTTGGAGAATGCGGTCTTTACTTGCTCATCCATGATTATGGGGGCTTTGCATTCTGCCATTATTAAGATGGGCCCTTTGGAGGGTGAGACGGAGGTAAAGTTACCACTGAACCTATCTGCCAGGATGTTGGCAATATTGGTTGTTTCTGTATATTTAGTGCAATTGTGCTGTAGCTCAGAGCAGATCTGAGTGCTACCATTGAGATTCCTGACATAGCTGTAGAATGCTTTGTGGTTGTCTTTGGAATCAGTGGTGATTTTATTTTCATAACTGGCTTTAGAGGATTTTATGAGGGATCTCAGCTTCTTGCTGAGGCTGACCAGGGAGTTCCTCCAATCTTGGGATTTTTCTTTTTTTGCAACAGCTTCTTCTTTCTGTTGTAGAGTTTGTTTATGGCAGGGGACCACGAGAGTGGCTTCCTTTTTTGGAGGATAGCATCTTGGTTCTGTTGGGGAAGGCATGATCCATGCACTTGTGTATGCGCTTATACAGTGCATTTGTGTAAGATTCAGCAGTCATACCTCTATTTTCCGTCTGCATGGGCGTCGTGAAGTTTGCCAGTTCTGTCTTAAGAAGCATGAAGTTGGGTTTAGAGTAGTATTTGATGGTGGCTTCCTTAATGGGGGGGTGGGATATGGATGTCTAGGGTGATTAGCTTGTGGTCAGATCTGACCAGTAAGGAGTTGACCTCTGGCGTGAAACCAGTTACCCATATTGGTAATGACCAAATCCAGGATATTGCTGCCTCTGATATGGGTGTGGACAAGCTGATCCAAGGCGTTGGAATTTATGAATTCCAGAAAACATTGATCGAATGAGTTGGTACATGAGTAGTTTTCCCAGTTGATGGTGGGGTAGTTGAAATCGCCCATAATTAAGGTATTGGGTTGTACCTTAGTATTTTCCAGTATCTTAAGAAATGAAGAGTGGGAATCCTGGGGCATGGTGGGAGATCTGTAACAAGCTAAAACCTGGATTGCAGTCTTGCCCAGTGTTAGTTACACTTGGATAATTTTGAATGCATTATGTTGAGCAACTAGCCTGGAGGTGTGGATATCCTTAATGGATATGGACATGCCTCCGCCTTTATTGCTTTGGTTCAGGTTAGGTGGCCGAAAGGTGTGGTATGAATTATAGCCCGGTAATGCAGGGGTGCTCTCTGTAGCCTTGAACCAGGTCTCTGTCACTGCACAGATGTCGATGTTCTCCATTTTAAGAAGTGCCTCAAATGAGTACATTATAATAAGTCCTGCTGAGTCTTGAACCCAGGGCCCTATAAACTACAATCAAAGCAATGTACTATTAAACCATCTAAGCATTTTCTATCACTATTTCATTCCAGCAGTCTGACACAATCTTGTGCTACAATGCTGTAACACCATCCTCACATCATATCCTGCCACTATTATGTTGCAGCTTCAGCTCTTGTTCCTGTTACTATCCTGTTGTTATCCTACTACCACCTTATGTCAGTAGTCTTTTTCACCATCCTGCCATAATTTTCTACTTCCATCCTGCCACCAGTCCCTACCACAGCTCATGCCATCATCTTTCAACCAGTCTTTGTCCTGTCACATGTCCATGCCACCATAATGACGTCAGTTTCTGTATTCTCAAGCCACAGATATTTCTAAATTATCCTCCCACCATCTTATTTACATCACCAGTTGCCAATTTCTGACACTGGCTGGTCAAGAATCATTGCCACCACCCTTGCACCAGTTTCTGCCTCCATCCTGCCTGCAGTCCTTCTCATATTCCAGACAACATCTGTCAGTGGTAACTATCACTTTCCTGTCAGCATTTAACACCACCATCCTACCAGTGGGCCTTCTTTCATTCCTGACAACATCCTGTGGTCACTGCCAACATTCTGGTACTAGTTACTGCCAGCATACTGCCAGCAGCCCTTCTTACATTCCTGACACCATCCTACCAATGGTCACTACCCCCATCCTGATACCATCCCACCAGTCATCTAGTTCACAATCTAGTCATTGTCATTTCACCAATGCCTGCTACCAGCCACTGCCATGACCCTCCTGTACTCTCCCTCATTACAGGGTACCTGCAGCTTGTATTTTTATTTTTTTTTGTTTATGCTGGATCATTTCAGTGTGGGAAAACTAGGTAAAGGCACATGCATAAAGACATCTTTTTACTACACTTATTGTGAGGGGTTCAACTAAGACATTTTTGTGATGGCTGATGACATGGTAAGGAGGATACCAGACAGCTGAAGAAGTGGATGCATTTTTTACCACCTTCACCCTGGAAGTAGTTCAAAGACAGACAGATCTGTGAGGATGTCCATATATGTTCACTTAGCTTTAACAGTCCTGCACGATTCTTCTTCTTCATGCTCCTTCAAAATGCAATTAGAAATTAGTTGTTTCAGCCAAGTATGGCTACCCATTTAATGTGTAAAAAAAAGTACTTAAAAAAATCAAGAACTGTTCATTTTTTCAGTGGACTTCTTGTGCAACTACTTTAATTATGGTGAAAAGGTATGTTCTAGATCCTCATGCTAATGGATTGATTCAGCTGCACAGTGTCTCCGACAACACAAAGATGCATTTGTAGCCAGAATTCACTGGATTGCTGCATCTTACATTTTGTGTGAAGACATCTTTAAACAGCGATCTCATCCCTTGATTTGTTGTTTCTGAAAATGTACATGCTCTCAAGGTGCTCACTTTGAAACAATATGGCTGCGTGTGGCACTTGGCTGTAACTCTTACCCAACAGTTACAAATTGCATAAGGTATGCAATTTTCAATTGTAATTATAATCACATCGCTTATCAAGCATATCATGCCTTACGTTACTATTACAATGTTTTCAGCAGCACTTGTTGCTACGGTGGAATATACAGCTTATTTATTTGCTTATTCACTTTTCTGTAACTAGCTTTTGAAGGCATTAGATCTGATTCCTGTCTATCAGAGAGATTGAAATGAAACGTGTTAGCCCACACGCAGTGGTAGAACTCTGGCTTTAATGGGTAAGGTCTATATTCACAAGGCCTGGTCATTTTGCTGAATACAGTAGCTGGTAGTGACCTCAAGGCAGCAATTTATTTATTTATTTTTTTGTGAGAGGGTGGCCTATTGGTTATGGTGTTTGCCTTACAAACACAAGGTGCAGGGTTTGAGTCTCACAAGGGATAATTGGCTAGGCTTAAAATGCCTTGCAAGGGCAGTTAGCTTAGTACTAATCTATGAACCTATGAAGTACAGCTGTAACTATCACTGTAGTGGCAAACACGACTCAGAAATCTGGCAGTTGTAATTCACAGCTGACCATATTTAAAATGCTACACTATCACCGGGAAATTGGGCAGCCATGATTATATTTATTATTAATATCTTTCAGTATCCAGGCTATTCCCTTCTTGTTGAGGCCCATTATTCTACCATGTGATTTCCCAGTGAAGTAACCTCTTGGTCTCATTCTCAGATATAGCATTGCAGTGGGCCTTCATAGGGTCACATGACTTCTAGTAAATGGAATGGGAACATGATTTCTTTCTCATCCTATGGACATTTCATAGGAATAGTATTTAATTATTTGAACTTTTATTATTTCTCTATACTGGCTCCTTGGCTGCTGACTCTGATCAATACTGGATGTGCCTCCTGTGATGATACCAGATGTTGAGTCACCTACAGTGACTCCATATCTCACAAGTTATAGGAAGGGGCTAATACTGTTACCCTCCCCCCTTCACCTCAAACCAGTCTAAGTTATCCACATCCATTTCTGAAAACAGGGCATTAGCACATGCATCAGTCAAGCAAACTAGCCATCCTCTCTTTCAGGTGAAACTTACATTTTTAAACATGTTTCTGGCAATTAATTTTATTTAATATCCACATGACCACAGACAACATGTGCAGATGTCATACCGAAGCACAAGGTTAGATAAATGTCTTGAGCAGACATGATGCAAGCATAAACTGTGAGAATCAAACACAGGTCTACTGAATGTTTACAGCTTGTTAATTATATATTTAAAGTCCCTGCAGCTTTGCAGCTCACCCATCCAAACACATTTTACAGTTGGCCCATTCAAACACATTTTACAGCAGGATGCTGTTGCTTCTGCTTATGTATTTTACTGTTATGGGTCAGCAGACACTAAATAGACCTGAAAAAAAATACTGCAGTGCAGTCATCACTAAAGGGCACCATTCTGCCTCATCCATCATTGTTATTTGACCTTGCTGTCAAGGATACACGAGGGAAACAAGTGTCCCCATGCTCTGGCAGTTGGCTTACATGTGTTCTACATCTGGGTAATTGCTCTTCTCGGCCAAGAAAAGTACTGCAGAGGAATTTATATTTTCATTCAGATAGAAGTCTCTCTATAAATATAGATTGAAACATAACCAGCTACTTTATTAAGGAAAAATAATTATCATTGAAAGCAAATACTGTAACACGAAAGTTATTTCCAATGTGTGAATGCACAAAAACATGAACTGGCAGGAGCTTGGCTCCGTTTACAGGTGTGTGTGTGTGTGTGTGTGTGTGTGTGTGTGTGTGTGTGTGTGTGTGTGTGTGTGTGTGTGTGTGTGTGTGTGTGTGTGTTTGCCAGTGAGTGTGCATGTGTGCTGCCAGTAAATAATGCATGAGGGCAGCCTCTTGGGGCAGTACAAAGCATGTCTGGGGTATAAACTCTGCATTCTACAGTCAATGCACATAATCTGTGCCTTCTTTCTGTTATTGCATCAAGCCCTTCTCATGACTGGTGGAGTAAACTTATTGTCAGTAAACACAGAAAACACAGAAGTCACGTTTCCTTTCTTTCTTCCATCCTTCCTCAATCCAGTGCAGCTACGAAAACTTT
Source organism: Protopterus annectens (assembly GCF_019279795.1). Classification (NCBI taxonomy): domain Eukaryota; kingdom Metazoa; phylum Chordata; order Ceratodontiformes; family Protopteridae; genus Protopterus; species Protopterus annectens. The sequence continues at coordinate 1,618,413,161 of NC_056741.1, forward strand.
TTTTCTGCATGTATATATTCTTTCCGCCATTCTTTCTGTCCTCCATTATCTGAACAAGAAAGAGAAGTTGGGCTAAACTGGGATATCATTTACTACTTCCTGCAAAAATGTTCTTTGTAGTAATATATATGAATGATTAATACTGAAGACCCTTAATGTTAGAATGTATATAAAATGTTATGGAGCTACCAGCAGAAGACTTTGTTCCATTCTGTCCACCTGAGAGCTGCATTAGACACAGTGCAGCTGCTCCTCCTCTTTTTATCCTTTTCTTCCAGTTATCTAAATCACCTTCAAATACCACTGTAGTGCTGGATTCAGTCTGACATTGTGTTCTAGGATCACATCTCCACTCCATGAACTCATGTTTTGAGCTACCACGCATGCTCCTGCCTTAAACTAGTCCTTTCTTTTCAGTATCACATTGTCATCTTACATCCTGCAGCAGTACAATCTCTGTATCACACATTTCTCTCCCTTATGTCACCTGACAGTGACATTATCAGTGCCCTATATGTCTATGACTATGTCTCCTTTTCTACAGTCCATCTTGGTAAGCCTGTCTGGTGTGTATTCAACTAACCTGATGTATTTCTGCCAACATGACCGCTAGAAATGACGAATGTACTTCAGATTAGGCCACAACTGGGCTTAAGTAGGAGCATGACCTATAAATCTTACTTCTGTCGTGTATCCCTGAGCTTTAACTAGATGTTAGGTCCAACCAGATGAAAAATATTAACAGTTGAGCATTCAACTAAATGAAACATTATTAAGAAAAACAAAGTATTTTTGCAGGGTGTAACTCCTCCTTTACTACCTATGCATGGAGATGCCTTCACAACCTTCTTACTTAAACATATACTGTCTCCATATCTGCATAACTATACAGACAAAAAGAAAAGGCAACACAATTAATCACTGCCAGTGTGCAAATAGAAATCTCACTGGTAGTGACTTTTTATGGGAGACAGTAAGTTCAACATCAGTGAATCTGAACTGCTGAGTAAAAACCTTAGCTAGTTAGCACACAGTAGTGAGTAGGGTAATCCCTTATTTCTGCAGTCCATATCATCATTAAGGTATCCCATCATTCAACAGGCCTTTTCCATGGCCTTCTCATAGTACAAGGCATCATTTACCTTGGATGTGATTTTAAGAAAGACACCCTCACTAAGAGTAACATAATAATTGTTTACATGACTACTAGAATCCTTAGCCCATTGTACCTGAATGGTTTATTGTTACAAAAAAACTAAAAGTCCTGAATGGTACTGTAGTAAAGGTGTATTTCAATGCTGAGGACTTCAAGGCTACAGTCAAAGTATAACTGATGGGAGAAATGTGCCTCCATTCATTTGTCAATGGCCATTTATCCTAGTCACTTTTGGATATTGTCTGTCATAACAAATGTATAGAATCAATTACTGTTTTAAATAAACTGCTTTATACTCAAACTAGCCTTCTGCCTATTTACAAGTTTAAAGGGAGACAGATGTCCTAATGTTTATTAAAACATGTGGCCTGCAACAGGTAATTAGACATAAGACCAGGGGACAGCTTAATCGCATGCTGTTTTGAAAATGCTATACTTTTTAAGTGACACTTATTGCTTGTCCCCATTAAGTGATAGTGAACACACTATTTTTACTTCATAAGGTACTTGACCAACTTTGGTTCATGTTTAGGATCCATCAGCATATGACTGTGAGAGTAATGCAAAAAAATTAACAGATGAACTTTTAATAGACCAGAATTTCTAGCATTTTAGCATCTGGGTGTTGATAGTTGATGATGAATACCTGATAGACAGAAAAATAAATTATGTTCCCAGAGAATCATAAGAAGAAATTTCTGCAACAAACAAACAATTTGTAAGAAGGTAAGTGATGTCTTCAATCAGCTGGAAAAATAGACAAAATGAGTAAAAGCTGATAAATCAGGTGATGCCAGTGAGAGTGATAGGTAGACCTGTTTATTATAATTCATATAGGAATGAAATAAAGATACAGCTAAAAGGGAACTAAACTTTGTCCTGTCCTGCTCACCATTAGGGACTCATTGTATAATAACATAATAAAGGACTGCTGTGGTACTAAGAGAATGCACACATTAAGTTTGCAATAGATGGGAGCCATCCTGATAAAACAGCTGTACTGGCATTCCATGTTTAGGTAGCATTTTGGGCAACAGATGGCCAAACAAGGACAAGTAAGTTGATTTATTGCGCACCATTTCCTGAGGGAGGAGCATCTGTAATTAAAAATATAGTCAGTAAAATAGTTGATGGGCACTGAGGTATGAAGCAGGCCTTCAGCCCACTGATATTAGAGAATGTTCTTCACTAAATGAGCACCAGCCGCAACCACTGCGCCAACTGTAACCCCTCAGAATCAGACTTTGGATACAGGATAAAACTGCAGGACTCCAAAATCAAAACAACAGAGGAAGTTCTGCTAACCCCTCCATGTCAGCTATTGCTCCCACTTTGAAACAGATAAGAAAGGGAGCTTTAGGAAAGATAGCCAATGAGAAGGGTTAAGGGCAGTAAGTAAGTGAGATAATATAAGCAGGGTGAGATAAAATAACCCGTATATTTATAGTAAATGCGCTGTACCTGGAAACATGCTCTAGCATAGTTAACTGCTTTAATCTGCTTTATCCAGGCACTGTGTAACCATGCTAGAGTAGATAGGCAGTTAGTTCTATGATACGCATTTCCATCAAAACAGGACTATGCCAGAAACTGAAATAATGTGGAGACTTAACTAACTTTATGTAATATAACATATGACACAGTATAACATAATGCAATGTGATATGACATATCATAACATATATTACTCATAGCATAATGTGACATAATGAAATGTAATGTAGCATAACATATTGTAACCTAACTTAATATAATGTAGCATATACAGTCTTTTGAAATACACCATCACACGAATAACAATATTTATAAATGTTTTATTTATTTTACAGGAAAGTGAGCTAGACCAAATTAAGTCATCTAATTGTAATATAATGCAATATAAATGTACAGTAGAGGAAATAATTATTTATCGCCCTATCAGCGAAGCATATTTCCCTTCCCTCTGGAAAAAAACCCACATTATTTCCTCCCACAAAGAAAGGCATTCAGAGACGGCACACTTAAACTACAGGTCCATTGCCATCTTTTCCCCCCACCAGAAATACTCACAAATGTATCCAATCACAACTCTTGCATTACCTCACACAAAATAATGTCCTCTCTTCATCTTAGGATAGCTTCCATCCCCACCACAGTTTCTCTACCATATTACTCACTTCACCAATACAGCAAACACAATGGAATGATGGAAACCTGGTGTCTGTCCACTTCCTTGATTTATCCTAGCTCCAACACCCTAGCCCAAAGGTTCCTAGAATTTATAAACTCAAATGCTATGGAACAACTTGTTACCACTCCCACAAGAAGGGAAATCATACTTGACCTGATCATCACCAACATGGGGACTCTATGCTCCAGACCAGAAATGTATCCCTCACTGGTAAGATCAGACCATAAACTAATCTCACTGTATATTCACTTCCCGACCCCACCCCCTGTCCAGAAAACCACAGTGAAAAACTTCTCTAAAGCAAATTTCACACTCCTCAAAACTGAGGTGGAATCCTTCAAAGCCCCCGGGCCTGTGGAAAATACGGCCCAGACCGCAGAATCCTTTATAAATGCATTCTATGGACAACTTCAGGAATGCATGGATCATGCAATACCAAATAAAACCAAGACCCAATCCTCCAAAGGCAGATGTCCTGTCTGGTGGACCCCAGCCATAAACAAACTATACAATAGAAGGAGGAAGCTACTACATGATGGAGCAAAATCCCAAAAAGGGAAGGCATCTCTGATCAGTATTAGCAAAAAACTACGGGCACTCATAAAATCGTCTAAGGCCAGCTTCGAGAGAAAAATTGCACAGGACACTAAGGATAATCACAAGGCTTTCTTTAGTTATGTTAGGAACCTGGGTGGGAATTCCCAGATATGCTCAGAATTAGTCCAAAATAACAAAAAATACATCGAACCCACAGACATTGCCATCATCCAAGCTGACAGGTTCAGCGCAAACTCCCCCCCCCTCCCCACCAAAAGGGCAAATATCTATCCCAGCAGAGTGCTGCCCCCCTGACATCTCAGATGCTCAGGTAAGAGCCGCCCTCTCCAAAGCAAAAAACACAGTATCAATGGGACCAGACGGTGTCCCGGACTGCGTCCTACATGAACTCCAAGAAGAGCTAAACCCAAACATAAAACTACTGTTCAATCTCAGCCTTACTACAGGATATGTATCCAAAGAGTGGCGTACAGCAACAGTGGTCCCTCTCCACAAAGGTGGTGCCTCAACAGATCCTGGAAACTATCGCCCCATAAGCCTGACTAGCTTGGTCTGCAAAGCTATGGAAAGGATCATCATGGACTTCATAAATAAAGATAGTGGGGACCTACAGACACTGGATCCTACCCAGTTCGGCTTTGTTAAGGGCAGATCCTGCCTCATAAACCTGATCGATTTCTTTCAAACAAAGGCCATTGACGAGGGGAAGGTGGTCCACACAGCCTACCTGGACCTCGCAAGAGCCTTTGCTACAATACCCCACTCAGGCATTATAGATAAGCTCGCCAGCTTAAATATAAACCCCTATGTCACTAGATGGGTTGCAAACTGGCTCAAGGACAGAACCCACATGGTTAGAATTGTTGGAGCCATGTCAGACTCCAAACCAGTTACAAGTGACATCCCACAAGGCTCAGTCTTGGGACCTCTCATGTTCGGTATATATTTCTCAGAGGTACAGGCCAATACGGAAGGACTGTGGCTGACCAAGTTCGCAGATGACTGCAAACTGGGCACCATAATCAACTCTCCAGCCGACACAAGCAGCCTCCAAAAGGGCCTCATAGAAACAGACAACTGGTGCCAGAGCCATGGCCTCAAGCTAAATGCCAAAAAGTGTATAGTCATCCCTTTTGGCAAAAACAAAGTGCCCACAAATTACCACATAGGTGGTAATCCATTAAGTACAGAAGAAGTAATTAGGGACCTGGGGACCCAAGTCGATAGCAATCTCTCATTTGACAACCACGTGGCCAGAGTGGTTAGAAAAACATTTTATATAGCCCACCTAATCATGAAGGGATTCACATCTAGATCAGGGGAGGTCATCGTGCCTCTTTACTCATCCCTCATCAGGCCCATAATTGAGTACAATGCCCCTTTTGGGATGTACCTTACCAGACACCTGCAGCAACTGGAAAGACCCCAAAAGTACCTCACCAAGAGGATCAAAGGGCTCAAACAGATGCCATATGCTGTCCGGCTAAAGAAACTCCAGCTCTACTCAGTGGCATACCGCCTGCTCAGAGGTGATCTGTGCCTGACGTATAAAGCCATGTCCAACCCGGAATTAATGGACATGCTACACCTCAGAAAATCCAAATTCCATCGAGCTACGCGCTCGTGAGACTTGAACCTCAGCACTGAAATAAATAGGACATGCTGGAGGGACAGATTCATAACCCAGAGGCTCCCTTCACTCTGGAATAAAATCCCAGTCCAGGTTAGGCAGAGTCCCCATTGACTCTCTTCAAGAGGAATCTTGATGAGTGGATGGGAGATCGTAGGTTTACCCTGGGTATCACTTCTGTGTCACTGTTAGACAAAGGCACAGTATACTAACCTCGAAAAAGGGCATAGCAAAATTAATTTAAAATGGGTGGCGAAAGCCAAACACACTCTGGCTAGGCTTATAAATGCCCTAGGGCAGATAGCCTAGTATGAACCTATGAACCTATGAACCTATCCAAGGCCTTTGACACAGACTCTCGTTCTGTTATTCTACACAAACTTCATAACCTTAGACTCTACACCATTGCTATTTAACAGTTCCATAGCTATGTCCAAAATAGAGCTCAAGCTGTCAAGTGACAAAAAGACATCTCATCCTTCCTCCCCGTCCCAGTCGGGGTAGTTGTATATATACCACAAGGATCGATCTTGTGACCCATTCTCTTTAACATCTTCATTACTGAACTGCATCCCTAGTACAATATGTAAATGACACCACAGTTATGTGTATCACAGAAAAAAATCTATAAACTGCAAGAACTTACCCAGGAGTTGTCCTGCTCTATAGAAACCTGGCTGACATCTGCCCAGCTATTCCTAAACCCAAGTAAATCCAAACTAATCTTATTTACTCCCAAACAGCTTACAATCAACAAAACCCCTTTTCAGTTACCTCATCCAACAAAACATAAATTGAACTTGTCACACATACTACATTGCTAGGCATCTGTGTAGATGGGAACCTAAAATTTGACACACACATATACTAAATATAGTGAATAAAATTACACCAAAAACTACATTCTCTCTATACAGCCAAACCATTCCTCTCAGGCACTAGAAGAAAACACATTGCCTCTTCTCTCCTCTTGCCTACTCTAATGTGTTCTGCTCCCATCCTTAACAAAATCCAAGTGACCTTGCTAAACAAACTCAAGCAATGTTGCTGCAAAATAGCACAATTTGCTGTCAACCTTCCATATAGAACACACCACTGTGCTGCCTTAAGGGAATTACAGTGACTAGAATTTCCACATTATATAGCCTGTCTGCTGTATGCAGAGAACCAGAAAATAATAAGCTACAGCAAAACCTTCCATGATAGCTTCTGCAAACAGACGTATCTAATTGTAGTATTTTCACATAACTGTCAGCTGAGTTCTTTATGTCCATAGCTGCACCTTACCGAACCTGGAATGGTCACATTCCACTGAGCTTACATTGTCTTTTCACCTGGGTATCTATAATATGCAGGGAAGCTGAAGCCCTTCAGCAGAAAAGGACAATGTACCTATAGAATCTATCAAATGAGAAAGAAAACAAGTTTCATTAGTTATTTTTCTTAACTGCCACTGACAATCTCCAGATCATTCTGGATTTCTCTTAGGTGCACCCTCTCTCTGCATGCCAGTCACATACATATCTTGTCTTCTGCTGCTACAAGTGCAATGGACACACACACACATGCACACACGCATGCACACATGCACGCACGTGTGCGTACACACACGCACACACACACACACACACACACACACACACACACACACACACACACACACACACACACACACACACACACACACACAATACTTAGAAGTTCTACAGATTCATAACTTTGTCTATAAACCTATCAACTGTCCTTCCATCTCCCACTTCAAATATATATCAATTCTAGGCCACTATGTTTACTGAACAAATATCTAGTACATTACGTATCCAAGTTCAGCAATTCTGCTGGCAATTCACCGCTCTCCTACCACCTCACTAAATCCTGGAACTACATCCCACTAGCAATACAACAAGAAGACTCCCTAAAATCATTTAAAACTCAACTAAAGTCCTACCTGCTCAGTAACCAGCTATGTACATGTGATGTTCCTGTGTTCCTGTATAGTCTTCAAACCTTTACTGTCACCACTCTTTTATGTAAATGCCCATAATGCAGCAATTTCACAATTTCCAAGTATCTGACTATCATCTACCCCTCTCCACTAGTATCTCTGTCTCCCTTTTACTTGGACCTCCTCAGTGCTACTTCATAATTTCCAACCATAATTACTTCACTGTCTCCTTCTCAATATCTATTTCTATGTTTCCATTTGAAGGTAGATTCTTATTAGCTTGATATTTACTAGTAGTTTACTGTATTCTTGATTAAACTGTCATGTTTTCATTAACTGTCATATCATTCCTATTCTATGTACATTTGCTATTCTATGTATGTACATATCATTGCTATTCCATGTTTTTATGTATTTGTTATGTAAAATCTTGTATAACTGTCTTCTGCTCATTATATAAAATGGAACATTTCTCCCCGGGCCTCTGCTGTGCCCAGTTGGACTTTCCTGATGAACAAAAGCAATAAATAAAATAAATAAATGTAACCATATTAGGCCAGCATAGATGTAACATAACATAATAAAATGTTTATTTTATTTATTTTACTTTACAATTTGTTAACCAGGTAGGTAAACTGGTCTACTGACTCTTATAATTCATAACCTATGTACAAAGTGCAGAATTGGTTACAAAAGCCAAGCAGGTATAGAATGTCAGTATAACATTGTATAAAATATGAGCCAGTGAATATAAAATTATGAATCGATAATATCTCAAACAATGCAAAGATGCAGTAATTTTGTAACAAAATTTACAAATGAGAGAGTTGTTTCATTGAAACAATTTTTATAGTATTTACAACATGTACATAAAGAAGAGTTTATTGCAAGTGCAATTCTGGAGCATACAATCTAACATTTAAAAGTGGAAATTACAATAATTAACCAGCATTAGGGAAGCAGGAGCATTTAAACTCATTTTATAGATGCTGCTTAAGTTTTTTTTTTTATTGATTTTCATTTTTAATGTCAGGAGGTAGTTATTTCCATATTCAGGGTGTGATCCTAGAGAAGATTTTTCAGTAACAACCAGCTTTAAAGTCTTACAAGTGTGAGGATATCTTCCTGACTGTTCTTAAGGTTAGATGTTTTGATCTGCTATTTGAAATATTCTTTTTAGAGTGGGGTAGTATCCTAGAGTTATAATTTTGTATATAAAGGTATCAAGTAAAAACATGTCTTTGTAAGTAATACAGAGCATGTCCACTTTTTCTAGTAGGGAGCATTGATGACTATTTGGGTCTGCTAGTAGAACGGACCTGAATATTTTATTTCCTGCTATTTGGATTCTTTGGGTGTCATGTTGAGAGTGAAAGATTATTAAACGTAATGCATATTCCAGCTTAGTTATTAGGATACTTTTGGTTACAGCCAAATGTGCTGCTGGGGACAGAAAATGGGAGGGAGATCTGGTTGCCTCACGACCTTTGTGGTGATATTGTCAGTGTAATTATTGAAGTTTAACAGAGGATCGAGTATTATATGTAGATATTTTTGTTGCTGAGTGTCATTACAGATAATGTGTTCTTTTGCATCTTTTTTGTTAACGAAGGAAGTGCAGAAAATATTTTTGTTAGGTGACATCATTGTGGCATTGCAGTGCAATTAATCAGAAGCTTGTTTGTATGTAGCCAATTGCATATGTTATAGAATTTATATTGTATCGTATACTGCAAGGCATGATGGGTATTACTAATTTACAGTAAAAAGATATCTGCATAAATAATTATTTTGCGGTTGGGTAGATCATGTGTGATATCGTTAACAGTGAGAATAGCATAGGACCTAACACTGTGGCTTGAGAGAATCCAGTATTGAGTGCCCATTTTGCAGAAAATATGTTATTGGAATAAATTTGAATGGTTCTATCTTGTTTAGTTTTTAAACCAAAGAATGATGTTATATCCAAAATTAGATTTTTATAATTTTTCTAATTTAAGAAAAAGCTTATGGTTAATTGTTTTAAAAGCATGCATAGTGTCAACAAATACACTTGGTGAAGTAAGACCATCACTAATGTTAGTATGAATGGTATCTGTGGCCAAGAGTAGAGCTTTTAGAGTACTAAATTACTTTCTGAGACCATGTTGCTGATCACAGAATAGACCATTATTCACGTGTTTGAATATCTGTTTGTATATCATTTTTTTAAATATTTTAGTTATGACACAGAGGTTAGAGATTGGAAAATGCAAGTCATAAAGGAAAGGGTAAAGATGTGTGTCAGGGGTTTTGCTATTATTCATTCATAGTAATTAATTAATAATGAATAATTAATAATTAATGTATTAATGTATTCATTGTTCATTAAAACAATGCCATCACCCTTATCAGGTTTACAAATACTAAGACCACTATTGATCAAAATATGCAGTAACCTCAATTCATCATTATTAAAATTACTATTTGAAGCATTCCCTTTATATTTGAGCACATTAAAATTCCTCAAATCACATTCACAAATCTGCTCAAATGTAATTAAAGTGGGATGTGCTACTGGGTTAAATGTGCTGTGTGTTTTAAATTCATTATTTTTAAACATACCAGTCGTGTCATTATTAGTACTGAAAAATGCATTCAAATTCAATTTCCTTATAAAAAGTTTGAGATAAATTAGTGTCTTAGCTAAATCAAAGTCCCTAGAAGGGACAAACGACATTCCTTTAGCTAAAATGTCTGTCAACTCAGTACTCACAGGAAATGAAGAATAGTTAAAAACTTTAAAGTCCTTTGTAATGTTGAAACTGATAGTGAACTTATCTCCGCTCACAAAATTTGTGCTATCATGGTCTAATAAATCTCAATGAATAGGAACCAAGATATTAGTTACCTCCTGGTTTGACGGCGGTTCGTTCAGTTCCTTTTCTTGTTGTTGTTTCCCCTCCGATTTGACTGCTGCTGTCCGAAAGAGGAGGTACTCTGAAAATTTGAAATATTGTCCTATTGGTTGTAAGCAACCTTATGTTGGTTGTTGCTTCCATTGTTTCTGTTTTGGAGCCTTTCAGTGTGACATGGGGCACCCATATTCGACGCAGGACTTGTTTCCTCCATGGCATTAGTATCAGTATCGTTGTTGACATTCAGCTTCACTGTATTAGCAGCCAATACAGACTCCGTGCTAGCAGTTTGAGAAAACCCTCCCCATTGTTGTGACAGCGGTGGTCTGGGATAAGCTAACCCTTTATTATAGTCCAACTCATCCCTTTTAAGCTTTTTAATTTTATTTACTGATTTGCACGTCAATACTGCTGAAAATACATGCATAATCAAACTTATACCTTTCAAAATCAGCATCTGCTCTAATAGAATTGTCCAATATGCTGATTTCCTTTTCCAGTTCTGATATTTGCATATTATAGTGTTCAACAAAGCACTTAATTAACTCAATGCCTTGTTTATTAAACAAACTGATCAGATTTTTGTGGAAGGGGGAGTCAGGAAATAAACCTGCTGGGTACCGCCAGCTCTTTAATCCCTTGGGAAAAATATTCTGCTTAATACATTAGCAGAAATACATGACCTCCAGCTGCAATTTTTTTAATCTTAAAAGACTTGATGTCAAGAGTCTTGAGCCTCATGACAATGTCATAAACTGTTTGAACATTGTCCGAGTTTGTTAGATTATTCATCATTGTCAATTCTAAACCTTGGGGGGGGGGGGTAAAAGCTAGTTTTTAATGCTGTAATCACCCACCAAGGCATTCCTATAAGAACAATTTGCGGGCTGATTAGATAAACCCATTTCCCCATTAATAGTGCTATCGCTACTTACAGAATCCAAAGCAGTAGCAGGTCTTATGTTGGAATTCTCCGCTCCATGGTGTTGGTTACCTATAGCTCAAACTGCTGCAGCCAAAGAAGTTACAGAAGACACATTACAATTCTCCTCTCCCTGATAATGGTTAACTATAGTACAAGCTGCTACAGCCAAAGGAGGTACAGAAGGCAAACTCCGATTACTGGCAGTATCAATAAGGGAGGTATTAAGTACTTTACTTGCCACCGAAGCTGCCAGGTCATCCCCTTTTTTGTTCAACATGTTTATTAAACAAGTAGTCACCCAATGTCTTGATTAGTATCTCCACTCAATGTCTCATCTGGAAATAGGGAGGGTGTACCAAAACTGAAATCCGTAGCCAAGTAAGCACAAACTTGAGAAAAAATCCAAAATGAACACAAACTGGTAAATAGAAAACAGAAGCACAGAAAACAGTTGTACTAAAACTCCCAAAGAAATTTATTAAAGTCAGCGCTTTCGTACAAATAAATATCAGTACTTCATTAGACTTTAAATCCAAAATGAAACTGAATGCTGTTAAATATCTAACTGGTCACATGATGCTGATTACATATTAATTATTAAAATAATTGCTTAGTTGTTAAATAGAAAGAGCCATCATCAACGAGCTGCAGTTACTGCAAAAATACATACACAAAATTCATAATACTTCTAATCGTATATTGATGTTCATAAATGCGATCCCTTAGTCGCCTGTCAGTTTTCCCTATACAGAAAACTGGGCAGTATTTGCACTTAGCTAAATAAATAACACTTTTAGTGTTACAATTGTATCTTCCATTACAGGAAAACTTAATAGCATTAATTCCAAAATTTAAGCCTGCGTCAATATACCTGCAGTAACTGACAGGCGACTAAGGGATCGCATTTACGAACATCAGTACGCGATTAGAAGTAATAGGTCTGAGAATGCTCTGGCTAAACATATGGCTAAGCACCCCGAGCACAATTTCACCTTCAGGGTTATTGATCAAATTGGGGCTGATATTAGAGGTGGACCTATCTCTTTATGGCTGGAGAGATGTGAGTTAATATGGCAGCTTAGAGTTGATGCTTTTAATTATCCAGGATTAAATTATGCTTGCTCTATAGCTTGCATCTTAAAACTGAGAAGCCTGGAGAGATAGAAGATGCATAACCTATATATTTCTTCTTTTTTTGGCAGAATAATGCATATAAATGTTCTAATGACGCTATTATGAATTTTGTGTATGTATTTTTGCAGTAACTGCAGCTTTTTGATGATGGTTCTTTCTATTTCATTTATTTTTATTTATTTATTTATTTCATTTTGTTAACCGGGAAAGTCCATTGGGTCAATGGAGACCTGAGCAGAAAAGCTCCAGACAGAAAGACAATATTAAAAGATATTTAAAAGTGATAACTAGTACAGCATATAAGAGCAACAAATTAACTGCTGTATACAGAAAGACAATATTATAAAAACATTCAAATATAAGAACTAAGTCAACCACTTATAAGATGTTTACAAGAACAACAAATTAATGCTCATTTAGTACATCATAATTGCAGAGAAAAGAATTTAAGCAATGGCAGAGTTTTGAGTAGGATGAGATAGAGATAAGTGTCAGAATTCAGGTAGGATGAGTACAGGAGCATTCCCAGAGAGAGGAGAGATGAGAGTGGAGTAAGGTATTAAAGGAAGGGAGATTCTGGGTAGTTCTAATGTGAGGGGGAAGAGAGTTCCATCATCTAGCAAGGAAGAATGATCATAAGAGTTGCCCTGGTGAATTTAAAGGCTTGTAAAGTTCAAAGAGGTTCTGATTTGTGGATCTAAGTGTTCTGTGTGGCTGGCGAAGTTTTAAGGAAGAGGAGGAGAGTGATGGACAGCTAGAGGATTTAAAAGTGAGCTTGTGTGCTGTTGTTAGTTGAATGAAAGTTAGGTAGCTTGGGAGTTCCAACCAGTTTAGTGCATGGAGGGAGTTACAATGATGAGTGGAGGATTTGGATCCTGTGGCAAACGTAGAAATTTTATTATAGCATGAGGATAGTTTAGATTTCAGGGTTGATTGGAGATCACTGAGTAGTGGGGCGCCAAATAAAGGGAGGGGAGGAGGTAGGTGGTAGATAGGAGTTGTCTAGATGAAAGAGAAAGGTGGAGTCTGTGACGATAAAGCATTCTGAGTTTTTGATGTTTTTTTTTTTATATTGGTTTGTAGGTGGATGTCAAACTTTAGCTGGCCATAGATAAGGATGCCCAGAAGTTTTGCATGGGGAACTATTTCAATAGATGTTTTGTTTAGACTAAGTATAGAGAAGGATGCTTTGTCAACAGCAATATGTCTAGAAGGGGTAAAAATAATTATTTTGGATTTGGAGGCATTAAGGGCTAGATGGTTGTCAAGCATCCAGGACTCATTGGAGGAGAAGGCCTCTTGAATAAGGTTTGTTAATATGGGTAGAATTTTGGCAGAGCAGATGACAGTAGAGTGTCTGCATATTGCACGAGTTTAGCATTGGGGATCTTTTGGTGGAAATCATTGATGAAAATATTAAATAGTAAGGGACACAATATAGAGCCTTGGGCTACACCTGTTGGGGTGTGAAGGAAAGAGAAAGTACAGTAGTTCCATTTTACAGCTTGTTCCCTGGCTGAAAGATAGCTGGTGAACCATTTGATAGAAGAAGGGGAGAGATTAAGATGAGAGAGTTTAGAAAGCAGGCGCACATGGGAGACAGTATCGAAGGCCTTGGATAAGTCGAGGAGGATGGTAGAAACTATGTTACCAGAATCGCGAGAAGAGTTGATGATATTGAGGAAGGAAAGGAGGACAGTGATGGTGCTATGTCCTGGTCTAAACCCATGTTGTGTAGGAGTCAATAATTGGTTGTCAAGTAGGTAGGGTAGAAGTTGCAGGTGAATACATTTTTCAAGTATCTTGGTGATAGGGGACAGGATAGCAATGGGGTGAAAGTTGGAGATTAAAAAGTTGTTGCCCCCATTGTGGAGGGGGATGATTAAGACTTTTTTTCCAGAGGTGTGATACGTAGGATTCCTGGATGGAGCGATTTATTAGGATACTGATGGGAAGGGCTATGCCATCAGAGGCTAGTTTGAGAAAGTTGGATGGAATGTCATCTGGGGCATTAGAACAAGGTTTTAACTTTAGTAGGAGCTTTTTTATAGTGTTGGTAGTAATGGATTTGAGAGTGAAAGGGGTGGACTGAGAGTTATTGAAGGCTGAATTCTTGATTTTAGATATGTTGGGGGGATATTATTAGGGAAAGATGAGGTGAGAGTGCCTATGGAGTCAATGGAAAAGGAGTTGAATTGGGTAACTAGGTCGAGGTCAAGTGAGTTTGGGTCAGGGCAGGAATTCTCTTTTCTGTCTGGAGATAGTATTGATGCAATGCTACTCCAAAACTTTTTGTGGTTAGTTTTATGATTATTTTAAAGTTTAAGATAGTAGGATTTATGGTCGATGGCTATTTGTTTTTTTACTTGATTTAACAATTAGGTAATTATTTTAATAATCAAGTAATTATGTAATCAGTACCATGTGACCAGTTAGAAGATATTTAACAGCATTCAGTTTCATTTTGGATTTAAAGTCTGATGAAGTACTGATATTTATTTGTACGAAAGCGCTACCTTTACTTTAATAAATTTCCTTGGGAATTTTAGTACAATTGTTTCCTGTGCTTCTGTTTTCTATTTACCAGTTTGTGTTTGTTTTGGATTTTTTCTCAAGTTACAGCTCCTAATTTGCAACCATCTGCAAATTTAGTCAGCCAGAAACCACTGACATTGGCCTTGACTTCTGAGAAGTAAATGCCAAAAAGCAGCAGCCCAAGGACTGATCCCTGAGAAACTCCACTTGTGACTGGCCTCTTTGCAGAGGTGGGTTCCCCAATTCGAACTTCCTGGGTCCTGTCTGTGAGCCAGTTGGCTATCCACTGGGTGACATATGGGTTTGTACTTCCTCTTTATTTGTCAACAATACCCAAGTGGGGTATTGTCAAATGTCTTGGCCAGGTCAAGGTAGGCAGTGTGAATGATTTTATCCTCATCCATTGCTTTGGTGACCTTCTCAAAGAAGTCCACCAGGTTGAGTAGGCATGATCTGCCCTTTACGAAACAAAACTGGGATGGGTCCAGTCTGGACATTTACTATATCTCTATTGATCATCTCCATGATAATTCTTTCCATGGCTTTACATATAAGACTAGTGAGACTTGTGGGTCTGTAGTTTCTAGGGTCTGTAGATGGTCCACCTTTGTGCAGAGGGATGACTGTTGCCTTTCTCCATTCATGAAGCACGAAGCATGTTTGGAGGCTACAGTTAAATAGTAATTCCAGAGGCCCTGATAGGTCATGTTTCATGCTATTTAGAAGGCATCCTGGGATATTGTTTGGGCCCATTGATGTAGTGTTCTTGGTCTTAGAGAAAGCATTAAGGACCTGTTCCCTAGTGATAGTGGGAGGGGGGAGTTATATTTGATGATATTTCCTGAGGGAGGGTTGAGGGGGAGAGAGGAGTAAAGTTGGAGCTGAATTTATCAGCCAGGAGGTTTGCTATATCTTCTGGCTCAGTATAGGTGGCTCCATTTACAATGAGCTCTGCACACAATTGTGTATTCCCTTTGAAGTTGCAGGCATAGCTAAAGAATGCTTTGTGGTTGTCCTTGATCTGGGAGGCCAAACTTACCTCAAATGTGGCTTTGGTTGACATTATTTGTCCTCTGAGTTGTTTGTTTAGTGTAATGAAAGTGTTTTTATCCTGATGAGTGCTGCACCTCCCAATTTTTGCCATGATTTTCTTCTTCCTGTTATACATCCAAATGATTTTGTGATTCCACCAGGGTGGCTTGTTTTTTGAGTTAGTTCTGTATTTCTTCCTGGTGGGTACAGCTGCCTCTATAGAGCTATTAACATGCTTGCACAGGGTTTCTTTGAGCAGTTCTGCATAGGCAGAAGTGTTCTCAGGGTTTATAGGGGCTTGAAGTTTGCCAGTTTCTCACTTAAAAGCAGGAGCTTAGCCTTAGAATAGTTCCTGAACATTCCCAGTTTAGATGAGGGTCCAGGTTTTATTTTTACTTCAAAGGAGACCATTTTGTGGTGTGGCCTTACCAAGGAAGGCATTACAGTAGGTGGTGTGCAGCACTCTCCCATATTAGTGAGGACCAGATCCAGTATGGTTGCACCCCTGGTTGGTGTATTGACTATCTGGCCCAGGGGTTTGTGTTTACAAAATCCAGGAATCTCTGTGCATGTACATTTGATGTTGTACAGGATTCCCAGTTAATAGTGGGGTAATTAAAGTCACCCATTAATATGGTATTGGGTTGGATGGTCAGTGTTTCTAATAAGTTTAAATACATGGTATGGATTTCCTGGGTCATAGAGAGGGGGACCTATAGCTTGCAAGGAAGTGGTATTGGATTTTACCTATGGTGATTTGAACATGGAGCAGCTCAAGTGCATCATCCTGTTTAACCAGCCTTGATGCAGATAGAGACACTTCCACCTTTTGTCCCTGCCTGTGAAGTAGCTGGTCTAAATGTGTGGAAGGCATTATAACCCTGCACTGTTGGTGTGCTGTTCATGGCTTTAAACCACATCTCTGAGACGGCACATATATCAGCATTCTCTAGGGTAAAGAGAGTTTCCAGGGAGTGGAGTTTTTTGTTTAGGATCCTAGCATTGAGCAGTAATACCTTATACTTTAGATTTCAACTGCCCTCTCAGTGAAAAAGTGCTTCTTGATGTCCAAGTTAAACTGGGTTATATTAACATGTTAATTGCATCCTTGCTGCCAGCACTTTACTACATAGTTCGCCTACTTCTATTATGCAACCTTTTTCTTACTTTGTGCATCCATGCCACCCTCTGCTTCTTGTCCTTCTCTTTTTTACTGACAGAAAAAAAAAATTGTTAGCATTCCTTACTCCCTTTCACCATACTTAAACTGTTTCCAGTAGATTGTCCTTGTTTTCCTTCAAAGGCCTTCAAAATCATGCAAAATGCCCTAAATGAGCATAATGATTACCTTCATCTGATTGGCTATTACACCTTTAGAAATACATAGTAGCACCTAGTCATTTTTTGCTACTGCTCTTACAGTCAGCGGGATGATCCTTTTTTTTCTTTTTATTTACTTAACACTAAACCAGAGGTCCTTATAGTTTGGGATCTTTAGACTCCCTTATCACTTACTGCAGCCTGAGTCATGAGTCCCCAGATGAATAACTTGCCCTTTTTGATGGGTAACCTGATCCATTCTTTCCCGGTAAACATGGTTGAGAAGTATTCACTCATTTCTGGCCTATTTACTTAGTTATTTTTGTTGATGACCTGGTGGGCTGGTGTTGAGATCTTTATCAGCCATAACCAGAGTACTACTAATAATTAAAACATTGTGTGCTCAGAGCATCTATAACCATAAGACAATATGGATTCCACAGAAAGTAAGCATAAGGACAGGAAATTACATCATGAGTCCTAACTACTACATAGCATAACTTTGTAATAGCAGAATATTATAACCTCTGATGAAATTGGAGATATTACCAAAAACTAGCATCTGTTGAACAATTGCTGTGCCACACCCCTAACATGATCATTTCTTACCAAATGAAAGGAAGAAAACAGAGGACTAAGAGTAAATCGGAATGAACAGGGACTGATGAAATAAGCAGAATTAAGAGATGGAAATTGACGGAATTAAAGTGGGTATACCATCTTGACCAGTGATGCTGCTGCTGTAAGGAAACAAGCCTGTGTAGAAATATGTAAAGGGGTAGTGTGTCTCTGAAATCACATTTGCAGTTGTTTTTAGATAACACTTGAGTTATTCTTAGAATTCCTTGTGGTCAGTGATCTGCATGATTTTAGATGGAAGATGATTCCAGATGAAGGATACACTTTTACAAAAGGACTTTTTTCCTAAGGCCAGGATAAAGTGTAGCCTGTGAGATGACAAGGTATTGTCATCTTGATCCTAGAGGAAGGAACAAGATGACTTCTTCTTTTCCCGGTTAGGGGTCACCACAGCGGATCAACTGTCTGCTCATGATTGGCAGTGGAGTTTTACAGTGTCAAGTTGCCAGCCTGGCGTCCAACCTTCCACAGAAGGCACACACTCACACCTAGGGCCAATTTAGAGTGTCCAATCCACCTACAGCATGTCTTTGGGATGAAACCGGAGCACCTGGAGGAAACCCACATGACCACAGGGAGGACATGCAGACTCCACACAGAAGGCACCCCAGCCGAGGATCAAACCAGTGAACCTCTTGCTGTAAGGTAACAACGCTAACCGCTGCACCACCGTGGCCACCCAGGAAGGAACAAGATGACTAAATATTTAATTTGTTTGATAAGGGTGGACAGTATCTGTTGCGTAGTAGCCTTTATGTCCAACATGCATGAAGTAGTCTTTTTCTTGGCTCTATATTACCATCTGAAATGAACTGAAATGTGAATACCATTTCATCGACACAAATGTGTCGAATGCACAGGTAAGCGAATGGCCACATCAATGACTTTTGTCCCAGGGAAAAAAATTGGTAAGCCAACTACACATGGCACACCAGTACAAACATTATAAACTGGGTGGCTTCACCCCCAGCACCCCCCAATGTGGGGTGTTGTGCCCACCACACCCCCCCCAACTAAATATGCTAACTCTGAGATCGCACTACAATGGGGAAAAGGGCAAATTCACAATAATGGCCAATGTATTTTTTTCCCTAGGAAAAAAACAGTATTCGCATTTCTGTTCATTCGAGTTGGTAATATAGACCTTTTTCTTTACTTTTTTCCCTCTTCTCTCACTTCTTTTACAGCCTTTATTATTTTTTGTTGTTTCTAGCCTTTGATATATTTTATTTTATTTCTCTACATAACATCACTTTTTCAGTTCTCATGATTTGTACAGTTCTCATGGTTTATACTGGTTTCTTCATCTTTCTTTTCTTCTGCAGTCATTCTTAATTCTTATAGATTCATAAGTAACCAGTAGGCTAGCTGCCCTTGTGGGCCATTTTAAGCCCAGACAATTTCTATTTCAAAGCTAAGAATCAAACCATGTACCTTTTGTCTGTAAGGTAAACACCGTAACCATTATGCCAAACTTCAACCCAAAGACAGACTTTAGTTCATAGGTAAGCTGCACTTGCAGGTCATTTTACGATTAGTGAATTTCCCTAAAAAGATGAGAATTGATCCCCGGACCTTGTGGTTCTGATGTAGCACCTTAACCATTATGCCAAACATGGCTACAAGACTGAAATGATTAGTTGGTTATGGTTCTCAACCATTCCACATATTCTCAAATGCCTCTATTTTGTTATTTTCCATAACTCCATTGACACAATGTTTTCCCATTACCAAACCCTTTATATATTAATTCCTGTACCTTTCCATAGTCAACAGCCTGTAATCCTAGAGTTTAGTCTTTTATGTCTAGGTTGTTTGTCTTCACTGTGGTGAATGTGAGACAGAGTACTTCACGATCAGTAGTTATCAATGGTATAGATGGCATACTTTATTTTTGCTAAGCTCTAGCTAGGATATTCACCCATTCATAGTCATATGCATTACATTCTGTCAGGAACCTTTGATGTCAGAAATCTTACTCAGGGTGTTTCCTCACTGTACCTGCTTTAGAGGATAGAATATGCCAGTCAACTGTCATAGGCGGAGCTAGGCTCACCATTATTACCACCCTCTGCTTTCGTACACATCCACTTGCAGCTCTCAACCTTCTGACTCCAAAATGTGAAATACTACCTCCTGTAATATGGAACAAATTGGAAAATGTAGAACACAATTTCCATTAATATGGAACAAATGGGAAAATATGGAACACTACCTCTCATAATGTGGAACAAATGGGAAAATGTAAAACATTACCTCCTATAATGTGAAACAAATCAGAAATTGTGAAACAGTACCTCCCATAATGTGGAACAAATGGGAAATATGGAACACTAACTACCTCCTGTAATGTGGAATAAATAGGAAAATGTAAAACACTACCTCCCATAATGTAGAATAAATGGGAAAATGTGAAACATTACCTCTCATAATGTGAAACAAACTGGAACATGTGGACACTACTTCCCATAATGTGGAACAAATGGGAAAATGTGGAATACTACCTCACATAATGTGGAACAAATGGAAAAATGTGGAACACTTACAAATAACTTTAACTAGAAACATCACAGGATGGTTTAAACTATTAGTTAATACCTACAAAAGCTCCACTGGTCAATTAATATGATTCATTATAACTTGCCACGAATATTCACTAAAAATATTCTTTATGAAGACTGACAGGCTATTTCTATGTGGAACAGTGTGGGACATGGAATTACTAAGATTCAAAAAGCATAACTGAAATATTCTCATAATGAGGCTTAGTTGATAGCCACATATTAATACTTTTCTTAACCAATTGATCATTTCACTCAGCATTTGCAGCAAATGAGCATTACAGAATGTTACTGTATCAGTGCCTTCCTTTTTTTAATAGTGGCTTAAATTATAGAAAGCTTACAGTGCATTTCTCCTCCTGTGCTTCTTTGATTGTACTTCAACATGGACAGAGTTGTAGCCATAAAATTTCATTTTCTATGTTCAGCCTTATACTGTTGCCCTCACATAATGGCAAGGCATGTATTCCTCTCCAAATGATGCCCCTTTAAAAGTAAGGATTGATAGATCTTTTCTAACTGGTATCCCATATAGCAATTACATGGTTCTTTTTCAAATAAATAGGTTTATTGATAAACAAGTTGTGTACAAATGTTTGTTGAAGACAATAGCTTAAACAGCTACATACATCTTTTAATCTGTATAAGTCATACATTTTTGATAGCTGCTAAGGAAAAAATGTGCTCACTTCAGCACACTGAGTACTCCTGGCTGCACACCTAATTATGGGTGATTTGTTATTCTATTATTAATAGTTAATAGTGTTTTTTAATCATTTATAAATATAAGATGTAAGTACAGGATAAAAACAAGACTAGAACCAGGAATTTTTAAATTATGATGACTGGAGTAGACTTTTGGCTTTTCCCAGTCAGGGTCACCACAGCGGAACTCTGGTCCACTCATGATTGCCAGTGGATTTTTACTGTGCTGAGTTGCCAGCCTGATACCCAACCTTCAATGAAGGCATACCCATTCACATTCACATCTACCTACATGTCTTTAACGTAACTCAACCACAGGGAGTACATGCAGACTCCACACAGAAGTCACTCCAGCCGAGAATTGAACAGGAGAACCTCTTGATGTGAGGCGACAACTCTAGCTGCTGCACCACAGCAGCTAACTGGAGTAAGCAGTAAAAAAGTCAAATCTTTATCCACAGCTGCTTTCATGACCTGCAAATTCTCATAATAATCCTGAAGAATCACTATTAATGGGGAACATCGTGATGAGCCAGCATTAATGGGGAACATAGGTATATGCTCATTATCATGTTAAATCAGCAGTTTCAAACATAGCTCTCATCTGTCTAATTTTGCAGCACATCTTTGATTATGCCTCATATTTTACATTGTCCCTCATATATATTACTTCTGATTTTCTAGTAAATCACTAGGGATTACAGTCAGTTAGTAATGACAGGCATTAACATTTCATACTTCTTCTGCTGAAAATGCACACTTACACAAAAACTTATTCTATTAACACCTTAAGTGAATTAGAGTAATATTTTACTGATTTTGGATCTTTGACCCCCTCCCCACCAGCACCACCAGCACTATTATTTTTGGGCTTTGTACTCAATTCTTGAGCAAATAAATCGAGAGGAATTGTTTCAGAAGATTTTCTATAGCTGAGTATTTAGCAAGAAACAATTGCTAACCCTAAGAAAAGAGAACAGCCACCCAAATCACCCAGGATGAAGCCATTTTAAGATAATTTGTGTAGAGGCATCAAATGAATTAAAAAAGGTTGACAGCTTAGAAACTGTCAGGTAAGCAAGTGCAATCATTCAATTCAAAGCTTGTTAATGGTCTGTCAAACTGTTCAGCTCCTTTATAAGGCAGCTAAAATACATAAAAAAAGGCAGAATAGATAGTTTATTCTGCCTACAATTTGTAAGTATGACAATTTGCAAGCCATCTGTAAGTACCATTATAATAGCTTATAGACACAAAAAGGGTACACTGCCAAGGTGTCAAACTCCCCTGCTACAACTCTGGACAGCATTCAATGAAAGTGTGAGCTGGACAGCTACTCAGTAGTACAAAGGCTCTCTGTTAAGCCAGAATTCTAGTTTATTTCCAGTGTGTGTGTGTGTGTGTGTGTGTGTGTGTGTGTGTGTGTGTGTGTGTGTGAGTCTGTATCTGTGGTATGTGTGTGTGTGTGTGTGTGTGTGTGTGTGTGTGTGTGTGTGTGTGTGTGTGTGTGTGTGTGTGTGTGTGTCTGTATCTGTGGTATGTGTGTGTGTGTGTGTGCGTGTGTGTATGCAATGTTGTCAATGAAAATAGATGGAGACTAGTATTAACAGTAGTGAAATTTAACCAGGATGAGGGGGACTAATTATATTTGTAAAAATCTCTGTGGGCAAAAAGGGATGGGGCATGTGGGCAAGATGAGAGCATACACAGATGAGTATTTTGCTATAGCATAGTGCTGTTTTCATTGGCTCTAGGAAAAGAATTGGCTTTTGGACAATATTTATAGTATAGTTGTTGCATTTAATTTAGCTTAGAGAATATGTTTAGCATCAATTTGAAAATTTCAGGGGGAGGGACTTTTTTGAATGTTGAAAAGAAGTTCCATTACAACGAATAGGCAATGCAATTCATAATGTTTTGTCATTAGATTTGATGTTTGGCTTCAGAACTGCTAATACAAATTCCTTTGCATACTGTCAATTCTTCTGTAGATAAGTACCCTGAGATATGCCTACAATGTTACCGGTCATGCATTGCTCACATTAGTACAAAAATGAGCTGAAAGTAAAAGGTGGCCACCTACATTAGCAAACACAGTACACGTGTGCTGTGTGATATATGTCCTTGCTGTGCAAGCCTTGGCACTTTTTGGTAGGTCACTGTTATTTGTTCCCCTAAATTCTTATTTTATATGGTTGCAGTACCTCATCCATACACCAGAAATGGAATGGCTATCCAGACAAGCAAATCTATCTTTGCTGTAAGGAATCTACCTAGCCTGAGATACAGTCCTTAGTTTCTGTGTAATTTCACTTTAATTTAATATATGCAATTTTATCCTGGTAATTTAACTGGTCCATCTCTTAACCTCATCAGCCATGACTTGGGCCACAATGTTAGATGAAACTGCAATATATGTGGGCAATTCAGAGTACCTGGTTATGGAACATTTATAGTGAGAAACTGGACAAAATAGAAAAAATAAATGCAGACTCTACACAAACAGTGATACAAGGTCAGGAATGAACCTTGGTCCTTGAACCAAACTTTATTAATAGTATGTTTTATGTGACAGAATACTTTTGCTGGCTATTGGCTGCATCAGTGTGAATTGCGTCAGTGAAATTCTTCGCTGGTCATGGATCTGTGGAATGTCTTGGATATGCTTTGATGCTTCTATGGAAAGGGAGACTGATAACATGGCATAGACAAGCTAAAGGGAGAGTGATAACATGGCATAGACAAGCTAAAGGGGGAGTGATAGCATGGCACAGACAAGCTAAAGGGGGAGTGATAACATGGCACAGACAAGCTAAAGGGGCACAGACAAGCTAAAGGGGGAGTGATAACATGGCACAGACAAGCTAAAGGGAGAGTGATAACATGGCATAGACAAGCTAAAGGGGGAGTGATAACATGGCACAGACAAGCTAAAAGGGGAATGATAACATGGCTAAAGGGGGAGTGATAACATGGCACAGACAACCCAAAGGGGGAGTGATAGCATGGCACAGACAAGCTAAAGCGGGAGTGATAACATGGCATAGACAAGCTAAAGGGGGAGTGATAACATGGCTAAAGGGGGAGTGATAACATGGCACAGACAAGTTAAAGGGGGAGTGATAACATGGCACAGACAAGCTGATTGTGAATTTCACAGCCCTTTTAATTCTTCATTGCAATATATTTTGTTTCTTTGCATGATCCTTGGTCTGCAAATTGAGTACCTTTTATCATATCCATATATCTATACTGATAGTCACTTTTACTGAGACATGGACAAGATGTGCAGCATTAAAAAACCTATGAAATAAAATAAACACAAGTAGCCAGGTATTTCCACACCATCAACGATAAAAATAAATACCATTTAATGTATAATATAAAGAAAACACAAACAAATATTAACTGTTTTCCATCGAATTCATGCATTTTGTGACATTCACTGAAATGACATAAAAAGAGCTGAGCTTCAGAGGGCTTGTTAGCCAGCATATGCATTGTTGAAGGTGAACTAACAACTAGATGATTGAAACTGTAACTAGATAATTACATACATACTGGAAGATTCAGTTTAACAGAGATTCAGTGGTTTTGAATCTTCTGCCACCCTGTACAAGTTTAAGAACTGCTAACTTCTGAAGCTGACAACCTTATTTAATTGTGTGGTCAGTATGGGTAACCCACTTTGCTTTGAAAACTATGATACCTTTTTGGCCTGGTTTAAGCAGCATAACAGGAGCACCCAGAGCTCTTTGGTGAGAGTGTTCAACCAGAAGAATGGAGCAGATAGTGGGCTGGATGTCAAGTTTATAGAAGCGAAGTATGAATGCAGATACAAAATTAAGATTATGAAGAGCAGCAGAAAAAAGAAAAGCACTCCAAATTGCCCTGCATACTTTCTTCTTCAGTACAACCAGAAGGTGGATCAACTAATGATAACCAAAATGAAGAGTAGTCACAGGCATGACAACAAACGCAAATACAAAATGCATGAATTCAGTAGAAAACAGTTAATATCTGTTTGTCATATTATACATTAAACAGTATTTATTTTTATTGTTGTTGGTGTGGAAATACATGGCTAGTTGTGTTTATTTTATTTTTATTGAGACAGTTGGTATAGAAATCCCCATTTTTTAGGACCACAAGAAAAATCTATATATGTTTAGCAGCAAAGTTTCTTTTCCTATGTGCCATATAGCCTAATTCCATGAATGGCTGGAACACACTTTTCTCTTCCACTCAGCTGGGCATTACTGATACTTCTATACAGTACATGGGACTTTAGGAAGCAATAAGGTTAATGATGCAGGTTAAAAGGAACCCATTATATTAGCCACCACAATCAAAAGTGGGGAGCACTGTATATGTTTTAAAGGCTTGTGCAACACTGGTGCAGCGAAGAAGATGAAATACGTTAGTCCATGTGATGCATAAACATGAGTGATATTAGGAATATGAATTCCAGCATTTCTGATGGGATAAAATAATAAGCTGTCAGAAATATAAATCCAAGTCTCCTTTCCAGCCGCAGTGTTTAGTCTCGGATTATAAATCAAGATGGCAGATGAAGCTTTCTTGCAAACACTGAAAGTAACATTACTTGCTCTCCATTCACGGAGTTTGCTAAATGTCAAACATAAATGATGTTATATTCTTATATCTTTTAGAAATAGAAAACTGGGTCTTTGTATAATATTATGTTATAATTTAATTCTTTATTTCCTTCCCTTCTTTCTCTTTTTCCTTGATATTTATCTATCTATCTACTAGCTGTATTGACCTCTTTATTCCTTTTTGGCACTCAGATGATACTCCCTTTGGGTGCATATGCTTGTTTTTTGAAGTAGCTGGGTAAAACTGTTAACTAAGTAGTTATGTAGAGTCACAACGTAAACAGAGGTTGCAGGAATTAAAACAAAACTCTTTATTTGTTACTAGTCTGTCCTGCCACTCAGTGTATAATATCACTACTTACATGACTCTCATTCCCGCAGATATCAGTGAGCACCTACTTTATCTCCTGCAGTTATCCATGCAAACCAAATTTTTTGGAGGCAGTAATCAAACCTTCCCCTAACTGACAACTATTCAGGTATAAATATTAATAAGTCACAATATTACCTGTTTTTATTTATTTTTTTTCCAGTTATATTCATGTCAGTCCTCTCTGAATCCTTTTCAAGCAAGAAAAGAGAATTGTTCTCTATCAAAAAAAAGTTATTTTGGCACCTTTCCTGCTCTCTTTTGACAGTTGGTAGACTTCTCGATAGGCTGACATGTTCCTTCAGTAAGACTCATCCTATTGCTGTGTCCTGTTGGGCATAATCTGAGATGGAATTATGTCTGATAATATGTAGCAGTAAATACTTACTTCTGCTACTTAACTTGTTTGCTGGCCTGTCCATGCACTTTCTAAATATGACACATATCAAGAATGATGAACTATGAAATGATACTCATGTAATGAGGCACTGTTTTGGAAAGCAAATAAGATGGACTTCCCCTTAAACTTAGAACATCATGAAAAAAGAACTAGTGCTCCTTGAAAACCGTCCCATTTGGAGATTTCACTGAGAAGCAGCTTTTGATGACAAAGGAAATCTGTCCTTTTTGACCATGTTTATTATCTGTCCTTTTTGACCATTTTTATTGCAGGATATCACATGGTAAAGCAGACTGGTACAAAGGGAACTGGGAAACAGAAAAGAGCAGACTTACTATATACATGTTTGCCACTTTCTTCTGTCTGTCCTTTATACATTAGTAAAGTCACAAGCCAAACATTAAATCTGGCAATCCCTAGTTTTATTGGCTGCCATTAAGACTCATTCATCCTAGTAAACAGAAAATGGCATTTCTCTGGATAGAAACTGGATCCAACAAATCTGCTTACCTTAAGCTGCAAGAGATGCCAATAATCTTACACTCTTGACGAAACTGCTGATCTTTTGAGGTGAAGAGTGTGTGTGTGTGTGTGTGTGTGTGTGTGTGTGTGTGTGTGTGTGTGTGTGTGTGTGTGTGTGTGTCTGTCTGTCTGTCTGTCTGACGGTCTACCTGACTATATCTGTTTTTCCTCAGACTTGTTTCCTAATAGAATTTATGACAGCATGCATTGCCTCTAGTATGATGTATAACCAACAAAGTCAGTAGATGGAAATTGGATTATCCAACCCAGCAAGAGCAATTATCAAATCTAATGAAGTACCAGAAAATATTAACTCTTACTGAGACACTGTCTACAAAAGGTAATGGCTACTTTGCTTCTTCTATTTCTTATTCTTAGAACAGCTAAAGCATTGCAACAGTGAGTGCTATGAGCATAAGAAATTAATGAAGGCCGGCAATTCACTTAATCAGCCGTGGGTACTGACATATATGAAATAAAATGATTTCCCTATCCGTGCAGCAACAATTTTCAGGTATTTTAAAGAAGCAAGGTTGTCAAAAGGACAGGTGGGAGTCTGACTGAATCCTATAATATTGTATACAATGGTTTTAGAAAGTGTAAAAGGTAATAGGCCCCACCACAAAACTCGAGAGTTCCAAAAAAGTACATTAATTCACAGAGTAAGCTTACTGAGGAACAATACAGTTTAGCTACAGCATTAAGTTTGTATTGCATTTGTCTTGTATCACTCCATCTTTTGGTAACAAAAATGCCTTCCAATGTGTTTCAGTCTATTTCAATGTACAATATATGTGGAAGTTTTCTCCCCTAGCCTCCATTGAAAGGGGAATGGTTTCATCCAATTCAGACTATCCCAGTAAACAAATGCTAAATAAATAAATACATAAATAAATAAATAAACACACTACATACATGTATACATACATAGACACATGTGTCATCACATCAAAACAGAGCCAGGTTTTCACACACTGTGTCCTACAATTTTATGCACGTATGTCTTTACTAATAACTTCCACATGTAACAATTTTTTTCAGGGTTGTATTTGCTGTCTAATCACAACAAAGAATTATTCTATAGAAAAGTAAAAGAGATTGAGAAAAAGATATCAAGAAGTCAATGAAGTTAAATTGAAGAAACAGACAAATATAAAAATGTCTGACACAATACATGACCCTGGCAAGTCTTGAATTAAGTAATATCACCCATATATTTTTTTTTAGTTATACAAACCACAATATAGAGGGTTATGATCAAGTCTCTGACTCTAAGCACATTATATGTTCGGGAAATGAGCTTTGGGAACAAATTGATTTGTTCAGAGACATCTTCTGTGTTTTGGCGGCTATGTAGAGATGATAAGAAAGGGGGGTTAGGGTGGGTAGAAGTGGTGGGGAGGTGCTGCAAGGGCTAGGATGAAGGAGAATAAGATTAGGTAGATTTGTGGGACAACGAGTGTTAATTCAACTGAGGGAGAGTTGGGAGGAAGTGAGGTAGTTGTGGGGTAGAGCTGAGAGGAATTTATGTGAGTGTAGCTGGGAAAGGGATCAGATTTAGGTGTGAACTTGCTACTTGCAGGTAGTACGTCTGAGACGACCACTAAGTATTGTGGAGCAGGTAGGCCTCAGAAGGGTTATTGTCAGGAAATTGAGGGGTAAGGGATCACTTTGAGCAGTATGGTCATATATATATATATATATATATATATATATATATATATATATATATATATATATATATATTTGTGTGTGTGTGTGTGTGTGTGTTTGGTTGTGTGTGTGTGTGCATTTGGTTGTGTGTGTGTGTGTGTGTGTGTGTGTGTGTGTGTGTGTGTGTGTGTGTGTGTGTGTGTGTGTGTGTGTGTGTGTTGTGTGCGTGTGTGGTTACTGCTTGTAATAAGGGTGTTTCTAGGTGAAAAATCTTCAGTGGGGTTGGTTTTGTTAATTGTACTAATTGGGGTCTTAGAGTGACTTGGAATGGGTGAACTCTTTAGTTATGTTGTCGTTATTCATTGGGGGTATGTTCGGTATTGCTGGTTATCATGACACTGTTGTAGTTGGTTAGGCATGGTTAGTTGGGTTTGTATACAGTTTATTGTTCCTGTCCTTCTGTGTTTGGGTTATGAAAATGGACTCAGTGGGTTGCATAATCACTCGTGAAACTGCCTTCTGTACTTCAACCTTCCTACCTCCAAAATGTGCATGAGGAAGCTAATTTGAGTTAAAATCACAGATATAAGGTTCAGTTTGCAGTGCTCTTAGTTTTAATTTAGTAACAATTGTCAGAAGAGCAAGGAACCAAGAGACAAGGTCAGGTTTTCATTGTTGGTATAAGTTTGAATTTAGTAACGGTCAGCAGAACAGCAGGAAAACGATGAAGCTAGGGTTCACCCAAAGTGTTTCCTTGTATCATTTTATGGGCAACTGTTTGGTTGAGATTTAAAAGGAAAAATGCATGAGTGTACTTATAGAAGCTTGGTGTCTCTTTTTCTATTGTCCATCTTTATGGTTTGTAATTCTGCTGGATATTGCGGTTGTCTAGACTTGCCTGTTGTGTTTGTCTTGCAAATATGTAATTTTGTATGCAATCATTGTGGTGACAACATTGAACAGGCTTATTTGGGTAAGTGAGGATGGTCTCCCAGTCTGTTCTGGTTTTGTTGGTAGTAGTGGAGTGCTGATCATTGCTTCTCATTGTGTTGCTCTTGTTGGCTCAACTGTAGCCCTGTGTTGCAGTGTGGAGGTGGGAAATCCGTTCGCTGTGCTTGTTTCCTGCGCATGCACAGCTGGTCCGAGGTGAGTTTGCGGATCGGTTTTAGGTGGTATGAAGGCAGCTTGTTCTTGGGGATAATGGTTGTTGTAATTTTATGACTCTTTGGGTTACACTTGTGTATTTAAAAATGGAGGTTTTGTGGTCATGTATAAAATGGGACCTTCTCTTTGTTGCCTGGGAGATATTTACTGCTGGGCCTTGCATCTGTCATATGTTGATGCTGAACAAGAGGGTTTACTAAAGTGATTTAATAAAGAAAAAAAATGTAGAGGAAAAAATGTAGTTTTGAGATTATTTATTTATTTATTGTTTGTTTTTGCGCAATGTGGTAATTAAACGAACTACCACGGATGCTTCGTACTGCAGCAAAATAGTATGTTGTATTGGTGCATGGGTGATTTTTTGGTCATGGATGTTGGAGGGCAGTTCAAGGGTGTTTGAGGGAATCTGTGTTGTAGTGTATCAGCTCAGGCTGTTAACAAATCATGCAAGGTGGGGATTTTGTGAGCTTCTTGCTCCAGGCTCCAGTGGTGGACAGGGGATGGAGGGAGATGGGAGTTTGTGGTTTGTCATTCAGAAGTGGGATGGCTAGTTAGATTGTGGTTTGCTGGCAGCTATGTTTCAGATTGTGGGTGAGGAGGACTGTGTGTCTTGCAGTTGACCAGTGGCTTGTTGCAAGTTTGGGAGGTGGGTAGGGTCTAGTCCGTGTGCTTGGTGCTGCAGCTTTTCTGTGGTGGTTTTGTTTCAGCCAAGCCATGAATGACTTCCCATGGGACCCGGGTTATCCAGAATAATGGTCAGCCACTGTGCCTGCACAGTGCGGTGCCAGTTGTTGAAAACAAGTAACATAGATGTGGGGATGGTCAGTCTATGGCTGAATACATCCATTTTAGTGCAGCACAAGTCTTTAATAATATATATATATATATATATATATATATATATATATATATATATATATATATATATATATATATATATATATATATATATATTATGGATGTAGGAAGATAGGGATAGTGAGGTGAATAAATAAATAGCTGGGCTGTTAAAATTAGATGATGCCAAGTGAGTTACATGTCAAAGGAAAACAGAGTCAGTTCAAATACCATGGCAACATGAATTAAGGTATATAGACAACTAAACTGCAAGTAAAGATAACAAAGGGCAGACTTAATATTAATCATCTCATTATAGTGCACCACATCAGTAGTGACTGTTTTATTCTCAGGTTTGTATACACTGAACAATATTTCATGCTAGTAATTCAGCAGTTGCATCAATAAATGCTTCAGTATAATGTTTTTCGGTAATTATGCCCTCTTCTTATGTGCATTAAGAAGATGTTGAGGTTTGGGTGTTTGTTTAAGTAGTTTATTGTATACAAATACACCAGGATGGATGGCAGGAACATTAAACTTAAATGAACTATCTAACTCAGTGTTTCTTAACCACCGGGCCCTGCCATCAATTATACAGGGCCACAAGTGATTCAGAGAGTGAGAGAGCGAGAAACTGTGTGTGTGTGTGTGTGTGTGTGTGTGTGTGTGTGTGTGTGTGTGTGTGTGTGTGTGTGTGTGTGTGTGTGTGTGTGAGTGTGTGCGTGTGTGTGCGTGTGTGTGCGTGTGTGTGTGTGCGTGTGTGTGCGTGTGTGTGTGTGTGTGAGAGAGAGATCGGAAGAGAGTGAGAGCGATGTGTGGGTGAACGCGTGTATGAATGAGAAAGTGGATGTGTGAGAGAGAGATAGGAAGA
Organism: Protopterus annectens; assembly: GCF_019279795.1. NCBI lineage: Eukaryota > Metazoa > Chordata > Ceratodontiformes > Protopteridae > Protopterus > Protopterus annectens. The sequence continues at coordinate 1,618,444,807 of NC_056741.1, forward strand.
GAGTGAGAGTGATGTGTGAGTGACAGTGGCATAGCTGGGGGGTGAGAGTGGCTTTTGCTGAGGGCATTCCATTATGTCCATGCATTATGCAGACGTCCTTCCTTCACCCACATAAAATTTAACGGTCACAGAAAGAAAACCCCTTTATTGCTGCCTCTTAATTAAGTAGATTTCACTGCTGAATCTGCCAGTTATAAGTGGTATATGTTCAGCAGGTTAGTACTCTGTTCATTGCTGAATCTACAAGTTACAATGGTGTGTGTGTATGTGTGTTGTGTGTGTGTGTGTGTGTGTGTGTGTGTGTGTGTGTGTGTGTGTGTGTGTGTGTGTGTGTGTGTGTGTGTGTGTGTGTGTGTGTGTGTGTGTGTGTAAAAATGCCCCATTTAGGGGACCCCGGTAGTTAGTGTTACAGTACAAGCAACAAGAGTCTGAGTTTTCTACCCCTACCATCAGTTAAGAAGTTGGGTTCATAGCTGATTTTTGGCTTATACTTTTGGTCTGTTTCTCTTAAAATTTGTGGTTTTCTGGTAAATCAGTGAGGACTGAATTCACTAAATAATGACAGTCATTTAAGTTTCAGTCTTCCTATCTTTCAGGAAACACATAGTAACACAAAACATTTTATTCTAGCAACTTTCTAAGATTATACAAGCAATGTTTAAAATGCATCTCTGGTTTGGGCCTTTACCCCCCTTCCCCCAATACATTTTGGCTTTTTCCAGATTTCTTATGTGTCAAATGCATTTTACAAGGAGCTGAGAGCTTCAGGGAAAAAGTTTAGTGCTGCTTACTCCCATAGTATGTAGATGGATTGCTGCTACTATACTGTGTTGTACTTTAAAGTGGGGGTGGATGCTGCAGTCCTAAGTATGTCCTTCTTTTGAGAAGATACCTAGTAACTATGAACTTATCAGTTTGCCATCCATTCCCTATTACAATATTACCAGCTTATCATTTTTTAATGTAACATAGGTAATTTATTTTTCAAGGGCAACAAGAACTTTATATTTTGTTTCATCTACAAATAAAGTTGTTTGCTAGCAGCAAACTCTTCATTAGTAACTGTTAAAGTGCTGCATTTTTACATTCAAAATGTTAGTTACTATTAGAAGTAGTGTTTAAAATTAAGAGATTCATGCATTTATCTTTATTAAGTTAGATACCTTGCATATATAAATATTTGACATGTGTATGTGATAAGTGTTTTGCTGACAATTTGACATCCTCCTGCTTTGGAAAGGTATTTATGAGTAAATTTGTTGGGACCAGGCCCTCGTCTTATAAAAAAAAAAAAAGAATTTACCAGGCCCTGGCCTCACAAGGGCTGAGAACCAATGATCTAACTAACTGACTATATACTTGCATGCTCTCATTCTGGCTGCTCACTCAAAATGGCACTCTTGCTTGTATGTGCTCAGTACTTAAAGGTATATTACACACACTGATCAACATCCTCCTTCTTTACTGACCTATCTCATATAAACAATGACATTTCAATAGGCATGCAATTATACAAGCACTAATAAAGAAAAACAACAGTCATGTCCAGGTTGCTGTGTATCTCAAAGTAAGTTTCGAGATGCGACCTGATCTCGTGACATAATAGTTAGGGCTGGGTTTAGCAGCAAGGACAGTCACTGGGGAATGTTCTGCTTGAGGAGTCTCAGGGGATTTCCTCAAGAACAGGGATTACTGACAGAATGTCCTCTGGAACAGGACACATTGGGCAAGTCACTCTGAGAACTAGAGTATTTGTCACAGGCAAGATGGTGTAACACTGGTTCAGACACTGGTAACACATGCTTCCAGTTTCATCTGAATTCCATTTCTTGTGGTTCCACAATGTACGACCCGGTCTATTGACACAAAGTTTTTACAAATCTGATGCGATAAAAACCTTTTGATGTCTGCATCCTCACTATCTCCCTTTTTTCAATGTACTGAGTGGTTTGCTGGTTTTGTCACAGAAAGACATCTGGGAAAAAACGCTTTTCAACAGTTGGGATTATACTACTTTGTTGTTTTGTTGCTTTTAGCACATGGAACCAACAAATTGTTGCTGGTTGGTAGTGTGGTTCTTGTTTGTTTTGACATCAGTCTCTGGGCAGGTGAACCAAGATGATTATCACGAAGAATGTTTCTGAGATTTAACAAGGTGTGAAAAACATTGGTATTGTCACTTCTGGATTTCTCTAACAGCTGTTTTTCACTTTGAACTGAATGTTCAGCCAAGCTGTTTGACTGAAGGTATTCAGGGCTACTCATAATATGAACATCCCACTCTTCAGCAAATTTCTTGAACTGCTGACTAGTAAACTGTGCACCACTTTCAGAAATAACTCTGTGCTGACTACCATGGACAGAAAAATGTTGCTTCAACTTACTAATAACAGTATTGGAAGTTAGGTTGGCAAGTAAGTTAATCTCAAACCAGTTTGAATAAGAGTCTACTAACACCAAATAGTGTTGACCATTCCCCTCAAAGATATCTATGGCTACTGTCAACCAAGGTAGTTCAGGAATATGGTTTAATTGAAGTGGTTCTTTTTGCTGATGTGGCTTTGTACTATTACATACTGAACAAGATGAAAGTACTTTTTCAATATCTCTTGACATAGAAGGCCAAAATACTAGACCTCTCATCCTTCTTTTGGTAGAATCAGTTCCATGGTGTCCCTGATGCAAAATTTTAATATACTCTTGTTACAAGGATTTTGGAAGTATCACTTTAGGATCTTTCATGATGATACCATTGTCTGACAAAATCTCACCTCTATATGGAAAAATATGGTTGCACTTCTACTGGTAAACTAGATTGCCTCAACGGCCATCCTCAACTGATAAAGAGGTTTAGGTTCCGGAGAACTGGATCTGAAGCTGTGTGAGTTCTGAGCTCATCAGGATATGTGGAATAAAAATTTCTCACTTCCCATGACTTCAAAATCAGTTTGCTCATTGTTATGCTGTTCTGTGTTTTTTCAGGGTGATCTGTATAAAGTATCAGCAAGATAAAGAAGTTTGCCTTTTGTGTAAATAAGATTGAAATTGTACTTTTGCAATGTGAGCATCATGCATTGCAGTCTACCTGGAGCTGTATGCAGAGGCTTTCTCAAAATAGTAACTAGGGGTTAGTGGCCAGTTTCGATCTGGATAGGTCAACCATAAATATAATCATGGAATTTTGAACATGCAAACAGAATTGCCAAAAGCTCTTTCTCAATATGGGCATATTGCATCTCGGTCTGGGCAAGAGTTCTTGATGCATAGGCTACTTGTCTCCCCTCTTGAAGAATGACTGCACCTAGACAAAACTTAAAAACATCACAGGAAAGAGTAACTGTTTTGTGAACATCATAGTATCTGAGAGTTGGAGGGTTGGCAATTTTCTGTTTCAGTACATCAGATACTTTTTCATGCTGTTGTTACCATGAGCAAATTACATCTTTGCATGTCAGCTCTCATAATGTTGCTGAAAGTTGGCTTAAATCAGGAATAAACTTGCCTAGATTGTTGACCATGCCAAGAAAACATTGTAGGGCTTGAAAATTGTCTGAAGCTGGCATCTCAAGAACTGCTGTTTGCTTGGAAGAATCTGGTCGTAAACCTGAACTGGTAAACAAGTGACCAACGTAAGTAACTTCTTGTAGCCTGAATTTGTACTTCTGAGGATTCAGCTTAAGATTCACTTCACTTGCTCTTTCCAGAACTTTTTTGAGGTTATTACCATGTTTGTCTTCACCATTACCACCTACTAGAATATCACCTACTATAATAGTACAGGGATGGCCAGAAAAAGTTTACTCTGTTGCACACTGAAAGACTTCACTGGCAGAATTTATCCCAAATGGCATTCTTAGAAATCTGCATCTTCCCAATGGTGTACTAAATGTGGTTAACAATGAAGATTCTCAGTTAAGCAAAATTTGCCAAAATGAACTCTTTGCATCTAACACAGAAAAAAACAGTGGCATTTGGCATGAGGGTAGCAGCCTCTTCCACAGTGCACATTAGATGATGAGGCCTTTTTATTGATTTGTTCAGATCTCTTGGATCAATACATATTCTGATATCATCTGAGCTTTATTATGAGCTACCACCATGGAAGATACCCATTCAGTAGGTTCTTCTACTGGACAAATTACTCCAAGCTGCACCATTTTGTCTAGCTCGGCTTTGGTTCTGCTCTGCATAGCTACTAGAACTTTCCATGCTGGTCCGATAACTGGGCTGACCCTGGGTCTAACTTCATAGAGTACACAACTGGTAGTTTGCCTAGTTTGTCTGCAAAAATATCAGCATATTCAGAAAAAATGGTTTGTGCAAAATTTGAACTGTTGTCATGCAGACTTTCATGGTAGACTTCTTTATTAAATGAAAACAGTCCCATTTTCAAACTGTCTCTGAGACCTAATAATGATGGCATGTGTCTCTTGACTACAACAAATTGCAAGTCATAGCTGTTCCTAGCAAAGCAACATAAAAGCACTACTGCGTCTTCAGTTTGAATCTCTTCACCACCATAAGCAACAAGCTTCGCACACTTTGACAAATCAAGTTGTTCTGTAGCTTTTACTCAGCCAAATGTTTCTGCTGACATAACATTGCACTTTGAGCCAGTATCTGCTTTCAGCTTTAGGGGACTCCCATTACTCCAGACAGTAGAAAAAATTTTGTTCTTTGCCCACAAACCTACTGCATTGACTGTTTCATCAAGCACAGACACACCATCAACATAAAAAGTAGGGTTGCAGCATTCTAAATCAACTTGCCTCTTGGAATGCCCTCTTTTAATAAAAGAATGTGCCTTATCTGATTTACAAAACTTTTTGAAATGATTCCACTTATTGCAAGAATGACACTGCTGACAAAAAGCTAAGCACTTTTCTCTTTTGGGTTTGTGATTCCCACCACAATTATGACAGTTGACTATGAAGCTGAGTGGGGGAACATTTTTTGACTTTGCTGACTCACCCTTATGCTTCACTGAGCATGCTCTAGAATTTGCTGAAAAGACTCAGGATTTCCCAGGGACTGTTACAGGACCTGCAGTAGCTGCCATGTGCTTGGGCCTGTTTCTTTTAACCATGTGCTGTATACTATCAACATGAGCTTTGTCACTATGCCTTTCACAGCTATTTTCATTTGTAAGCATACTTGTGTGCTTTTCTGTAAGCTTGTATATCTGATAAATCTCAATGGCCTTATTCAACTTTAAATCATTGTCTCAAAGCAAAATGTTTCTCACTGTGTCATTATTAATACCACACACAAGCCTGTCCTTTATCAACATATCTCTCAAGTCACAGAACCTGCACATTTTAGCCTTATTTCTCAAGTCAGTTATATATGCTGCAAAACCTTCACGAGCTTTTCATCCCTTATGTAAAATAAGTGCCTTTCCATTGTAACATTCATTTGGGCATTGCACTTTTCTCTAAATTTAAGTTTTAAGCACTCTGGGTCTTCCCTTGTTTCAACCGGTACCACTATATGGTGGTCTTCCCCCTCCCCTGCAAACACAGCATGTGCATGCACAAATGAACACTCTCTTTCAATGGTCTCTGAACCAGCTAAATTAAGCAGAATAAATGCCTTTGTACATGTGTCTCTGTCAGAAAAAGCAGCATGTATGAAAATATCATATTCTTGCTCAAACACTGTCCAATTTTCTGCAATATTGTCATCAAACACAAGTGGTGCAGGTCTACAAAATCCTTCTGCAATGCCCACAGATTATAGTAAAACACAATGCAAAATGGCCCTTGTAATTATGTACGAACATTCACACACACCAAGTACTTGTAATAATATTCAAATGCACAATAAGCTCTTTAAAATATTGTACTCTGCAAAATATGCCTTAAAATAACTGTACTTTTTTAAATATTCTTTGAAACAACTTTAGTTTGCAAAATAACTGCACTGTAATACTGCACACACTTGCAAACACTTTGCACACTTCAGATATTTTGAATAGTTATGTTAATACAAAAAAGTAGCACATAGTGAAAAAATACAGTTGTTTTCCCTTTTTTGTACATTTTATGTGATTTATTGTTTCAAATGTTTTCAGAGTTATTTCAAATATTTGTATCAATATGTCACAATTTCAGACATTTAGTTTAATAAGAAATTTGTTTTAAGCATTCTGAGTGCTTTGTTTTATATTTGTAACAAAATAAATCATTTAAGCAAGTTTTAGTACCTGGAATTTGTTTCTGACCTGTTTTGTAAGTCATTTGAGCAGTAGGGATGACCCACTCCTGTATATTCCTCCAACTTTAACCAGTTACATCATGGTTGTGACTCTGCATCCCACTTCTGACACCATGTCAGTCTTTTTATGTGCATTAAGAAGACGTTGAGGCTTGGGTGTTCATTTAGTTAGTTTATTGTACAAAAATTGATCAGAATGGATGGCAGGAACATTAAACTTAAATGAACTATTTAACTGACTGCTCTCACTCTGGCTGCTCACTCAAAATGGCACTCTTGCTTGCACATGCTCAGTTCTTATATGTATATGCTTACTGGAAAGCTTCTTAAAGGTATATCACACACACTGATCTACAAAGAGGTCTTCTGGAAGCAGTCGACTGTATGTGTTAATATAAAGAAAAAAAGTACACTTATTCTTCCTTACAGCCTGTTGTGGTGCATGTATATGTAAAAGAGACTTAGCAAGTTAAATGAATGGATACACATGAGCTTGGCAATAAAGAAAAAAAAAGAAAAAATATGTAGGACAGGGTATCTGGATTTGAGAGGTAAGCTTGAAGTCATTTTAAGTTAAACTGTGGCAGAATGGGTAGGAGCATACAGTTTGCCTCTGACAGGTTTGGGGTCTTGAATTAATTGGGTCATGCATGCTTGAGAGTTAAGCTGCTCTAGGTGAAGGGCAGGTGCAATCTAATGTTGGAGGATAGGCTGAAGTTTTTTTTTTTGCTTGTTTGTGTTTTCTCCCTCAATTCCCTCTCCAAGAATTGCTTACCAGTGAGTTGGGGAACCTGGTGAGTCCAGTCTGAAAAGGAGAAGGCAGGCAGTGAAGAACAGGTTGGTAGCCCAAGTGAAACAAACATAGCAATCAAGGAATGTTGTCATAGTGGATGTTCTGGCCATTGGAGCAGTGCATGACATGTGTGTAGGCAAGGACATGTTGGTGGGAGTTTCTGCAGACATGTCAGACTTGGTGCATCTTGGGAATAGCCCAGGTATAGGTGGGGACAAGTCACATCAGGAGTCTGGTGGAACTGCAGGTGTCATGGAAGATCTGTGGAAGATTAGGGAAGTGGGATAGATTCAAGGTGAGGCATTCAACGGGGATGGTAATGTAGGGTGTTTTTGGGGAGTTTCACATTGTCCATAGGTGGGATGGAGGCACAACATGAGACTGGGTTGGACCTTGGGACCCAGCCAGGTGATTGGTTAGCAACACAGGCCCTGGGACAAGGGAAAGGGGCAGTCTTTCTGAGTCCTCACATACCATCCTCAGTTAAAGAAAAGATCTGGAAGGGGGAGTATGTTGACATTTTTGAATTAATTGACATGTAAGGAGTTCAACACCTGCTGTATTCTGAAACTGCAAATAACAAAGATCTTCTGGTGGCTTTAATGACCTTGGGATGGAGAAGAGTAGGTAGGTTGTGACCAAGAACATGGGAAAATTGGGTGTTAGGCTTCATGCATTACATGGTGGTTTGGTTGGAAAAAGATACCGCCTTGGCCTTACCACTCTTGGCTTCTTTATTCATGATCCATGAAGATCAGTGTCTATGGGTGGGAAATGCTTGGTTGTGGTATGATCAGAGGTTTTGGAAGCAGAAAGCAGTGGATCAGTCAATGCATTGGGAGGTGAGGCACCCTGACATATGACTAGCCACTATGACAGATAGCTTTGCAGCAGTTAAGTTAGGAGAGGAAGGGTGGGGGTATGTTGAGTTTTATTGCTAGGCATTGCTCATGGGTGGCCTGCAGGATCTTGCACACTTGTTCGAAGTGTGCAATTTGGGCAATCCAAGTTCACTTTCAACCAACTTGGGCAGGCTGCCTTCTTTGTTTCAGGGATTTCAAAGTCTGTGAGGTAGGGAGTATTTTCATGGGGGGATGAGATTTGGAAGCAGCAGGTGGGCACTCAGAGGGCAGTAAATTACCTAGAGGATTTCCTAATAGTAGGTGAGGGGTATGAAGGAGTGTTGGAAGGTATGCTAGAGTTTTTGGGGATGTATGAAGAGCTGGGTGTCTCGTTGGCTATGCAGAAGCTAAACGTCTGGCCAAGGCACTGGATTTTTGGGTTTACTAGTGGAGACAGAACCTGGACTGTTTTGTTTATGAGTTGAGAAGATAACACATTTGAAAAAAAAAACTTGGATGGGTGAAATTCAAGGACAAGGTGCAGATTGGAGCTTTTACAGCATCTGACTTTTGCATGACAGGCAATTCATCCAGGTTGTACATTTTGTAGGTACATGGCCTTGTTGTTAAAAGGGGCAAAAGCAAACATTATTGGGTAAGAATTGGTAAGTTGGCATGGACTGATTTAGCACTGTAGTCCTTTTTGGAGCAGTTTAATGGTGTCTCTTTTTGAGAGGTGGATTTGGTTGGTCAAGAGGAGTTGCAATTGTTTACAAACATGGCCATTGGCAGTGGCATGGGGCATCTTTAGTGGCAAATGGTTTGCGGCTCATTGGCCAGCAGATTGAAAGGATGAGTGAAAGAAAGCTGTAGAGTTTTTCAAGTTAATGACAATTCGGGTGGAGTCTGTGGTTTGGAAGGTGCTTACTTAGGTGATGGTCATTTAATAGGTTTTAAAGTTTTGTTGCAGGGTTTAGCTTTGGTGGATGGTGATACAATGGATTATACTTTGTGGGTAATATTGGCTTTATGGATGTTTTATGGAGAAATTAGGGTGTCAGAGTTGTTAGGAGCACTAGTTAGGGGGATGTCATGGTATTTTCTGTGGCACTGCACATTTGGTTGCTTAGACCTAAAACAGATCAGGTAGGGAATGACACACAGATAATTATTTGGAAGGAGAGGAATTGTGTCTGGTGGGTTGGGCTAGGAGATTACTACAAGCCCATGTGAATAGTCCTCAGGATTTGTTTTTTTTTGGTCAAGAAGGGGTAAGGTGATAACGGGTAATCAAGTGGTGTATGTGATGAGGAGGGTTTTCATTGTATTGGTTTTCAGGGAGAGAGGTTGTCCAATCATTCATTTTGCATGGGAAGGGCCTCGACTTTAGCAAGGGAAGGCAGATCATTTGAAGTTATTAAGAGGGTGGATCATTGGTTTTCAAGTGCCTTATTCTCTTACATTAGATAATTGACTGAAGTGTTTAATTGGTATTACATGGGCAGTGAAGTGGGCTGCAATTAGGCTGGCTGGCAATGAATTAGGTTTGCATCACTATAGGTTGACAGTCATATGGCATGGTATTGGAGTCTTCAGGTGGAATCAACTCATGGATGAATTTGTGTTTATACAGTCATGGAGGGGCTTCCTTGATTCCTATTATTGGTACATTTGTCAGGTAATGATTTGGCAATAATTCCAAAGCGGCAGTTGGTATATAGACTAAGACAGGATTTGGTTACTTTCAAGAGGTTATATCTGGGTATGTCTATTGTGTGGTCCAAAATAGTACTACGTTATTTTGGAGGAATGCTGGCAATTTTATGGCATCAGAGTGGGCTCGGTAGTTTGTTAATTATAGGCTGGCAAGTCAACTGGTTATATTGGGTGTGCATACATTAGATCATAGGGATTTTGATGACAGGGACCCACTTTGGTTCAGAGATGATGGAGTGCCTTTGAATGGGCTTGATTTGAATTTGTTTAATTTACACTTAGGCTTCTTTTTGGTGGGTTTAGTGAAAGTCCTGCAGTGAGTGAAGGGGAACAGCCTAAGTCAGGCTGGTGGGTGGAGAAGAAGGGCAGGCTTGTCTCTCTTCTGTTCCCCCTCTGGTTTGGGTGTTTGATGCAAGGAGTTTGATATATGAAAGCGAGCAGTAGGATGCAGCTTTGATAAGTATGAATAAGTAAGTGGTGGTGGCGATGCTGCTTATTGAGCAGGGTGAGTGAGGATACACTGCCCTGATGAACATTTGTGTTGTGATTAATAAATTAAAATGTTTCAATAAGGTTATGAAAGTGAGCGATAGGACACTGCTTGATAAGTGATGACACAGCTTATTGGACAGATTGAGTGGGGATACACTGTTTTGATGAATGTTCATGTTGTCATTAATAAATTAAAATGCTTCAATAAAGTTATGTCAATGAAAGTTTAATGAAAGGTCATAAAATGCCATTTTTGTGTGGTGTGCTTTTATTGAAGGGGATCAGGACAAATGGATGCCAAGAAATTAATTTTGAGAGCAAAGCTCAAGAAGTGAATCTTCGCATCCATGTTGAGAACACATAATAATGGGTTATTGTCAGTGAGACCCAATCCATGTACAACCTGTTACAGAAAAAAAGCTAAAGTGTTTTATTGGATTTAAATGCTAGTAAAGCACTTAGCAAGTGCTGTTTCATACACAGTAAGCCAAAAAAACTTCAGGGGCAGTTTTTAAAACTGCCCTAATTTAAATGAGTTCCTTACAGACTGACATCTGTAAACGTCTATGGATGTATGACAAAAGATATTCAGGGGCAGTTGGGAATGAAGGAACATTACTTCCCTGATACAGAGACCATAGCAGCACTTGGGGGTGCATAACAAATGTTACACACCTCCTGAAGCATTGTTACAGTCAGATCTATCTCTGAGTAGCACAAAACTAGGATATTATTAGAAAAGCATTCCTGACTTTGCCACATATTTTTACCTTTCTCTCATAAAACATTTCATTTTCTGGTAAAGCATTGAGGATACAGTCAATTGGTAATGCCAAGCATTAGAGTTTGATATTTCTTGCTGTTACAAAAATACATGTTTTTGGAAAACATATTGTTCTATTAACTTTATAAGTGAATTAGAGTAACGTTTAAAAATTGTCCCTGATTTTCAGACTTTGTGCCTCAGTTATTTTTGTTTTTGTCAAGAATACCTACAAAAAGAAGTTGAAACATATAGGGCAGGATTCACGAAGGCTTGCACAGAGTGTAAGAGACGTGCAACACTCCATGCAAGCCTCGCGATCCAGGAACAGCCCTAAACCCCGTGTAAGAGACCAGCTAAAACGTCTCTTACACGGACTGGGCGTGGACATGCTAAATACCTCACTTGCATCCGAAAGGTATGCAAATGAGGTATATTAGCGATCCACGAAGCAGAAACCAGTCCGTGTAGGAGACGTTTTAGCTGCAGAAATGTACTCAGTTGACAACTGAGTACATTTCTGCAAAATCCACAACGGAGCGATGTCAGCTCTGAAAAAAGGTTGCATATGAGTCAGGCAGCATGCCAATGGCCAAATATGTGGCCATTGGCAAGATAACTCGATGCAAAAATATTAAAAATATGATTTTTAAAAAACCCAGCGCAGCCCTGCACAAACGGGCTGCGCTGTATAAAACCATAAAAAAGAAGGTTATAAACCCACAAATGTGGGTTTCATGCAATACATGGAATGACAATGCAGGGACCAGCAGACCAAAACCAACATGGCCACCGTGTAGTGGTTGCTAAGGGGGGAAGCTGAGTCTAAGACATGTAACTAAGCATTAGTAGGCAATCTCATGTAAATGAGGGTTAGGATACTGAATCCCACAGTCACATAGCAAATGAGCACGGTCTGAGTAGTGTAAGAGATACAAAAGGGGAGGAATAGAGTAGGAGATAGGTGACATCACGGGGAATGGTAGACAGAAACGCAGTTCATTGGAGGCCAGTGTAACATGACAGATGACAGGCACAGATCATGGAAAGAGGTGTGCCACTAGATAAGTCATGGAAAGACAAGAAATGGAAGGTGTACACTGTTACCTATACCAAAGTTTCTTGCTGGCCGTGCATGCGCGATAAGCGCAATGAAGCGCAGTAAGGCAGTGTGCGTGCGTGTAAGGCAGTGTGAGCATGTGGGAGCATGTTGGGAGATGTTTAACACTGTTTGCGCAGGTGTGTGCGCGTGTAAGACAGTCTGAGTATGTTGGAGGCTGTTGGCAGACGTGTAACAGTGTTTGCGGGTGTGCAGCGTCTAAACCTGAATAAGTAGATCCTTAACCATGTAAGCATGTGTGCGCGCGTGTAAGCCACTGTGAGCGTGTTTCAGATAGTATGCAAGTTGCTCCCCCCTGAGGAAACAGAAAGGAAAAAGGAAGCAACAGAATTAATAGGAAGCTAGCAGGGATAACTGCTGAAGCTGGCAGGTGAAAATAATTAGAAGCAGGCAATTACACATGCAGAATAGTAGCCCAGCCCAGCACTTAAAACTCTGCAAACAGTACTGCAGGATGTTCTCATTAAGAGACACTGCAAGACAGGAGTAAGCTAATAGAAGTGAAAACAGAAAAAGCTGAACTCAGAGCAGAAATGCTAGGGGCTGCCATAGCTGTCATAATGAGACATCGGCGACTTGCTGAGGGTGGTGACAATGCAGATGGTGCCAGACAACCCACAGTGAGGAGACGGAGAAGAGTGTACAGGCCCAGGGTCACCTACCACGGGTTACATGAGCTGGAGATAGTAGAGCACTATAGAGTGGACAGAGAGCTCCTGCAGCAGATTGTTGAGCTGTGCAGGCCATGCCTCACACACAGAACCAACAGAGGGGAACCCATCCCAGTGGAAACCAAGGTATGTGTTGGCCTAAGAATACTAACAACAGGTACCTTCCAGAGACCAACTGGCGATATGATGGGGATATCACAGGCATCAGCCTCCAGGGTACTACACCAGTTCCTGGATGCCATGTCAGCACATGTCGGTGATCATGTATATTTCCCCAATGCCCGTGAGGTATTGGCCAGAAATATGCATCTCTTCCAGCAAATAGCGGAATACCCTGAGGTACTGGGTGCTATAGACTGCACGCACGCATCAAAGCACCAGCAGGAGCGGGTAGGGCCTACATAAACCGCAAGGGCTTCCCCTCCATCAACTGCCAGGTCGTGTGCGATGCCCAGGGCATAATAATGAATATGTGTGCTGGCTGCCCTGGGAGTTACCACGATTCCCACATCTGGCATTTGACGCAGCTGTACCAGACATTTGCCAATGGGGACATCCCACACGGACACCTAGTGGGGGATGCAGGTTATGCACTGGAGCCGTGGCTGATGACACCCATCAGAAATGCACACACACCTGAACAGGAAAGCCATAATGAGGCACACGCACAAACACGTAATGTGATAGAGCGCGTGTTTGGGCTGCTCAAGTCATGGTTACGGTGTCTGGACACATCTGGTGGAGTGGTGGAGCCTTGCAGTACACACCAACTACATGTACCCAAATTGTCATGGTATGTGCTATGCTACATAATATGATCCTGCGAAAACAGCTGCAGCAGGACCAGCATAGGGCCAGGCCAAACAGCCCCCCACCATTGCCAAGGCCATCACAGGCAGAGCGTGACTCGGAGGAGGAACAACCTGAGCCTGCCCCAGTAGGCAGAAGGAGGCGTGCCCAGTATGCCCTGGCCTTGGCAAAGAGGCAACGCATAGCACATACATTGGCTCAGTAGGAACCTTGGGAATGATACCTCTCTGACTCACTCATATAGTAACAGGGATGCCTAACGTGACACAACCTGCTCTCAAACATGTACAGGGAAGTGTAATATGTGCATCCGACAGAGGCAGCCCTGCTGCACCACCTGAGGCATGAATGCTATGTGTCAAGTAATGTAACACCAAGTACTATATGCACACCTGAGGACCCTGACTAACATCCTACCCTCACCAAGCATCATGCCACAACATGACAACGAGATGATCAAGTGCAACAATTGACTGAAGTATCACAGTTATTCAAAGGGGACCCAATGTGTGCCAGTCTGGGATGACATGCTGAGCATGACATGATGCACCACCTGCTAGGACTGGCGTGCACCTTTCAGTGCAGGCCGTATGGATACTGGCAAAGGCTGTTGTCACCCAGAGTGTGCCCTGAATAGGTAAGGTTCAAAACACAAACCTATCTCCATAGATACCAGAAGGGATAAGAATAGGATAAGGGATAAGTCGAAACAGCAAGATGCATGCAGTCTAAACTCACCCAGTATGGAGAATGTTGATAACTGTGCTGTAACAGACAACTGAGGCAAGGCACACAACAGCACCCTAACACTACCAGGTTACACCCCATACTGTGCTGTACAGCCTCCGAACTTGGAACAAGCTACGAAAGGAGGGTGACTAGCATGAATTGTCAAGGATAACCACACCCCCATGTCAGTACCACAACAAAAAGCAGCATGGACTAGCCATGCTCAAGTAACAGTGGCTAAAACTGCCCCCCAGTTCATAGCCTGCTACAGACTACTGTCCCAACACCAGGAACTGCATCCGGCCTATGCTGGAATACATGAATATATCAAGTCCTCCAACCCACATTATATTGGGTGACCGCAAATACCCAGACATAGACTGGGAGCATTATACTAGCTCCAACAGTGTCGGACAAAGGTTCATAGAATCCACAAACCAAAAGGCACAGGAACAACGTACCACCCCCACAAGAGTGGTAAGCATACTGGATGTGAAAATCAGCAACATGGATACTGGATGTCAAGTTGAGAAGTGTATTCCTCACTGGTAAAACCAGACCATAGAGTAATCACACAGGATATACAAATCCTGACCACAGTCCCTGGCTGGGAAACCACAGTGGAAAACATGTGTTAAGCAATATCTGCACCCCTCCAAACTGATGTGGAATCCATGAAAGGTCCCGTGCAGGTGCAAAATATGGGCCACACCTCAGAACCTGTAATACAGCCATTCCATGAACACTGCCAGTAATGCTTGGATTATGCAGTCCTAAATTAAAACAAGACACAGTGCCTAAACCTGGCATGGTGGACACCAGCCATAACCAAAACATGCAAGAGAATGAGGAAGCTACTACATGATAGAGCAAACATGAACAATGAAGTAATCACTGATCAGTAGTATGGCATTAACATCTGTCCACACATGCAATCCACTAAGGCCAGCCACAACAAGTGGAATCTGTGAATCCTGAGGCAATGTCACACCTGCCCCAAGTACACAGACAACCCCAACCCCACCCAAGAAATACAAAATATGTGAGAGATGCAACCATCCATCCAAACTGGAGGCTGAGCTCCTCAACGCAGTACTCCCAAAACAAGTCAGTAGGAGAAGGTAACCACACACACCACAAACACAGTCCCACATAGACCTATCACAACTGCAAACCAAACACATAAACACAGACAAACATTCCCGGAGGCACAAATTACAAACACAGCACACCAACAGAGGCCTCTAAAGCAGACACCCAATCAAACAGCCTCCAAACATAGCACATGCAACACATAGCACACAAAGCTGGTGTGCCAAACAGTCACAGGACAGACGTAGAAACAACATGCCTGATACAGTTGTAATAGGTGACTCCATAGTCAGACACACTGCTGTCCCGCACACCAGACTGAACAAGGGAAAGGGTACAGTAAGCTGCCCGTAGGCTGCCACAATATGCCACATGACAGAAGTATGTAGGTCACTCCAAAGCAAGTAGAAATATGATGCAGTCATAGTCCATGCTGGTGTGAATGACCGGAGATGTACCGCCCTAGACTACATGAAAAGAGACATAGATGAGCTATCTGATTATGTAGTCCATGCCGGTATGACACTCACCATCCGCAGCATCCTACCCTTACCAAGAGTAATGCCACAGTACAAACACGGAATGATCAGTCATAGCAAGTGGCACACTTACTGGTGTTATTCCAAGGGGATCCAATGTCTGTCTGCTGGGGATGTCATGCTTGACAAGCCACGCAGCTGTCCATGGGATGGCCTGCACCTGTTGCCCCTGAGCGTCTGAATATTGGATAAGGCCTTTGCCACCTCCATAGAGCCTTTTGTAGGCAAGGCTGAAAAGACTGACCCACCACCCTAGAAAACATAAGTGGGAAGAAACATAAGGGAAATGCTGACCAATGCCAGATGTGTACACCCCAATATGCATGCTCCTGAGGCCATCCCCAGAATGGAGAACATCGATGTCTGTGCAGTGACAGAAACCTGCTGCAAGCCCCCTGACAGCACACCAGCACTACCAGGGTATACCACGTATCATGTGTCATGGCCCCCAAACCTGGAACGAAACATAAAAGGAGGGTGAGTATCCATAGTCAGCACAGACACCCATACGTCCAGGTAACTGACAATGCACAAGGCATTGGAGTTCACACATGTGCAACTAACTGTAGGCAAGACTGCTGTGCAGTCTGTAGCATGCTACAGACTGCACTCTCACACACAATAACCCCACCCAGCCATCCTGAAGACAATGGACAGTATGAATGTCCCACCAAATAACAAACAAGGTACCACAAATCACCACATAGGTGATAAACCAGTATGTATGGAAAGAGTAGCCAGGGACCTAGGGACACAAGTGGACAGTAACCTGTTATGTGACACCCACATTGCCAATGTGGCCAGGAAGACTGTCTACATTTGACACCGTATCAGGAAAGGAGTCACATCTACGGCAACAGAGGTCATTGTGCCCCTATACTATTCTCCAATCACACCCATAATCCAGTACAATGCCTCATATGGGATGTACCTTACCTGACACCTGCAGCAGTTAGAAAGACCTCAAAGGTACCTCACCAAGAGGATAAAGGGTCACAAATATATGTCATATGCTGCCTGGCTGTAGACACCCCAGCTGAATCCAGTCACATACTGCCTACACAGAGGCATTGCATGCCTGTTGTTGGAGGCCATGCCCAACACAGGAGTAATGGACATGCTCCACCCCAGAAAACACAAATCCATCGGAGCTGTGAGAGGGAGAGATGTCAACCTCAAAAAATAATGAAATAGGATGTGCTGGTGGGACAGATACATAATCCAGAGTCTCCCCACACCCTGGACCAGAATCCCATTCCATGTAAGGCGGAGCCCCTCACTGACACTCTTCAACAGGAATCTTGCCAAGTGGATGGATGATTGTAGAGTTACACTGGGGGTCTTCACTGTGTCATGTCCAGACAGAGGCACAGCAAAGCAGAACATAAATGGCCATAATATGCACATAGCAAGGGTGTCAAAAGCCACACACACTCTGGCTAGGCTAACAAATGCCCAGGGTGGATAGCCTAGTATGACCCTATGAACCTATGAAGATACAAATTGTACAGGACACTAAGGATAATCCCAAGGCTTTCACAACTGATGGTAGGAACCATGTTGGGAATTCACAGATATGCCCTGAATCACACAAATACCGCAAACACACACACATATTGCCAACATACATCCTGACAGGTGCAGTGCAAACCCTGAATGCAGAATATCTATCCCAGCAGACTGCTGGCCCCCTGACATTGCAGATGCTGAGGTAACAGCCAACATCTACAAAGCAAAACACACAGCAGCAATGGTATGGGATGTTGTCCTGGGCTTAGTGCAACATGGACTCCAAGATGAATGGAATGCCAAACCACACTACTGCTCAATGTCAGCCTTACCACAGAATATGTACCCAAAGAGCAGTGTACAACAACAGTGGTACTTCTCAACAAAGGTGTTGCCTGAATGGATACTGAACACTACTACCCCAGAATCCTGAGAAGCTCGGTTTGCACAGCTATGGAAAGGATCAGCATGTACCACAGACATAAAGATATTGGGGACCTACTGACACTGGAACCAACCCAGTGTGGCATTCCCAAGTGCAGATCCTGCCCCTAACCATGTTTGACTCAAATGAAACAGCCATTAAGGTCATTGATGAGGGCAATGTGCTCCACACAGTGTATCTGGACCTTGCAAAGGCTTCTATACAATACCCTACGTGTTCATTATAGATAGGCTCACCAGCTTAAATATAAACCCACATGTCAGTAGAGGGGTTGCAAACCAGACCAAGGACAGAACAGACATGGTCAGACATGCTGCAGCCATGTCAGACTACAAACCAGATATAACTGGCATCCCACAAGGCTTTGTCCTGGGATCTCCCTCGTCTGGTATATATGGCCCATAGGTACAGGCAAACATGGAAGGACTGTGTCTGAACATGTTTGCAGAGGACTACAAACTGCTCACCACATATGATCCACCAGCTGACACAAGTATCCCACAAAATGGCCACATAGAAACAGACAACTGGTGGCATAGCCATGTCAGCAAGCTAAGTGCAGAAATGTGCATAGTCAACCCTCGTGGATATACAGTAAGTGCCCACCAATTACCACACAGGTGTTAACCCATTATGTACTTAACATGTAATGAGAGACCTGGGGACACAAGGTGATAGATATCCTGCAGTGGACAAACATGTGCTGTAGTGTTTACAGAAACATACCATATACCCACCTAATCACGAAGGCTGTCAGATCTAGATAAGGGGAGGTCATTGTGGCTCTGCATTCATCCTTCATCAGCGGTACAATTGACTACAATAGTCCCTGTGGGATGTACCTCAGCAGACACCTCCATCAACTGTAAAGTCCCCAACAGTACCTCATCAGGAGTATCAAAGAGCTTGCACAGATGCCATGTGTTGCCTGTGTTGCTGGCATCAATAAACATGCTGCACCTTGTACAATCTGAATGTCAGTGAGCTATGCACATGAGAGACCTGAACCCCAGCACTGACGTACATAGGACAAGCTGTACTGCGTGCTCCATAACACAGAAGCCACCCCCAGCACAGGCTACCCATAGAGTCACTTATCAATCTTCCTCAATAGGAATCCTGATAAGTGGATGGGAGATGGTAGATTTATCCTGGGTACCACTGTCATGCCACAGGTAGACACAGGCACAGTATACTAACCATGACATATGTCATGGCAAACCCCACTTACAATGTGTGTTGAAGGACAAACATACTCTCCAACTAGCATTACACATGGACTAGGGCACATCGCTAGTGTTTGCAAATGTACACCTATGTTGTGGAATACACTACCAATGTTGGACAAGCCTGGTTTAAGTAGTTCATATCTGAACAGAATGCAACATGGTCAGATGTACACAACTGGCCCGTAACCAGGCTGTTGTGCCCACTATCGAAATGTAAAGCAGTGATAGCAGTAAAGCCCAGGATACTGCCCACCACAGTCAAAGTACTACCAGTACACTATACAGTACTACAGTGTTAGGTCAGTGTGAAAGGATGTTGACAACTGTATGCAAAGTATCCCATGCAAACACTGCAGGCACAGTATAACCCTGTTGTGTTCACACACAAAGCAGTTGTACCGTAACTACACAACATGACACACAACACACAACCATAAATGGGTGATAGTTGTTGAAGTTCACACTCATCCACAAATGTGGTGGGCTGCAGAGTCCAACATATGGAATGTTCACACTGGGCATGCTCACACACTTTGACAACATGCCATGGGAAGGCTGAACTAGGCATGCTCACACACTTAGGCTAAATCTCGGTTTAGCAGTTGGACACACATAGCTGGTATTGTTATGTGTTATTCCAGGAACCAACAACATTATAGCAGTCTGCCCAGTGCACACAGCTAAATGACCACAGAGACATACGTGATATAGTGGACCCCTCCCATATGCAAACATCTTCCACAGATTCACAAGTTGTTCATACAAACAGGGAATGCTATGGCAATAAAGATGTGCAAACAGTCTATCAGCAACAAATAATGTGCATTTGACAATGAAACATATGGGTGTAGAGGTCAACACTAGGCTGTTTGCCGTAGGGAATGACAGCTTAGCCAGAGTGTGCTTGGTGTCTGCCTCCCCACAGGATGCACATTCCCCTTTCTAAACACAGATGATGTCAGCACCCTATAAGTACAGCAGGAGAAAAGAAACGTCCCAGTAATCCGAATAGCGCACTCTGCTAATGCGTCTGTCTCAAGTGTCATAACATAGTTAGGTAGGGGTTTCAAATCCTGCAAATGCCCAGTGTGTGTGTGTGAGTGGGGTTGGTGTGTGTGTAAGTCTGTGGGACAGAAATATCTCTTTTGGCAACTAGGAAAACACCCTACAGGATGCACTTCCCCTTTCTAAACACCGATGATGTCAGCACCCAATAAGTACAGCAGGAGAAAAGAAATCTCCCAGTAATGGGAACAGCGCGCTCTGCTAATGCATCCGTCTTAAGTGTCATAACATAGTTAGGTAGGGGTTTGAATCCTGTGAATGGCCAGTGTGTGTGTTTGTCTGAGGGGGGTCTGTGTGTGTGAGGGAAATGTCCCTTTTGGCAAATAGGACAACACCCTACAGGATGCACATTCCCTTTCTAAACACCGATGATGTCAGCACCCTATAAGTACAGTAGGAGAAAAGAACCCTCCCAGTAATGCAAATAGCGCGCTCTGCTAATGCGTCCTTCTTAAGTGT
The DNA here is from genome assembly GCF_019279795.1 of Protopterus annectens. Classification (NCBI taxonomy): domain Eukaryota; kingdom Metazoa; phylum Chordata; order Ceratodontiformes; family Protopteridae; genus Protopterus; species Protopterus annectens. The sequence continues at coordinate 1,618,465,297 of NC_056741.1, forward strand.
CATAACATAGTTAGGTAGGGGTTTGAATCCTGTGAATGGCAAGTGTGTGTATTTTTCTGAGGGGGTTAGTGTGTGTGAAGGTAATGTCCATTTTGGCAAATAGGTGAACAGACTACAGGATGCACATTCCCTTTTCTAAACACTGATGATGTCAGCACTCTATAAGTATAGCAGGAGAAGGGAAAACTCCCAGTAATGCCAATAGTGTGCTCTGCTAATGCGTCCGTCTCAAGTGTCATAACATAGTCAGATAGGGGTTTGAATCCTGCTATTGGCAAGTGTGTGTTTCTGGTTAAGAGGGGGTTAGTGTGTGTGAGGGCAATGTGCCTTTTGGCAACTATGTGAACACACTACAGGATGCACATTCCCCTTCCTAAACACTGTTCAGCAGAAGGCCATGGCTCTGGCACAAGTTGTCTGTCGCTATGATGCCCCTTTGGAAGATGCTTGTGTCAGCTGAAGAGGCGATTATGGTGGCCTGTTTGCAGTCATCTGCATATTTGGACAGCCACAGTCCGTCCGTGTTGGCCTGTACCTCCAATAAATATATACCAAACAAGAGGGTCCCAGGACTGAGCCTTGTGGGACACAACCCATAACTGTTGTGGGGTCTGGCATGGCTCCAGCAATGCTAACCATGTGGTATCTGTCCTTGAGCCACTGTGCAATCCATCTAGTGACATAGGGCCTTATATGTAAGCTGGTGACCTTCTCTAGAATGCCCAAGTGGGGTATTGTTGTGAAGGCTTCTGCAAGGTCCAGGTAGGCTGTGTGAACCACCTTCCCCTCGTCAATGGCCGTGGTGACTGTTTCAAAGATATCAACCGGGTTAAACCCAGTAGTGCTGGTGTGCTCTCACTAGCCCTGAACCAGGCATCTGTAACTGCACAGATATCGATGTTTTCCATGCCAAGGAGTGTTTTGGGTGCACGCATCTGTAGGTTTAGATATCTGGCGTTGCGTAGCATTGCTCTTAGTTTCCTATCCCTTGTGATACCTATGAAGGTGGGTTTGTCATCTGAGCCCTGCCTAACATAGGCACTATGGGGGTAGCAAGAGCCTTTGCCAATATCTGAATGACCAGTGCAAACTGTACACATGCTCATAGGATGCAAGTGTCAAGGAATAGTCTGAGTGGCCAGTATAGTCCTCCAGCATGGGTCCTCTGAAGTCATCCACCCCAGTCTACACAGGTGTACAGTCTGCTTGTGCTAAACACAGTTTGTGTGCAGTGACAACCATGCCTGGGGGTGGAGATGGGATATGGATGTCCAGGGAAAGGTGGGCATGGGCAGGTATCAACAATGGTGGTCTACCTCTGGTGTGGAACAGTGGGTACCCATGTTGCAGATGGACAGGAGCAATATGTATTACCCCATGTGGCTGTGGTGTGTGGTTCTGCCATAGCACATGGACCTACAAATTGTAGTGGCGGTAGGGTAAAGTGGTAGAGGCCTGAGTAGTTCTCACACACAATATGCCTGTACCTGATGTTAACAACTGGAATGGTGTATGTGAATACCTGCATATCCTGGCACTGTTCCCAGGGAAGCTAGGTGTGTGTCCTGGATGTGGGTGTGGTGTGCTGGACTGGTAGTGTTGTGTGTTACAGGTCCTGTGGTCCCAAAGCATGGTATAGAACATAACCTGCCAGTGCGATGTGCACATCTAACCCTGATGTAGGTGGCTGCAAATGCATATACATGCTATCCCCCACCTGACAGGTAGTACAACAAGCACAAACCTCTGTGGAAATGAAGATGTCAGCACCCTAGAAATACTACAGGTGCAGAACAAATGCCCAGTAATTTGGATAGTGCGCTCTGCTAATGTGTCGCCCTCAAGTGTCATAATATAGTTAGGTAGGGGTTCAAATCCTGCAAATGCTCAGTGTGTGTGTATGTGTGTGGGTGAGTGGGGTTTGTGTGTGTGAAAGGCTGTGAGAGGGAAATGTTCCTTTAGCCAACTGGGAGAACACACTACAGGATGCACACGCCCCTTTCTTAACACAGATGATGTCAGCATCCTATAAGTACAGCAGGAGAAGGGAAGCCTCCCAGTAATGCGAATAGCGCGCTCTGCTAATGCGTTTCCCCTGTGTATCATAATGTAATTAGTTAGGAATGTGAAACCTGTAAAGACATGTGTGTGTGTGTGCATTTCCGTATGACAAACATGTTAGTTCTGGCAATCAGGCGATCACACTACCTGATGCACATTACCCTTTAAAAGTACTGATGTTGTCAGCACCCTCTAAGTATAGCCAGAGATGAGGAACTATCTAGTAAACCGATCAGTGCGCTCTGCTAATGCGTCCCTCTCACGTGTCATGACATAGGTAGGTAGGGGAATGAATCCTGCATATGGCAAGTGTGCATGTGTGTGGGGGTAGTAGGGTGTGTGTAAATGCAAGTGTGAGGGAACAGATCCTTTTGGCAAATACTACTATACACCAGATGCTGCATACCCCACCAGTAAACACAGGGATGTCACCACACTATCAGCACAGCCAGACAGGGCTAGTTGGCTAGTAATGCCAATAGTGTGCTCTGCTACTGTGTCTATTACCGTCGTCAGAGTACAGATAGGCATGTTTTGGTAACCCACAACTATCACGTGTGGTTGTGTCACACAGTATGACCTTGTGGGTGTTTGTACATAACAATGCATGCCATTGCCTAACCCAGCAATGGCATTGCACACATGATGTATGTGTGTGACACATACACAGGAATACCTGTGACCTGCAGTAGTTACCATGTCTGACACATGCTTTGTGTGGATAAATGGTATTAGCGATGTATACCAATATGACTGTGTGTCTTACTGTGCAGGGTCCGCGTGGTATGTCCCTATACAGTGTGGGTGTCTATGGTGAAAGACCTACAGCAGGGGATACACATCTGGTCTGGGCCATATAGTGTACATGTAGTCAATGTACAGGTGCTGTATGTTCCCACCTGTTGTGGTAGTGGTAACATGCCATTCCACTGCATTTTGGTGACCACATGCTGTGAACTCTTCAACTAGAGTGTTGTAGCTACAGTAATGCTCATACACAATGTTCGGCTGGATGCAGTATGGCCTTATAAACACAGTTCATGGGACTGTCATATTGCCAGTGTTGTTGTGGAGGATAGGTGGTCTTCCTGTGTATGTGAGGGTTGTGTGTGCCATGCTATGACCCAGATGGCAGTCCAGCACACTGTCAGCTGCACTTGAGTAAGCCCTGATGGTTTGTGCTGTGCCAACAACCTGGAGGTGTGTGTATCTGTGTTAACTCGGGATACCACACCCCTATCCATGTGTGTTACATGTGTAGGGGACGACGGGCATGGTAAGGGGCATAACCTGTCAGTGATGGGTAACACCTGTGAGCCATGAATCATGCATCTGGTACTGCACAGACACTGCAGTTCACCGTGCTGAGGGCAGTGTCCGGTGCATGCATCCTCCGGTGTACACTGCTGTAGTTGTGTAGCAGCACTGTTAGTGTCCTAACCTGTGTGATACCCACGGAGGTCGCTATGTAAACCATGTCCTGCAGCATATGGCAGTATGTGTGTACCAAGGAGCCTTGCCAGTATACATCGGGCCATGTGTGTCACGTGCAAGATGACCCGTGAACATCAATATGGCCTCCCTAGCATGTAAGCACACATTGACAGCCAGTGGATACCCTATGAATGACAGTGGAGACTGAGCATAATGTAGACATACAACAGCCGTCCCACATATAGTGGTAGAATACCTGGGGAGGGTATGTTGGCAACCAACACCAGGCTCATACTGGCCTGTGCCACATGCTGAGAGATCCATTCTATGTTCCCTATCATGTAGTCCAGGGAGGTATGTCCCAGGCAGCCACACTGGCATGGTCAATGAGTGAGTCATATCTGTTCATGCCTCTGTCTGACCTGTATGCATGTGTGCTGTGGTGGACCATAGTGCCCCTGAGTCATATCACTGTGCCCTCTACCAGATACAGCCTGTTGAGTGGGACCCCAGAGCAGCACACATGACAGGTACCTGACACGTCTGTAGCAGGTGTGTTGTGTAGCCCTACAGGCTATGGGTGTGTGGCACAGGGGATGTGCGTGCCATGTGTGGCATGTGCTGTGTTCCGACGGTACATATGCCTGTGTGCCAGCTGCGGAGGTGTGTGATGCACAGGCAGGCTGCTAGTCTGAGTCCCCACGTATGCCCCAGTGTGTTCAGCATGCTGTCAGTGTGTGGCAATGTCTGACTGGTATTGTCGTCACTGTAATATCATGTATTGCTTTATTTATTTATCCTACATATGTTGACTGGGATAGCCCAACTGGATGCATGTCCATTCCCAGGGTAGGCCCATGGAGACAAGCTACGAGGGTAGCAGATACAGCATTACAGAATACTAGCATGACATAGTACAAACAGAGTATTTACAGAGATTACATAAGTAAGCAGGTCCAACATGTTCCACAGGTTAATGTTAGACCTGAGCACAAGCCAGGATTAAATTGTATCTACACAGTACAGTGGTTCACACAGGTTACACATCCGAGTTAGCCAGGTCTGATACACTGACATAGCCAGTTACATGACAAATGTTGTTTGAGTCTACTGTTAAATGACCTAAGGTGGACATTAGAGTAATACCAGCTGGAAGTGGGTTCCAGGATCTACTTACAGGATCTGCAAAGAGAGAATCACCAGCTGCGGTAATACACTCGCTAGTTCGAAGTAGTACAATGTTAGAGGATCGAAGCGGTCTAGGATTGTTATAGGGGGTGATTGTAATTTAAGTGCAGGAGTATTGTCTGGATTATGGAGGGTTTTATAGGCCATAATCAGTTGTTTATACCGTATTAGGCTGGGTATTGCAAGCCAACCAAGCTGATTTAGATTGATGCAATGATGTGTCCTAACAGGCGGGCCAGTGGCAAACCTGGCAATGTGGTCGTAGCAAATCCAGTGCTTGTTAAGGACAGTCTTGTTCATATGTGAGAGTAGAGGAGATGCATACAGAAGGGCTGGAACAAGGTGTGAGCGAGCTATGGCACCTTTAGCTGGAGGGGCTAGGAAGGCTTTCATTCTGTAAAGTGACCCTAGCTTTCTATTGATGGCTTGGCTAATCTGGTTAACATGTATGTCACATATGAGGTTATTGTCTATGATGACACCTAATAGTTTTAGAGATAGGTCAGGGTAGATTATTGTGCCATCAGTTGATGTTATGGTAACGGTGAACGTGGTAGACCTACTTGTTTGTGGAATAACAGCAGTTCAGTTTGATTGGGATTTAGGATCAGACGATGTTCAGAAAGCCGGTTTGCTATTGTATTACAGGTGGTCTGGGTAGCCGAACATAACTCTACTGGAGATGTGGCTGGGCAGATCAGAGTAGAGTATACAGCATATTGGATACAGCTGGCTTTTGGGATGACAGTACAACGGTCATTAATGATGATGGAGGACAGCAAGGGCCGTAGGATAGAGCCTTGTGGTACTCTGAGGGTGTTAGGTAGATGGTTAGAGGGTTTGTTCTGCCAGAGGCCGGCCTGCTGTTGACCATGCAGGTAGGATTGACACCATTGGAAGGCTCCAGTATCTAGACAGTCTGTGCAGGGTGTGGAGTCCACACTGGTGATCAATCATATCGCATGCCTTTGAGTTATCCAAAAAGAGGGCTGTGGATATATCATTGATGTTGCAAGTATGGCTTATGGTGTTAGTGAAGGCTAGGAGGCCTGACGGAGTGCTGTGATGAGGACGTAGGCCATGCTGAGTGTCTGCCATAATGCGAGTTTGGATTAGGTGGTGCCTGACTTGTCTATGACGAAAGTCACCATAATCTCTGCAAGTGGAGAGTGTATAGCTACTGGCCTATCAGTGGAGACGTCAGTAGAGCTGCCTCCTGTGTGAAGTGGGATTACATATGACATTTTCCGGATGGTGGGAAAGTTAGATTCTAACATAGTACGTTTGATTACCTTTGAGACGGGTAAGCAATAGCATCATCTGGTTTTGATAGGTACTCGGCAGGGTGTTGATCGGCACACAGTGTAGTGGGTTTCACTGTTACAACCAAGGTACGGAGAAGTGAAGTGGGGACTGGTTGGCAGCTGGACGCAAGTAGTTTTCTAGGGGTGCTGCTTTCAGGACCAGGGGAGCTGGGAGGTAGATGGCAAGCTAGGGCCTGCACTGTCTCAGTAAAGGACTGGTCAAAGCTATCAGGAACATCTTCAGGGGTATTATCATTAGTAGCAGCAAGGATTGGGTTTGACGTTTGTCCTGTCGTAGTATATATGACATGCCACCTGACAGGGTATGGCATCACTGGGTTCGGAGAGACCAGTCCACAGATTGGCTGTGTGGTGGCATCCCACACATGTGTTGTATATACCTGGCCAAGGGTGATGGCTGACTGCATACATGTGGCAGCTGTGACAATGACACATGACCCACATAAACCACGACTGGACCATAGAGGCGATTCACAGGTTACCTTTGGACATGCCGCCCTAGTAGTGTGATTGCCATGGTGAGTACCAACACATAGGGCCAATGGGGAACAACATACTGAAGGTGTGTATGTGTGGGTGGACTGCCTCTGTCTCATAGCACTGACATATATGACTGCACACGTGGGTACATGCCGGGTAAGACGTGTGCAATGTGTCACAGGCAACTTACATGCATACAGGACAGACAGTGACGTTCTGTCATGTGTAAGGTTGACATACATATGGTACGCTATGCAGATGTCACTAGCAGTCTATTGAAGCACTGTAACCCTGCATTGCAGGTGTAAGCAGTGTTCCAGGGGACACCAGGCGAACATGCATGCAAACAAGGCTACAGTACACAGGGCTGGAAGTACTGCATCATACAACAAAGAAGGGGTAACAATAACAGTAAGTAACAATGCATATATGTAGGCACTATCAACATGTACCCAGGAATACGCAGCACAGATGGCCATGGTGGAACCAATATTATGTCATACTTATTTGTGGTCTGGACAACATTGGTACTGCACACATATCTAGATGCGTGAACATACACATGGCATAGTTGTTGTGGGCATCTTGACACCATTACTGTACATGTCCACCATTGCATATCACTACTTGCGTTAGCTTTCCCCCTGTGCTACCCATGTATGTGGCTATCTGTCGACAACCTTACCACCGGCATGCAATTATGTGCAGCTGTTATGCTTTGGTATGTACTATGGGTGCAGATAACAATTCAGGACATTCATACAGTTACTACAGCAGGCATGCTGGGGTACACACACAGTCATAGCAGCACACTGTACTGTTACCAACATGATACTACTAATACACATCTATGTAGTCACCCTGTGCATCAGCAACGTGTTTACCTGTTCCCGCAATGATGTTGGAGATTGCAGGAGGTGGCACAGTGTCATCATATGCACAGGGTGTGGATTAGGTATGCCTGAGTCAGCCACTGATACCACCAATTGACATGTGTGTGTATGTGTGTTGGTGAGGGGCAGCAGTACAGGGTGGGGCAGTGTTGCTGCAGTGTGTGCATGTATGTGGTTGCCCTAAGTGTTAACATTCCGCATGTGTGTATGCATGCACACAGTTCCACCTCATGGCTGCCATATACAGGGGTTTGTGGACAGCCACAGACTGCACCTGGCAGGCCATACAGATCAGTGTCTGTGTGCACGGACACAGTACCTGTGCCTGGCAGGGGTGCTACGGACCGTATCCAGTACAACGCCTGACTGGGTACTGTCATCAGAAGTGGGAGTGTGTTGACTGGACACATGTCCCTGTTGGGACTGTCCAGAGCCATGTGCACGTGGTCTCCTGGGGCGTTCCGATGACAGCACAGACCCAGCATTGCTGGGGCTGCTGCTGACACTATGGGGGCATGTGCGAGCCTGTTGCCATCTGCACCGACTGCCAGCTGCTGCCGCTGCTGGCATACGGCCACGTCGACACCGCAGATGCCCACCACTGCCCTGGCTCATGGACATCTGGTTGTGGAACTGCTGTAATATGTCCCCACAACGTCTGTCTATGACATCGGTGAAGTTACGGATAGCATCCGCAATGTCACGCATACTGTCTGTCATGGCTGTGCGGCATTCTCTGAGCTCCCTCAGACCCTGTCTGGTGTACCTTTCCATACGTGACTGAGCCTGCATGACAGTCCGTAACATCGCTGAGGTTGACAGACCTCTTTGGGCACGTCGGCCGGAGGCAGTACGCCCACGGATGCTCCCACGAGAACCCATGGGCAACTGTCTGTGTGGTACCATTGGAGGACCCTGCCCATGGCTGCTGTGTGGGGACGCATGTGCCACAGGTACCACATTACCCTGGTCTATGCCCGCTGTATCCTGTCCATCACCTAGGGACAATGGTGACATAGGATGTATAGGCAGGATGACTGTGCGCAATGATGGGGTTGACAGCTGTGTACTGTCAATTGGCTGACCAATGGCAGACCCTGACACACCTTCCTGTACCATTACACATATATCATCATTACCAGTAGCCGTGGCACAGGATTCAGGTTCCCTGCTGCAGGTCACCAGAGCAGCCCCAGAACCTGTGGGATGAAGACAGGAAACACAGTTTACATTCTCCAGACATTGTTACCAGTGATGCAGTTATACACACATGCACACATGGACACATGCACATGGGCACACATGCACACATGCACACATGCACACGTGGACACAGGCACACATGCACACTTGGACACAGGCACACCTGCACACATGCACACATGGGCACTGACACACCTGCACACATGCACACATGCACACCCTGCAGTATACACACAGAGCACTACTGAGTTACACTACTGTTACTAGCATTATCAGGAGTATTATAGGTTATGTTAAACACACTCACCAGCATGGATGGCCTGTCTCTCTGTAACCCTGGAGGGACCTGCAGAAATGATGAGATTAATGTCAGTGGGCACATCTGTCCCATTGATATTGCATATGATACAGTGTACAGAACAGTCAGGTGTACATATGGCATATTACCTGCACACTCCATGTCGTGCTGCTGTGTGGAACCAGCCTCCATCATAATGCAGGTGTACTGCTGTTGGTGTTCCGGGGCTGGAGCCACAACACTTAGGAGTAGCCCCTCCAGTCTGGTGAGGGGGGGATGTGTGGCCACCCCACCTCCTGTGGCGACCTGTTGCCTGTGGATATCTGCTGCAAGCTGCCGGACACTTCGGATTAAATCACTGCAGTGATGTCGTACCTGCTCATATGTCCTGTTATGCATGCTAATTTCATTTACCCTATGGACCAGGTCTTGCCACAGTGCGGCCCTCTCCTGCTGGTTCTGACTGGTGCGGGAAAACAGGATGTCATACTCCCGCACCAGGCTCTGGTGGATCTCCTCATCCTCCGCCACAGAGTAGGCGGGGTTACGCTGTCGCGCCATCTCCCTGGAAGAGAACACAGACAGGATATCAGCAGACCATGTCAGCAATGTATGGCACACACATACTATACATGATTGATATACTACTACTCCCATATGTTGCATGTGTGTGTGTCGTGGTGGATACACAGGTACATGGCCAGATATCAGTGCTCGGCCAATACCTGTGCAACAATACCTGCCACATTCCACACTATGTAGTAGCATGCCCCATCGGTCAGCACACACGTACAGGTGCTATGCACAACCTCACTCTGGGGGTCCATCCCAAGGTACTGTATGTGGGACACCGTCCACTACTCTGATGTGGACAGACGTTACTCGGCCTGGATATACATATCCCACCACCACCACCACCAGAACAGTAGACTACATTGATATGTATGTGGTTAGACAGTTATTCACTTGCTGGGACTGGGATGGTATCCATGCAGCACACTGGGCCAGTGGAGGCCACGAGCCGCACTGCTGACCCCTTTGCAAATGCTTACCATGGACATGCTGCGGATTGCATGACACTTGCACACACATGTCTAACCCAGACCCTATGCACAATGGTTAGGCATCCTGTCCAGTGGGCCCAGACAGAGGCAGATTGTATAACAATAGCAGGAGGCTACTGCAGGACGGTGCACATTCACATTAAGGGTAGGCATCTGTGGACAGCACTGGTACTATGCTACAGTCCGTCATAACGACAGCCACAGCCTACTCTGGGAGGGAAATGGACACAAACACTATGGATGACCACAAGGCCTTCTTCAGTTATGTTACACATATGGAGCACATGCCTCGGATATGCTCTGTGTTAGCCCACACCTACTTAACATTCACCAAACACACGCATATTGCCAACATTCCTGCAGACATGTTCGGTGCACATATCCCCCCTCCCTCACCTTTGGGATACTTATCCCAGCTGGATGTAACCTCCCTATCATCACACATGTCCAGGTGAGGGCCGCCCTCAGCAGAGGAGAACACACAGCATCACTGTGACCTCGTGGTCCCCCTGGATGTGTGCTACCAGCTCTCTGAGGGGACATACCACCACATGTAACACTGATAGTTTATCTTGGCCATGCTACAGGATATGTACCTGGACAGTGGCATACAGCAACAGTGGTCCCACAACACTACGGGGGCACCTTGGCTGACCCTGGGAATTACCACATCATATGCATAATGGGCCTGGTCTGCTACACTATGGGATTATGCAGTATGGGATGCATGTGCAGTGACATCAGGTACCTGCGGACACTTGTTCCCAGCCAGTGTGCCTTTGGGATGGGCTGATCCTGACCTTTGGGCCTGGCTGACATTTCAAAGCAGTCACTACAGCCATTGCTAGGCCAACACACAGACACATGCTACCAGGATCCTGGCCTATGCCTGCTTGACATGTGATGTATGGTCGTCCCCTTTTGTTGGAACTATGTACACACAACATATCACATGGACATACCTATGGATACAGACCTATGACACATTTGGAGGGTTCACAGTATGCACACTATTAACCTGCTACTTTGCATTACCTCTGTTTGTCACAGCTGGTTGCGTTACCACAGCTTCTGCTTGCTGCTGCTACTGTCAGTGCTGACAGCTTCAGGGTACAGAGAGTCACAGTTTTTTTTTTTAATTTATTTTCTTGCTCTCTCTCTCTCTCTCTCTCTCTCTTCCACTTCTCGCCCTCCCTCTGTCTGCTTGCAGACAATGCAATGAATGTATTGCATGTGGGGGGTGTTAGCACTGGATGCTTTTGTAGGTATCTGCATAGGTCCATGTGATGGCCTCTGCACCAATTGCAGGCCAGCATTTGCTAATTGCATACAGCCAGTTGTGTACTGATTGCAGTTCTCACTGTGATTTCAGGTCAGTGCTATAAAAGGGTATGTGTGATAGGTGTTGCCCTTTCAGATTGTGTGGGCGGGGACCATGCTGGTATGCTGTGGACAGTGTTCTGTGACTGTGAAGGTTAGTATCTCTCTCATGCCTCAGGCTGTGTTGTATATTCACAATTCTCCATTCCTCTTTCATGTTCCCTGTAGCAAGTGTGTATGCACATTGACTCCTACAACTATATATAGATATATTTATATATATATATATATATATATATATATATATATATATATATATATATATATATATATATATATGTACATATGCATACATATATCTATGTACTTTAACTGACCTTATTATCTACAGGCTGCCAACTAGCATGGCTGTTTCTTTTCACACACTACTATTATGGATATCCAGTGGTTTTGACATTTATTTTAAATGACATGCTTTGTGTACTACACATCCTATATTCCCTTTACATTCATCCCTACTTTTACAGGTTATATTTATTTTAGCACAATGTTTTTGTATAAGAGTCATGGCTTAGTGGTAGGTTGTACAGACTAGTGTTTCCAAGGTCCTGGGTTCGGGACTGACAGGGGGAGTTTATTTTTCTTTTGAACTGAGTACAGGACCTGTCAATCACAGTGACTAAGGCACTTTTAAGCAGTTGTAGCCGGCTAGCGCTGGTTTGCGCGGAGCTCACGCATGCGCACTGGCGGTTAGCTCCACGCACACCCGGTTACAACCGCTTAACAGTGCTTACTCTGGCACACCAGCTTATTTTCTTTGAAAGAAAAGAAAATGGGGAGACAGAAAAGGGGTCACAAAGAGGGTAAGACAGTAGGGAAACAAGCTTGGGATGTGCAGGAGGGATGTAGGTAAGGCCCATAGCTGCCCATTTCTTCAGCAGCAACAGCTGTGCATATGTATGTAATTTGGTGTGACATTTAAAACCTTCCACCCCTGGGAGAGGTGTCAGGACAACAATAATACTTGTTGTACAGCCAATTGTAATTGGTAGGTTCCATGTCCAGTGGACATGTGTGCGGAATGGGCAGCTATGTATGGGGCGTAATTTTTTTGTGGGTACAGAGTGCCTTTTTTTTTTTTCAGGTAAGAGTGGTATGTCAGGTGAAGGAAGTCGGTTCAGCTGGGGAAGTAGGCTTGGTAGGTAAACAGACAAGACAAACAAAACGCATACAGGGGCGGTGTATGACACGTGTGGGGGGGGTTACACAATTGACGGGGACGGACGTTTGGATATCCAGAGCCCATGAGCCCACAGATGGCAACAGTGGAACTGATATCCCCACCCATAGGCAGTTGCCACTGTTCCTTCACTGCCCAGGACGGGGCTGTGCTGGGGGCTGTGTAGGCGGGGCAACGGGCAAGCCCGTTAGTTGCACCACCCGTGCCTCGAGCTGGCGTAGGGGCTCAAGGACAGAGTCCCGAATCTCCCTACGCACCACAGTCCGGACGTTACGGAGGATGAGTGGTGGATCTCCTCCGGCCACACTTGCAGAGGGGGGGTGAGCCCCATCCCCTGCAGCGCTTCCACCCGCAGGTGGCACAGGGCCACTGGAGGAGGGTCCGGACTCGGCACTAGTGCCAGGTGCACTTGCCAGCTGAGGTGGGAGAGGTGGGTCAGCTGGAACCCGCCTTCCCTGTCGTTCTATGTTTTGCATTATGTCATGACAGTTTGGGTTAGTGACATATAATACCATTCACAGTTAGTTGTAACAGCATGCATTAGTATTCCCATTAACCAAACACCCAGATATTCACACCATTGAACAGCATGCATAACACATGCATAATTTGAACAGAAATACACAGTCCAACAACATGCAGGGTTAATTGATGGCAACAGGCCATCAAGTGTGGATGTATGAACAGGGCAGATGCATCAACAGACATGCAAATATATATGACGCAACAGGACAAACATCCAGGGGTGTTAATTGTGATTGCACATACCATTTTCACGTGGAATGGGTTATAGGTGGTTATAGGGTGGGGTAAATAAGGTAATATTAACACCTTCGAATACTAATACATATGCTGTACATTTCTAATAGCTACAGTTATATACACACTACTGTTCTAACTGCAGTGTCCTATATGTTAACTATTTCACCTTGCTGATAGGACTGTTACTGCAACATCAATATACATTTTAGTGTTCTTCATACACATTCATATCAAGCTTTGTTCAGATACATCATCGTGCTACTTTTGCTTTATATACCTGTAGACAAGTGTGGATGTTTGGTATATCAGACAATCATCCTATCTGCATATTTCAGACTGGGAGCAACATATCCAGATTTTGGGATACACATTCCACATGCAGCAACACTTTGAACAGATTTTGCTGTTTGGTTCTGAGTCTCACATGCATTTAATTCTGTCTTGACTGCAGTATACTTTATTCAGGAGTTATTACTACTGTATTGCTGGATTCCTGACACTTTCTCACACTTTCTCACACTCTCTCACTTGCTTTCATGTTACTATTCAGGATGGTACTTCTAGGCTTTATTGACATGTTTTAACAGTAGTTATTACAATCCTTTCCAGCAGTCTCACTTCTGTCATGTTTCAGTATTTCCACAGGGATATATTTCACACATGTGATTTCATCATCTTCTGCAGCTATACTTTACATCCTGCTGCAGGTTGTGTACTATTTTCTTACAGGCAGGGCATTTTTATTTCAGAATATATGTTGGACAGTTTCATGTTTAGTTTACACTTACAGGCTGGGAACTCTTGTACTCAAGCAATACTTGCATACACTTTCACACTGTTACTTGCAGATTTTATTCCTTACTGGCTACACTGCACTCGTTTGCTGACTGTCATACTTTTATATTTCTTTACAGTTACTGGTAGTGGATTACTGACCTGCCTGGTGGCGCAACCGCACCAGCCTATCGCCATAGGCTCTGCGGTTCGCAGAACGGACACCTGCAGCTGTAATATAAATGAAGTAATATTGGAATTCACATCTCCATAATTTCAGCTAGTTTAACTTTTTACATACATAATTAAATGTTACTTACTCAGTGGTGGGGCGTTGGGTGATTGCCGGGCCTCCTGGATCCAAAGGTTCAGTTGGTCCTGCTTGCGTCTCTTCAGGTCCGCATGGTGGTGACAGACCTGCTCACCTGTCCTTGGAATCCCTGTGGCACTGGTGAGTTCATGAGCCAACTGGTCCCACGCCTCAGCCCTGTACGCTCCCCAGAGGACCTGGCCCTGCATGAGTTGGGCCTCATGATTGTGGACTAGGAGCCAGGCCATGTACCTGGACTCCTCAACACCCCACCTCTGCACTCGAAAGCGACTACCCTCTCCTACACCTGACATGCTGCCTGCAGGTCTGTTCTACAATCGTTTATGCTGTGTATTCCCGCCTATGGGGCTTATATAGTCCGTTTTTCCCGCACATATCTGTGATTGGCCATTTTGGAATTGTATCAACTTCAGTAAACCTGCATTGTCATGCTGTAGTTTGTATTCATTCCTATATATTAGCTATTATTGCATTTCTAGGTACTGCTGTCATGGCTTAGTGGTTCTGTACCTTGATTATGGTGTATAGTATCCTGGGTTCGAACCTGGCCACTGCTTTTTATTTTTCATGACTGTCTAGACATGCTGAGGGGTGTGTCTGTGTAAAGGCAGTTTTGATACGGCTTGCTCAGCGTTGCCCGTCGGTTAGCTTGTTTGCGCGGTGCGCAGCTCTGCGCAAATGGGGTACGCTGGTTTAAGCCTCATTTGGCTATCGGCACGCATATTCCGCTCAGCTCAGTTAGGGGCACATATATTTAGCGTGTTAAACCACTGCTCAGCTACGGGCACTCATTTTGCACCAGTTAAACCACTGCTCATCTACGGGCACATGCACTCACCCTGTTAAACTGTAGCTCAGCTATGGGCACATCTGGCATTTTTGTTACCTCACATTTCTTCAATATAAATGGGCTATTTCATTACATTTTACATATATTGGGGTTTTATGTGTACATATTTGTCAGGGACTCGTTTCCTACTTATTTTGAAAAAAAAAAACATTGGTGTTGTGGGGGCTCGAACCATGAATGCCTGCTCTTCAGCCAACATCTCTACCACTACGCTATTGCTTTCTGGCTTATTTTGCATATTTAGTTCTTATATGCTTTCCCACTGACTGCTAACTGTAGCTGCGCTACGGGCACGCCAGCAAACGAAGCACTCACGGTTAAACATTTTTACAATTTAAAAAAATATGACATGTTCATTTATATTTCTTTTATGTTTAATAGTCTGTAGGGGCATGTGTTGTGTTGTGTTTATTCACATTTCAGTGGACTCTGTTGTGGGTGTCTACTTTGGGCACTTTTACACTTCTGGGGGCGTGTCCGCTTGCAGGGCTCAGCCTACGGACATGCCCCCACATGTCTTACATGGACCGTGTTAGACTTAGGCGTGATTCAGCATGCTCTCATGAATATGCAGAGCATGCTGACATCACTCCATTTAACTGCAGCCTCCGTGTATGAGTTATAACTCTTACACGGAGGCTTCGTGAATCCTGCCCATAGTTCTCAACTACCTTTTCACTTCTTTATAAAACATATTTTCCTTTATTGCTCAAGGAATTTGAGTAGCAACCATTACTGCAGATTAATACTAGAGGCTAGCTGAATGACTGGACTTAAAGAAACAGATCATATGCATAAACCCATCCCTTTTCTATAAGCACTACCACTAAGTATGTGTAGGAACTTCCATAGTGGCAAGCATTACTTAACAGATTGGGTTACAATTTGGCTCCTAAACAACAAACAAAGTGTAAAGACTTCTCATCTTCCTTAAAATGTGTAGAGAATGGGCAAACTGTACATCAACACCCTGACTGAAGAAAGAACGTTCTCCAGCAGGGATTAATAATGCCCACTGACAAATGAGTCTGCCACTTCACGGTAGCATATCAAGTTGCTGTGGAGTTTAGACTGCAAAAAAAAAAAAACTAACATCGACCATTATTTTACCTCACTAAGCAGCAGTTCTGCTGTTTAGCAAGCATAAAATGTAAAACAAAAAATAAAGGAGAGAGACTGTGTGTGTGTCTGTGTGTGTGTGTGTGTGTGTGTGTGTGTGTGTGTGTGTGTGTGTGTGTGTGTGTGTGTGTGTGTGTGTGTGTGTGTGTGTGTGATCAAGAGAGTAAGAGAGAAGGCGAGAGTGATCTTGTGTGACTGAATGTGTGTATGAAAACAGAGGAGACTATGTGTGAGAGAGATCGAGAGAGAGTGAGAACGATCTTGTGTGAGCAATTGCATGTATGAAAGCAGCAGAGACTGTCAGAGACTGAGAAAGAGGGTGATACGGATCTTGTGTGAGTGAATGTGTGTATGAAAGCAGAGGAGACTGTGTGTGTATATGTATGTGTGTGAAAGCAGAGGAGACTGTGTATGTGTGTATGAGAGAGAGAATAGGCTCTATGTAAAATTGTTCTTTTACTTGCTTATTATTTTTTAAGGACTATATTATTTTTATATATGTTTGCTGTAAAATGCTTCCTCCAATACCATTAACATATATTACAACAAGTTTGAAACATTTGGCGGAGCTATTTTTACATTCAAAATATATAAAAAAAAATAGTACTTAAAAAAATAAATAAGCAAGTAAAACACAACAATTTTACAGATATCCCATTATCTAAGTGCAATAATATCCCCCAGGGTGTGTGTTAATGTGCAATTAATGCCCTTCCAGGGCCCTTCAGCATCGGGGCTCATAATACCCCTGGGAGGACATTAATTACACATTAACACACCCTGGAGGGCATTATTGCTTGTATAGATTATCAGATGACACACTCAAAGCATAACTGGAAGTGGTAAAAATTTTCTCAGATGATACAAGAATGTCATTTGGTCTGATGAATGCGCAAAAGCAACATTTAAAGCAGAAAACAGCAGCAAGAAACATCAGTCTTGGACAGGAATGTGATACAAAGGAAGTTGAGCAGGAGGGAGTGTATAAATATTTGGAAACTGATGAACTGATAAAGGATCAATAATAAAACATGAGCACATGCGAACAAAACTCAGTAAGGAATATTTTAGAAGACTAAAATTAATACTGAAAACAGCCCTGACATCTGTGAAAAGAGTCCAAGTTGTAAATGTTCTTGTTTAACTTACAGTTTTAGGGTGATTGACCTGCCCCAAAAGGTATTGGATCAGTTGGTCAGGAAAACAAGACAAATGCTTCATGGTTATCAAATGATATATAAATATTGTATGCAAAGATTATATATTCCCTTGTTCTGTAGGAGGTATGGGGCTCCTCAGAATTGATTACATGTAAAGATAAGATCTGCAATCTTAGGACTGCAAACATATCTGCTGACCTCACCAGATCCAAACATAATGAAAGCTTTGAAACATGGAGAGAACACATCTAAGATGACTTCCCTGCTTAGTTTAGCAGAAGCATATCTGTGTCAGGTGGGAAAGGAAACCAAACCAGAAGTAGGCATAAATCAGGGAGCAACTAAATGTGCTAAAAATGATAGAATATAAGGAGAAGGATCAGATGAGAAGGCAAGAAATGTGGAAAAGGCATTAATATAGTTACAAGTACAGCAAACTCCTGGAACAATCTCATGTCGATCCGGGTCTGACACAAGAATGGTTAAGGAGAGTGGATTTAAAACAAAAGATGAAAGGTTAATTTTAGCAGTCTAGGATAGAGAACCATGTACATGTTAGTTTACAAAGTCCATTGAACATGTGGGGGAAACAAACAAATGCAGGTTGTGTAAAACAGAATTGGAAACAGTCACATATCTTGTTGCTTTGTGTGATATACTCTTGGCAGAGGGCCTGTATACTGAAGGCATAATAATGTGCAAGACTGTTACACTGGGGATCATCCAACCATTACAATATTGAAGTAACTGACAAGCACTGGAAACATGAGTCACAAAGAATTATAGAGAATGATTATATCACATGGGATCACCCATTACCAGCAGTTCAAAAAATAGATGAAAGAAAACCAAAGTCCATGAAAAGAAAACAAAAGTTGCACTGATTACTGAAACTGCTGCACCCAGTGACTACAGTGTCTTACGTACAAAGAGGCACAAAGTCATAAAATACCAGGATTTGCAGGCAGAAACGAGGGCAATGTGGAAGAAGGATACCCAGACAGTTCCAGTAGTAGTAGGAGCAATGGGTCTCCTGAAACAGAATTTGTAGTCTTATTTAGACATGCTACAAATGCATTCAATTCTGCATAAATTGTAGAAGGAGTCAGATCTGGGCACATTGTGGGTGCTGCAAAGAGCACATTTGCCCAACATCAAAGACTGAAGCAATACTAATTTCACAAACTCAGATCTGGACACATTGTGAGTGCTGCAAAGAGCACTTTGGGCTAACATGAAAGACTGAAGCAATACTAATTTCACAAACCTTAGTCATACTTTAATGTAGGAATAGGGTCCATTCCCATCATAGTACAAGAAACCCAAAAGATTTGCAGAAATTAATGTGAGCATAGTTTAATCTACTACTCATGTGATGCTGAGGTCCTGCAGTCATATCACACATGGAATTTGAAACATGAAAACAGGAAGTAACCAAACCATTCCATCATGGGGAGGTAGAGCCTAGATGGCCAAGTGAAGACAGCAAAGTTTTAGAGCTCTGCATAATTATAGTTAAAAACAAGAAAACATTATTTTAAGGAAATTTCATCACAACTTAGCAATAATAGTCTTGACTTCATCATTTCAAACTTTGGTGGAAATATTTAAACAAATTCCTGTCATTATTAACTAGAGATTATTTCAACAAATGATGAACAGCTCCAAGCACTTATACTGACACATCCTTGAGGAAAGACTTACAACTAGTGAAATCCACTCTACAGGAATTATCTTTGAAAATGGATGGTTTCCAAGAGAATTTAGAAAATTTAAGAGAGAGCTGTCTTAAACAAACAGATGTTTTCTTCAACAGCTTCAGCAACAACAAGCCAAAATCTCTGACATGGAAACTGCCTTAAATTATATAGATAGAAGGCAAAAAGAAGAAGAATCACAAACTGACTTTCTCCTCAAACAGAATTTATGGCTTCTTAATAAGATATTATCTTAATAAGATAAATGACCTGGAAAACATAGAAAGGAGATGTAATATCAGAATTGTTGGTCTTCCTGAGAAAACTGAAGGTGAGGACATACTTTCTTTCCTAAATACTTAGATTCCTGAGTTTTTAAATTTACAAGAGGGTCTACCTTATGGTATTGAAAGAGCCCACAGAGCTTTAGGTAAGCCAGCGTCACCTTCTTCTTCTCCACCAAGAACTGTTGTAATACAATTCTTATCCTATATTGATAAAGACTTAATATTTAAAACTGCTTGGAGAAAAATAGCCTTTGAAATACAAACAGAATTCAATCATATATGACACCGATTAGTCAGCTAAGCTAATGGATATGAGAAGAAAGATCTGGCCATTTGTCAAGAATTTCAGACAAAATAATATTAAAGCTCAAATAATTTCCCCAGCCAAAATTAAAATCCACCTGCCAAATGAAGTTAAAACTTTCAACAACCTAGAGGAAGCTTTGTCTTTTATCAGAAACAACATAATTCCATCCCAGTTGATGTGTACTGGTCATCTTCATCCCTGAAGAGAGCTTTGGGAAAAAAACTCATGGATTGATGTAAAAAAAGTAACAAAAGATATAACCTATGGCTGTGAATTCCAACAAAACTGTAAAAACATCAACCTCTAAATGATGTCTGTTTTACTTAATGCTATAACACTTATTTCATCTTATAATATTTACCATCAAAACTAAGGTTGATTTTCAATGACTAATTCACAGTTTTATTGCATTCACATTCTTAACTTGTCACAAACATTTCTCACAGGTAACTTGTTTCTTTGTTTATAAAGCATAATTGAAAAGTTTATTTAAAAATTAACTGGTATAACATGCATTTCTGTTGTAGTCAGAGTTAACTCTCACGGGTGAATTGTTTCTTATTTTGCACTATAAATGGCTGTTTGCACTTTTATTCATTTGGTGTTAGTTGGGTGGTTGGTTTGTGGGTTCTTGGATCTGTTGTACTTGACAGACTCATTTATTTTTCAAATAAGGTTTTAGCAGTGTATTTTGGAGATGAAATCTGTTTAAAACAATCTGTAAATGATCTGTTTGTGTGACTGCCTGGAATTTTCTTCATTCTGTGATACTGGGAGAGGTGAATGAGGAATGCATGAGTTTTTGTTGCAGTTTTTTTCTGCATGTAGAATGCTGCCCTAGTTCAATGTTAAAAAGAAAAAAAGAAGGAAAGCTGAAGGTTGCTCATTTTCATCTCGACCATTATTTTAGTGGAAATTTCAGTAAGAAACCTTTACACTTACCTTCAAGACATTTTCGTGAGCTGTTTTTGGACTTGTGTATCTCCTGTGCAGTTGCTGCTTAAATAAGCATTTCCTGCTCATACTATTTATGAAGGGATGTTATAAACTTCCGTAATAAAACTGCTTCCTGTGCCGAGTGGTTTAGAATCACTTCCTTTCCCTCTAGAAATGAACACTTTGAATTATGTCTGCACTTGCATTGTTTGTATGAAGATATATATTTGGAAATAAGCAGAAAGAGTATATTTCTGCCATGTAAGCATCGCAAGTGTACTATGTGACTCTAAAGAGAAGAATGATAAAACGCAAGACCAGTAATCGCAGATACATCAGTTACGATGAAGAACAAGATCCTAGTGACTAAAACAGATCTTTCAGGAAACTGGAAGTACTAAAGGGAAAATAAGACTGCATGGGGCATCAAAGAGGGTAATTGATGAAGATCTTTTGTCATATTCTCGTAGTAATTCTCTCTGCTTTAATGTTCCTACTGACATGCAATCGAAGGTAAATAGAAATTAGAGACTTGGGAGGAATGTAAAAAGAATCAGTAGAGCCAGACAGGTTATCTTCATATTTCATTCATGTGCAACTGGTTTGTTTTCCGGAAAACCTTCTGAAGTGACTATTTAGTTATTAGTGGAAATCATTGTATGCAACCAAAGTTTATTTTTTAAATGCTGTTTGTATACTTCATGGTGGTCAGGTAAAAGGATCCCATAAGCAAATTTCAGCATAATTCCAAACCTTGTTATTAGTGATGAGGGCATTCGGTGAAGTAAGGTAGGAACTGAAAAAAAATGTCCCTTGTTTGGTTGAGTTGTTGTAGTTGTGCAGATTAAAGATTTTCCATTCCAGAGGTAGTTCAGAAATGTATCTGAAAAATATAAGATGCAACAGTGTCTACCTTGCTAGACTTCAGAACAGTGAAGGTAGCTACTTAGTGGGAATTCTGGGGAATTACTTAGTCATCCAGCAAAGGGAGAGAAATTAAGGATATAGCTCTCCATCCAGATGTGACAGCGAAAAGGGCATAGCACAAAAGACAAGGGAGATATTAAACCTGATTGGTTACAAATATTTTATAACTGTTTTCTGCTAAAACAATGTTGGTGGGTTTTAGATGAGTTTTAAAAGATTTGTTTTCTGATTCCTTTTCATTATCAAAATCTTTAATTTTATTTAATGTTAATGATAGTCTTGCTTTGAATAAAAATAACCTATTTTTACTTTGGACTATACTTGCAGTTGCAAGGAAAAGTATTTCCAGAAAATAGAAATCCACTGAGGTGCCGCTTTTGAGAACTTTTTGTCCTTTCTAAACGAAACAGCTCACAAGCAAACTAAAGTTAAAGAACTCAGGATTTTTCCCAAATCTTTCATCAACAACCCTTGGAAGAAAGTGATATCTCTTACTGATATTCTTCAGCTGGATCATGACTCTGCATAATGGGAACTAGAAGGTCTATATTTTTTTCTTCATTTATTCATCTAAGAATGCAATGCTTTAATTTTTTTTTCTTTTTTCAGGCCTTTATATATATTGTAAATAGTTTATTTTGGTTAATGAGTATTACTAGTTACTAGTTTATTGTAATGTATTATTTCATTATCATTAACAAACAATAAAAAAATCTTTGAGTAAAAAAAAAACAAAATGTTCCATCATGGTACCAGATACATTCATGCATAGCTCTCAACTGTCCAGATTTTTGTCTCAGATTCTTGGTCTGTTCCTCATAAAATTTGTGGTTTTCTGGAAAATCATGTAGGACTATTAATGAATGACAGGCATCTGAGTTTCAGACTTCATATCCTTCTGAAAATGCAGGTTAATGCCAAATCTTTTATTCTAAAAACTTTCTATAATTATAAAAGTAATATTTAAAATCTTTTCCTATTTTTGGGGCTTTCTCCCCACATAATTTAAGGCTTTGCCTAGATTTCTTGCACTAAGAAGTTGTGAGCTAACTTGGCAGAAGGAGGCTCTATGACTAGTCAACTAAGTCTTACCAAAAGTAATGCAAGGCTAAATATTCCAAGCATTTCTTAAATAAGTTCTATTTTTTGGAAAATGTTTCACATTAATGATTACTTCTGTTTATGTAGTAGTCCTTAAAATAGCATAAACAGATGCAGCGGTGGTTCACTTGAGCTTTGACTCCCTTAAGTAGCAGATATGGTCAATTAAAGTTTTGAAGTAAGTAAGTAAAAGTATTTTAAGATACAGCTGTCTTATAAATAACTGCAAATGAATCCTGAAGGCCTGAGATACTTCTGTAGATGATATTTTGTGGTTACTACAATACTGAATTTCTGGTATGGACTTTTTTTCTACATGCTATATAGAGAACTCTAGCAAAATATGGCATTGCACCTCAATAATTATTAATTTGGTCCATTTATCATTTCCTTTTGCAAATTTAAGTAGCCATGACTTGCATCCAGTGTCTCCAGTACTTATCTCATGTAAATAACATCAGCAAATGCCACCAAGGCAAAGTTTAACCAAATTAATAATTTGGGGGAGTAAATTACTATAATCTGAATCCAGACACATTTATACAAATGTGGCTGTGTCACCGTTTGTCCATGGAGTAGATGTTGAAACTCTGGCTAAGAACCAGGCATAGCATAAGGTTTAGAATTCATTGTAAAATGCACAGAAAATCTTGGAATTTCATTTGTATAAAATAGAAAGCAAACTCATTATTAAAATTTCCTTAGAAAATAGGCTCATATGTAACAAAGCCTTCAATCTCTGAGTTCCATAGGTGTGTGTGTGTTGGGGGGGGGGGGGTGAAATATAAGGCAGAAGCCATAGTTAAACTTAAATATGAATTTAAAAAATCAGAATAAAAATAACTTTGCAGACTGCCTGGGGCAATACTTGATCTTGTAGTCTGACCTAAAATGCCAATGGGCATTATTATTTCTCAGTATCAGTCAATTTTTCTGGTATTATTGTTTGTATTATCATTGCAACTACCCTACCACATACCTCACTTCATAACCATAACTGACTGGTCACAGAGACTGTAAAAGGAGACGCCTTAAACTCATGGTATCAGTTGTTTACTGTCTACTTCCTACCTTACTATACGGTGTTAATAATGCTAATGAAAGAATGACACCCTACTTATCAAACCATAATAAACTGTTAATAAAATATCTGTTCATATTCAGTTGTGGTTCAGCGGTATAATTCTTGCCAACCATGTGGAAGACCTGGCTTTAGTTCTAGGCCAGTGGTCTGAATCTAGTATATCCAAGGCTGATATTAGTGTAACATGATTTAGGGTTGGGGTTGTCATAATTGTTAAAGTGTTTCCTTTACAGACACAAGGTGCAGGGCTTGATTCTCACATCTGCAAAACATGGTTAGGTTTAGAAAGCCCACACTAGGGTCATTAGCCTAATAATCATGTATGAACAATGGCTGAGGTTGCATTTATGTGACAGCAAAAGGATACAATGAGCCTATCTAGTCTGCTTTTTTGCCTCCTGTCCATACTTATCTTCTACATTACCCCGTTTCCACCTGCACTGTGCCATCTTGAATGTGTGTGTGTGTGTGTATTCCTTCTCCAACACCTATTCCAGTAGTCTATTCCATGCGTCCACAACGCTCTCGCTGTAAAAAATACAGTCAGATGTCAATGGAATAGTTAGTCTGTACATTCATACATACAAAGATAATATACTTTTGAATACTTTAATTATACGCTGTATAGTGCAAATGATCATGTCTCCCAGCAGTCAAAACTACAACACTTTAGTTTATTTATTTTATTTTTTATTTTATTTTACATTTGTTGACAAGGAAAGTCTGACTGGAACGAGTTCCATTTACAGCGGTGGTCCGGGGAGAAAAGCTCAACATTAAACAATATTTGCAGTGGTAATTATATAAGCAAAAAGACAAATCATACAAGAAATAATATATTTTTACAATGGTTTGTTCCAAGCAAGCTTAATTTGCACATAGTCAGGCCCTGGATGGCAGCATTTGAAGAGCTTAGTACTGTAGCACAAAGACAGTAAGCAGAGAAGAGAGGAAGGTAAGAAGGATTGGAAGAAAGAAGGAGAGTGTTTATGTGATGCAAGGACAGAGCCAGGAATCCATGAGGTGTGACTTAAGTGATTTTTTGAACTGTGAAATAGATGGTGCCAAAGAGACATTCTGGGGAAGGTTATTTCACTTTCTAGCCATGGTATGAGAGAAAAAAGCTTTCCCTGCAGTGTTGTTGGCATTGGATATACAGAGAAGGGTTTTGCTGGATGAGCAGAGAGGATGATTTGCTGAATATTGGGTTAGTAGTTGGTTTAGGGCTGGAGTCTTGTGAGGATTATTTAGGATGCTAAAGGTAAGAACTAGTTGGTGGTAACTAAGCAACTGAGGAAGTTCTAGCCACTGTAGTTCCTTTAGGGCAAGGCAATGATGGCTTCTAAAAGCAGAGTTATTGGCAAATTTTGCAATCTTATTGTAACATGACTCAAGTTTGTCTAGGTCTATTTTCCTGATGTGGGTTAGGATTGGTGCTGCATGCATCAGGGTAGATAAAAGGTGGGTTTGGGCTAGGGTGACCAGTGCTTGACGTGATAGGAAGTTTTTGTGTTTGTATAAAGTCCAAAATTTTTATGTACTTTTTTGATGGTTTGAAAAATATGGACATCAAAGTGAAGATTTTTATCTATTTCAACACCAAGGAGCATAGTATGGGGAGAGGGAGAAATTGCAGTGCCATTACTGGAGGTGACAGTGAAGGAAAGAGGAGTGGTTTTGGATTTGTTGGGGGTAAATAGAAGTAATTTGGTCTTGCTGGGGTTTAGGATAAGTTGGATATCAGTGATCCATTTTTTCACGGTGCTGAAGGATTCCTGGGTAAGTTTTTGTAACGTGGTTAGGGATGGGGCTGAGAAGATATAGGTAGAATCATCTGTGTACTGTATAAGTGATGCATGCTGGGTGGAGGTGCATAGTTTGTTGGTGTAAATGGAGAATAGTAGTGGCTCCAATATTGAGCCTTGTGGAACACCTATGGTAGTTGGCAGTAGAGGTGATAATACATCTTGCCATTTGATTGATTCTTTCCTATCAGAGAGATAGCTTTTGAACCAGGCAGTAGTAGAGGGGTCAAAGGACAGGGAGGACTGAGTGTCTAAAAGTAGGGTATGTGAGACCATGTCAAATGCCTTAGAGAGATCTAAGAATATAGCTGATACAAAATTGTTGTTGTTTCTAAGTTGGTTAACCTGATTAGTAAAAGAGAGAAGTGCAGTAGTTGTACTATGGTTTGGGCGGAAGACATGCTGTGTGAAGGAGAGGAGATTATGTGAATTTAAGAAGTGCATCACTTGAGTGTAAATGCATTTCTCAAGGAGCTTAGACACGGATAGGATAGCAATTGGGCGGTAGTTTGATAGCTCACAGGAGTTGCCGCCTTTGTGTAGGGGGATGATATATGACACTTTCCATAGTAGAGGGATGTAAGCTTCCTGTATGGAGTGGTTGATAAGAACTGAGATGGTATGCTAAGGATTCTGCTGCTATTTGTAGGAAATTAGCAGGTAAACCATCGGCTGTGAGAGCGGTATGTTTCAGTTTTGAGATTAGTTTTTTTTAATTATGGAGGTTGGTATGGATGAGAGTGTAAAGGAAGGTATATTATTGTGACTTGTGGTGGGGATGGATATAGAGTTATTCTTGGATAGTTGGGTAGATAATGACAGAATAGATTCTGTGAAGTGATGGTTAAATTGAGAAGCTATGCTGTCATTATTAGTGTTGGTGTTAGGAGCTAGGGTGGTAGTTTTGCCGGGTTTTAGAAGGGAATTGATAGCTTGCCAGAACTTTTGGGGGGTTTTGGAATGTTTGTTTTGGATACCTAGGAAGTAGTTCTGTTTATCAAGTTTTGTTTGTTTTTTACCTGATTCCTAAGTTGTTGGTAGTTTTTTTTTGGCTAGGCTAATGTTATTCTTTTTCCAGATCTTCCAGGCTTCATCTCTGGACTTTAGTAAGGCTCATGTGCTCCTACTTAGCCATGGGGCATAGTTTGCTTTAGCTCTAATTTTTCTAATGGGAGCAACTGTATTAAGGACATTGGTAAAAGTACTGTTGAAGAAATCAACTGCCTGGTCTAATGCTAGAGTTTGTAGTGGGTGCCAGTTACATTGTTTTAAAATACTGTTAAGAATTTGTGGGTTTAGTTTGTGTTCATCCCTAGTTTGCTTATAAAGTAAGGGTTTGGGTATGTTTACATGTTTCTGAAGGAGGAATGTGGGGAGGTGATCACTAAGCTCATCAGATAGACAACCCACTTGTTAATTTTGTTTGGGGAAGTTTACTAAAGTCTGATCAACGATTGATTGTTTTTGGGATTTTCTGCCCACTCTAGTGGGTTCTTGGATGAGTTGTGAGAACCCAAATAAGTTAATATGATTTGAGGGACTGTCAGAGTTGTAGGCTAGCCAGTTTACATTTAGGTTGCCTAATAGGAACCTTACCAATAGACATTATACCAACCACTGCTTTTAGAAATTACTATATAATAGTAACCGTAATTTGCAGTGATAAAAAATGTTAGTACTTGGCTATGATTTAGAACATTTATTAAAAGAGCCATCAGCCTTTTCCCCCATTGGAATGGGAGCAAGTACTTCAACAAATTGATTAAAGTGCCCCATTTGAACACTTTCAAGATATTCTATTAGCACTGCAGAATAATTTTCACTCCTCCAGAAGACGCTGCTCTTTGGATTGCACAAGACATAAGAAAAATCATCAAGGCATATGATAAGACATAGGCTAAAAGCAAAGTAACTAACTCACCTGCTGAATGGAATTCACACTGCAACCTTAATAATGAAAAGAAAAAAATGCACAACAGAGTCAGAGTCTAAAAACTACACACCTTACTCCTGCATAATTCTACACATTTATGGAAATAAAATTGCCTAGCAGTGATGTACAAAACAAACTCTAATCTAGATATTGTGCAGAACTAGCATATTTTAACAGCATCAAGTGTTATTGCTGAGACTTTCTGCAAATACTGTCACCACAGTTTAAGCATCTTGATATAAATGTGAGCAAGTAGCAACATTACACACCTGTGAATGTTTATTTATTTATTTATTTATCAATTTATTAACATTTAACTACCAGGAAAGTCCGACTGGATAGAAGCCCGTTTTCAGCAGAAGCCTGGGGAGGAAACCTCCAAATTATTACAAAACATTTTAAGAACAATAATTTTACAATCTTCAAAAATAAAACAAAAACATCTGCAGTTTAAATAATTATAACAAATTAGATAAAATATAAAAACACTGGTTAAGAATCAATACAAGGTATATGACAATCATTTAATATTTAGAAAAAATTCAGTTTGTAGTGAAATTAAAAGTAAGTTCATCTAATACAAATAGGAATTGCAATATGAAGTGAGGGAAAAACTGGCTTATGGTATATTTAGAGAGAAAGTCAGAGAAGACAACTAGATAACAATAAGGAAGTAAGTAAAGAAGGGAAAGTAAGGAGGTATAAGGAATAAAAAGGTACTTGTTCGCATTTAGAGATATAGGTTTTGAACAATAGAAGGATGGGCTGACAGAGATCTAGTGAGGACATTTGAAGTTGAAGTTTGCTTTGACCAACTATGTTGAAAGCTTTAGACATGTCTAGAAATAAGGAAGAGACTAGTTTGCCATTACCTCTAGCTTATTGATGTATCTATATAGGTCAGAAGGGTAGTGCTAGTACTATTGGAATGACAGAAGTCATGTTGTTTAGGGGATAGGAGTTCTTTCTGCAGGAGATAGTCTAGCAATTGTTTTTGAATACATTTTTCAAGAACCTCCTGAAGGGCGGTTCACTCCGAAAACACACCACAAATAACTGAAAAGGAGTGAAAAAGAATGTTGGAAACCACAGTCCATAAAATATATTTTTAATCCAAACCACAGGAATACAACACAAAGAAAAATGATTAAGCGCTTTTGTCTCACTTGGTGGACTTCATCAGAATGCCCTTATCAAATTCATTACATAATTTGTACCCTAATTAATCACCATCTAACTGTATTACCTAGAATAGTGCCTAATACATTAAATTTAAAGAGACATACACATAGAAAACAGTGAGGGAACATATAATAGTTTATGAGGAAAATATACACCACAATCATACTATTACAGCAGGGTTTCAATTAAAATTCATTGAGCATATAGAATCCTGCATAAAATATACATAGATATAAAATAAAAAAGTTCAAAATTTGTTTTACCTATGTCCTTCATTTAACAACATAATACTGTTCATGTTAACAACTGTAATTACAATTATCATAAAATCACTACTAAAAATTGAATTTATTACTACTTCAAAACCAGTCCTAGAACACCTTATTATGTTAAATTCCCTTGGTAGATAATGCCAGAATGGTTAAAGCTAAATAATATTTATGCAAATGGATTATCATATTTTAACTTTTTGTTGCTCTTAATAGTAGTGCTAGTTGTAGATTAATAGCATCATTTAAATCTGCAGGAAAGGTATTCAACAGTATTTACCATATAATTTATCTGTACTCCAAATAATTCTCCCAAATACCCTCACAGGGATTGATCTTGAGATAATAAATTCAGTTATAGTACTGAGTTTGTAATAGTTGTACTTACATTTGTTTACAATAGTAGTGTTATGTTTAAAAGAAGAACATAGGTAAAATAATTTTTTAACTTTTTATATATATATATATATATATATATATATATATATATATATATATATATATATATATATATATATACATATATATATATATATATATATATATATATATATATATATAAATTATTTTTAGATATATTAATGTTTCTGAGAGGATTCTTTAAAGGTGATCAGATGGATCTGGACAAGGTGGGGAAAAACCTTATATTGTGTATAAGAAGGCAAAGCCTTTCAAATGTTTTTAGAGAGAAATAACACTTTGGGAGGTGGAAATTAAATTTTAAAGGTACACCAAGGTATGCTCAATTGTGGATGTTGTCCTTATTGTGCTCAAATAAAGGTAGTTGACAGTTCCCAAATCAGAGACACTATGTATAAGTTAAGTGGTAAATATTCCTGTAATTCAAAAAATGGTGGTCTATTTAGCCCAATGTAAAAAGCGTCCAGCATTTTATATTGGAAAGAATAGTTGGAAGAGCAAAGAAAGTATTTATGAGCATTTGTTTGATATTTATAAATATAACACTACCAATGCATTATATAAGCATGTTGAGAGAGAGAGAGCACACACTGATTTTTGTTTATGGTTATTGAACAAGTAAGCAAGGATCCCCGTGGAGTGATTACATATGATCATCCTGATTAATGGGAATTAGAATGGCAGTTGAAACTAGATGCAATGAATCACCCGGAATTAAATGAATCCTATTCTATTTATTCTGTTAGGTAAGATCGAAACACTGGATGTTGTATAATCATGTAACTTTTTAAATTTCTATTTTAATGAATAGTAAAGTATGTTTTTTATTGTTCTGAGGAAGTGGTGGAATGAAAGTGCTCAACTTTCAAATAAAGTGTTTTTTTTATATCAGTTTCATCAGTTTGTGCCTACAGCAAGTCAAGTAGATCACGACTCCTAACCAACTCACCATACAGCTCTTATGATACCCTCCCCTTTTCAAAATCACTTGCATTATCACCTAATCTCTCTTCAGGAGATGTGTATGACATATGTGCCCTTGGCATACTATGATTCAGATATGACATTTCTGTTACAATTTGATACACATCAGTGTTTAACTCAAAGGGGCTAATGTAAAAAAAAAAAAAAAAACATAACACACTTTTCAACTTTATGCCTTTCATTCCTCTAATGGTATTGCTTAAAACGTCATGGAACTGTGTAAATAAAACTATATATCATAACATAACATAACATGCCAGTGATTAACATCATTAATGCTGCATGCATTATCGTTGTTACATTTGACAATTATCTACAACTTAAAAGTGATGATACACAAGTATTCAGAGAAACACTAAAAACAAAACTAAATGTGAAATGAGTATCCTGTCATATAAACAAACACTGCTAACACTTCACCCTCACTACTGCAGAAATGATTTTTTTTCTCTCCAAGACTACAAATTACTGTATATAACAGTATGAAATAATCTGATGTGCAGTACTTTAACACACAAAATAATTTAAACTGAGGAAACACTGCATGATATAAAAACCAATAAAACATTTTCATTAAAATACAAGGTATGCACTCATGTTAAATACTGAAGTAATGCTTTTTTACTAATTGTACCACTTCAGGACATTCAGTGTGTACACACGTAGGTACACAGACTCAGCAAAATACATTGTGCAGAACAGTTACAAATGTGATTATTCATAGGTTCATAGGTAGGTACTAGGCTATCAGCCCAAGGGCCTACGTAAGCCTAGCCAGAGCAAGGTTCCATAGCTTACACCACTCAAGAAAGTTATTTTCCTGTGCCACTGTCCAGCAGAGACACAGAAGTAATCCCTGGGGTGTATTTCCTATTTCCCATCCACTCATCAAGATTTTTCTTGAAGAGTGCTAATGAAGAACTTTGCTTGACATAGATGGGTAGCTTGTTCCAGAGTATAGGAAGTCCCTGGAACAGGAATCTATCCGTCCAGCATGTCCTGTTTACTGTGGTGACAAGGTTTAGGTCCCTATAAAGTGTAGCTCAGATTGGGATTTCTTTAAGTGGAGCATGTCCAACAGCTCTGAGTTTTACATAGTATTCAAATTAAAAGGATAGTAGCTCTGTTTGTGCCATATGGGCAGTGTTCTGAATCACGAAGACTGAGTGAGAAAAATAAAACCCATGCATGAGTTGCAAAAAAATTATATATATATATATATATATATATATATATATATATATATATATATATATATATATATATATGTGTGTGTGTGTGTGTGTGTGTGTGTGTGTGTGTGTGTGTGTGTGTCCGTGTGTCTGTGTGTATATGAATCCCTATCAGTTGATTGAGTTTTCAGAAACTAGAAATTCATATGGTTGAGACCATATTATTGAGTTTTTGAAAGCTTGAAGCTTTGAAGCTTTTGAAAGGAGATCACAGTACAGCAAGGATCGGGAAATTTACACTTTTCTTCATTGTAGTGCGATCTTGGAGTTGGTATATATAATTTTCAGGGGGCACATGGGGTCTTGGCCCCCTGCATAAATGTAAAAGAAAAGTAGATGTTTGTGGGTTTTTTTTTTTTCCTTTATGTTCTAGTTTTTGGAAACTTGATCATATGGCCTCATCCATATGAATTTGGATTTTCTGAAAACGTGATCATCTGATATAGATCTATCTATCTATATATATATATATATATATATATATATATATATATATATATATATATATATATATATATATATATATATATATATATATATACATATATATATATATATATATATATATATATATATATATATATATATATATATATATATATATATATATGTATATATATATATATATATATATATATATATATATGTATATATATATATATATATATATATGTATATATATATAGGGAGAAAGAGAGAGAGAGATAAAGATAGTTATATGTATATGTGTGTAGACACACACACACACACACACACACACACACACACACACACACACACACACACACACACACACACACACAGACACACACACACACACACACACACATACCTCCCTAGTTTTTTAACCTTAAGCTGCCAGACATCAGCTCCGAAATGTACTATTATTAAGTTACCTTCTTCTTTGTCATTATTCTGCCCCACTGTAATAATTTATGCAGAGGCTAGCTAGTATACCCAGAGAAATAAACAGTACCTTTTCATCGTCTGCAACAGCAGGCATGGAGAAAACATTTAGTTTAAGTCTACTTGTGTTTAAGCATTCTTTAACACTAGAGCTGTAAATTCATAAGCAGTGTAATTAGATGTGGTCTTCCATAGATCACGATCTGGGACCAGATACAAAAGTATTGATCGAAGCAGGCTGGCGCTACATAACTCAACCTTTCATTAAGTGCACTGACTGCATTCATTCCTCAAATGTAAAATGGTAATGATCTTTTATTAATATTACTAAATTACAGAGTGCATTATTGTGGTATCCTTCAAGATATTCAATACAGTTACTTTACTGAGGAGATCATTTCCTTATTAATTTTAGAGAAATATTAGCAGTAATTTATGTTGACTTATTACTGATTACCCTTATAAAGATAGAAAACAAACTGATAATAATACATTTCCTAGCAATCAGACAAGTCAGTTTTCTTCACTGTAATATAGACGTACATATTCATTTATAAGGCAATTGTGAGCTCCATAATGCTTAGTGCTGTGTAACCGCAAATTAAAAATGTTCTACTGCAATCCATTAACTACAGTTCAAGCAACGACGGCAACAGGAACGACATGAGCTGATGGAACGTTTTAAGCTCAGCTGCTCCAGTTCTTGAATTAAGTAAATAAATAGGAAAGTGGACACTGGTTTAGTATGGAAAATTAAGGTAAGTATTAATGCTGATAATATCAAAGTATATCAGAAGCAGCTACCAGGATGTGTAAGATGGGATTATTTGTAGAGGCTGCAAACTATGCTGTTTTATCTTGAATCTTAATCAGGTATTAAGGAATTTTTATGCAGCAAAAGTATGTTACTTTTTTCTAAAGAAATGTAATCTTGATTTTTATTTGCAAAAGAAAGCTCAAAACCTTTGTTTGCTGAACTCTATGCTGAATAAGTGTTGAAAACCCTGTATGTAAATTGTAATCCTAAGAAAGTCACTTAACCAAATATTGTCCCTGAACCACTTTCCAAGTACATTTGTCTCATGGGCTTTCTCCATTAACAAATTAATTCAATTAAAAATAAGATAACTGAAGAAAAGCCCTGTATTTCTCTCACAGAAGGATTACATCCAAACTGCTCACATGTCTAGTATATAACCACAAGTTATTCATTTCATACTATATCCTCAGTGCCATCTTAAACCACAGCATATGCACCTGGCATTATGGCTTTATACTCATCTAACTCCAGTATATATACCTGGCACTGTACCTTCATACACACATAACCCAGCATATGCACCTGGTATTATAACCTTATAATCCTCTAACCACAATGTATGCACTTGACACTGTACCTGCATTCCCATCTTAAACCACAGCATATGCACCTGGCATTATGATTTTATACCCATCTAACCACAGCATATGCACCTGGTACTGTACCCGCATACCCATATAACCACAGTATATGCACCTAGCATTATACCCTAATACCCATCTAACCCCAACATATATACCTGGCACTGCACCTTTATACACACACAACCCAGCATATGCACCTGGCTTTATAGCCTTATAATCATCTAACCCCAGCATATGCACCTGGCACTGTGCCTACATCCCCATCTAACCCCAGCATATGCACCTAACACTGTACCTGCATACCCATCGAACCCCAGCATATACACCTGGCATTGTAGCCCATCTAACTATAGTATATACACCCAGCACTCTGCCTTCATACCCATCTAACCCCAGCATATGCACCTGGCATTATAGCCTTATACCCATCTAACCACAGCATATGCACCTAGTACTGTACCTGAATAGCCATGTAACCACAGAATATGCCCCTAGCATTATAGCGCTATACCCATCTAACCCCAACATATATACCTGGCACTGTACCTTCATACACACATAACTCAGCATATGTACCTGGCATTATAGCCTTATAATAATCTCACCCCAGCATATGTACCTGACACTGTACCTGCATTCCCATTTAACCCCAACATATGTACCTAACACTATACCTGCATACCCATCTTACCCCAGCATATGCACCTGGCACTGTAACTGCATACCCATCTAACCCCACCATATGCACCTAGCATTAGAGCCTAATACCCATCTAACCCGAGCATATGCACCTGGCATTATAGCCCATCTAACCACAGTATATACACCCAGCACTGTGCCTTCATACCCATCTAACCACTGCATGTACTCCTGGCCCTTTACCTGCACACCCATCTTATAACCCTAGCATATGCATGTGGTACAGTAGCTGTACATGCACATATTAGATTCCTTATCATATAGTATTTAACTTGTACTGTAGCTGTACATTCTAAGATTGTAGCCCCCACCATATGTACCTTGTACTTCGCTCTGTACATATCATAAAACCATACTGTGTGCACCTGGCACTTTATCTGTATACTCATCATCTAAGCCCAATGCCTGCACCAGATATTATAACTATGCACCAAGACTGAACCCCCTGTCCATGCTTATGTGGTACTACAGATGGATCTGCAGCATATCCATACTATATACAGCTGATGCTGTGGCTATAAATTTCTTTATTATTCCACCTTCTATACCTGGTACTACTGCTGTATATTCTCAGATTATCATCCCCTCCATATACAACTGGAATTTTGCTTTGTATATATCATAAAACCACGCTATATGTACCTGGTACATTATCTGTATACTCACCATATAACCCCACTGTATGCAGCATTTACTATAACTGTGCACTAAATCTGTAGCCACCCTTGCATACTAAGTACTATAGTTTCATACCCGTCTAACAACCTTACTAGCTGCATCTGATAATGTAGCCTAGACAGCTCTTTATAGTTCCACCTTTTATTCCACCTTTTATGCCTAGTTGTGTAGCTATATACAGTTGAAATAACCATACCCCATATACTTGGTACTGCAGAGTATTACTTCTCTTATAGCATATATGTATATAGTACATATATGTGCAATTGTACCTGCACACTCACTTTGAAACTCTACTGCAAGCAGGTAGCACTGCAGTTGCATGTTATAATCCCATCTGATATACAGTGAGCACTGGGGATGCATAGTCCTTTTACACTCCCATCTTAAGTATCTGCTATTATAGTCATCTGTATATCCACTTCTTATCTATCTGGTATTCAGATGCAAATTATAGGCCTAGGTTATACAGAGCTTTTGCTAGAGTGGGGCAAAGGGGGTAGCCATCCTGGATAGAAGGTATCAGTGGACATGACTGTATCAGCATTCACTTTTTGAATGTCAGTACTGTATTTGCAGTCAAGTCTGAAGTGCTTTAGCACTCCATGGGTATATATATAATACCAACTTTCATGGAAATACTGTCTGTACTTCTGGTCAGTCATCAATCCTCTGTGTGTAACACTTTGTTGTTTCACGATCCTTGCTACATTTGTTATCAAGTGGCTTGGTACAGTTTTTTTTCATCCAGTTGGAGGGGACTTTTTTTTTTCTCCTCAGCTAAAAGTTGAGGGGGTATCAGACTGGGAAACAAGACAGGGTACCAAAATAGCTGCTTATGGCTCTGATGTTATATAAGCAGCACTGTAGCTATAAATTCATAGTATAACCACATCACATGTATATGACACTCAATGTGCGATACTACATTATAAGTGCATCATAAGTACCTGGTACTACAGCTATAGTCCCATGTAATAATCTCACCATATGTACCTCCTGCTGTACCCATACTGTAACTCCACCTTATACACTTGATACTGTAGCAACAAACCCATCTTGGAACCCTACTGTCTGCACCTATCATTGAAGTTGTTTGTTATGACCCCATCTAATAGGCCTAGCAGTGTAACTACATATTTCTAATGCAAAGTATAGGACCTGGTCGAAACAGTAAACACCCATCTCATAACCTCAATATGTATATGTAGTATTCTAGTTGCAAATCCATAACTGCATTTGGTGTTGTTTCTACAAACTCATGTCATAACCTCATCCTATCCATCTGATAGCACATCTTTTTGCAGTTCTTTCAGAACATAACTGCTACTGAATGTCCATACTTCAGTAAAACAAGTCCTCAGGCAAAAGATGATCAAAAACCTTAGAGATAGTGAAGGTGAGTGTGTGTGTGTGTGTGTGTGTGTGTGTGTGTGTGTGTGTGTGTGTGTGTGTGTGTGTGTGTGTGTGTGTGTGTGTGTGTGTGTGTGTGTGTGTGTGTGTGTGTGTGTGTGTGTGTGTGTGTGTGTGTGTGTGTGTGTGTAGGATTACTTAAAGAAAGGCTGTAAGCATGCATTCATGTTATTTTATCAAACATTTTAAATGTTGAGTGACATAACACCGATGTCCAAAATGCTGAAAATGAAATGATAAAAAATACAGGGGCAAGCCCCTTGCATCCTCACTCTCTGCTTCTTATATATACTTACTCTGAGATCACACTACAGAGGAGAGAGGGCCAGTTCCCTGATCCGTGCTGTACCATGTTCGCCTACAGTTGGTTTCCCATTTTCTACCATGCTGCAGCATTGTTGTTTTCATTGTTTTCAACACTAAAAACTTCCAGTAAAATAACATGGATCCATAAGCACAGAACCAAGTGGTACTTGTGTGTACAGTAGCTGTCAGGGGAAATAAAATGCATTACTGCACAGAGAATTTTACAATTGCATAGCCATGACATTGAGAAATATAGCCTTTATTAACACAGAAGGAGTGCCTGGCCATCCTTGTCTGCTGTATCCTTGGCTGTTGGATAATCTGTCATTCCTGTTGAAATGCAAATGCACATATTTGCATCTCTCACTTGAGCTGCCTTAAATCTCTCCCATGAATTCCTGAATTCTATTTGTCATGGCACTTTTTAGTTGTCTTTTCAACATGTCCACTTCTTCCTGTCAAAATACTCCTATGTATAATTGTTCATAAGCCATAGCCATTTTTATGTTTTACCACTTTGTCTGGGGTCTACTTTAGAACAGCAAAAGATCAGATGATCGATCGCTGTTAGAGCGAACAACATGTCGAACTGTTAGAGCGAACAGCATGTCGAACTGGCAAAATAACGAATGGCTGGAACAGCAAATATTTTCCCAGGGAAGGAAATCACTGGGCCAGCTGTACAGGTTGTGCTGTTTCCTCCACTGAGTGCGATCTCAGAGTTGGTATATTTAAGTAGGGGGGTGTGGGGGTGTTAGGGGTGAAGCCCCCCATTTTATTTAGTGTTTAGTGTTTTTTTTTGGGGGGGAATTGCTGTTCTGTTTGTTCGCTGTTTTGGATTTTTGACATTTAGGGGTCAATATAACAATGCTCGAGCATCTGATCGTTCATTGTTATAATATAGACCCTCTGTCTGTACACTTTGTTTTTTAATAAAATAATTTGCTATTCTGAACTCTACTGATTTCTTTTAAGTTCTTGAAAGTTACCCCCCCTTTTCCCATGTTTTTCTATAAGACATGGATATTTAATATCCCTTTTTTCTGATCTTGATATGAGAGGAAAGAATAATAATAATAAAAAAAAAACACTGAAAACTGAGGCAGCGAATTACATGTAATACTATATTGAATGAAAGAAGAAAAAGTCCATCGATAGAGCAAGAAAGTGGACTACTTTAATGTCAATCACATGTCTGTCTGCCGTTTGACCTCTCTGTGTCCTTTTTAGGAAACAGATTCTGAACATGAGACAAAGGCAATGAAGTATAAAAATATAAATAATAAAATCATATTATACAGGAGTACTGTGGGTGATTACGGTACTCGGCTATACAGAAATCAATGAATATTTAAAAAGAATGTTGATGACACTGCCAAGAAAAAATATAAAATATGATAAATACATCACCAAAGAATAAGAGCCAAACTCTTATGAAGTTTCCATAACACCAGTCAAAAGCAGAGGTGTCCATTCAGTCCACATGGAATACAGGAAACAGAAGTACGAATAAACCAAATGGGAATATGTTTTGCTCATTGCAGAATGGAAAGTGATGAGTGAAAATGTAGCCAACAAGGAGGTAAAAACAGTTCATTCAGCTACACTCATACTGTGAGTGAGAATATTAAATTTATTTCTTTAATGAGTTCATAAAGTTAAATAGTTAAAATATACTGCAAATATACAGAAACCAAGCCATAAAAAAATAATAATGTAATATTCACTGAAGTGACCATTCTCATTCCTAAATCGATTAGTGTATGGTAAATGCATGGCAAAACAGAGAAGCAGCTTATGATTCTAGGACTGCACTGGCTTAGTCACAATAACTCTGCTCTGCAAACTTGGTGTTGGAGGGCTCAGTCATGACATGTAGTCATTGTCAGTGAGCAGTTTTGCATGTTCTCCTTCTATATGCTTGGGCTTTCTCTATGTACTATAATTTTCTCCCCAATACATGTTGGATAATTGTAAACAATAAATTATTCCAATATATGTTGGATTTGCTGTTGAGGGTCATGGTCAAAAAGGGTCGAAGTTCAGTGCACTCAACTGGATAACAAATAAGTAAATTAAAATAAATAAATAAATAAATTCATCAGTAGTCTGTCAATTCCTTATGTAATGAGGGACAGAATTTTAGAGACCTGAGTTAGCAGAAGAAAAATAAAATCCTAGACATACTTCCACATACACTCTTGGAATCTCCAGCAGTTTGTCATTGGAGGACCAGAAGGAGAAGGCAGTCCCTTAATCTGTTAGAAGATTTTTAAGGTAATGTGGACTCAAATTAAGGTAAGACTACATCTGTATATAGTGATACCACACTTGAAGTAGTAAAGCACCTGGAAACCATAAAGAGAAAGGGAAGTTATGCTGACAGGAAGCAGGGACATTCATAGTCCAGCTCTGCACAAATGTTTACAGCAAATGACCGCAACATGCTCCTTTAACTATTTGTAAAGACATTAATTGCGATGTGACACTGCTCTTCACATCTGTGAAGAAAAGCCCACTTAGACTGTATAGAGCTGAAACAGTGTATAAAATCAGTTAGAAACCGTGCAAGAATATGTGTCTTTTCCATATGTGTATAACTGTTGCCTGTGTTTGTTAGTTCCTGTGCAACCTTGCATGTTTTTTTAAATAGTTGTGAGCCTCTGTAAGCATGTATAGTGGAGGATAAGAAAGTAGAAAAATTGGGGAAAGCAGACAAAGGAAACACAGTAGGATAATGTAAGACTTGGGATGGAGGATGTTGGAAAAGATGGGCAATCTTATTCTGTTTTTAATGTTCTAATTTTTTTGGAAGAGATAGACTCCTTTTTTCATATATATATATATTATATATATATGGGAAGATGGGCAGAAGAAAGGGTAGCAGGGGAAGGAATGAGGGTTAGAAGAAATAAGAGTATTGATGATCCCATATAAAAACAGACTGGCCTATGCAGGTAAACAGTAGGTAGGGTTTACAAATGGAAGGGGAAACAGACAGAGGGTAGACAGTGATGATGGGGATGAATTGTGGAAATGCACAAGTGGTGGATTTGATACTAGAGAGTTGGTGCCCAGATGGTTATGGATGTGGGGGTGAATACAGGACCACCATCATTGACATCCTGGCTGGCAAACGTCATAAAGACCCTGCTACAAAGGGACATGGGGGGAGATCAAGATGTTCACGGGGTCAGTGCTTCGGTGGCAAGAGACCGTCTGATCAGTGAGATTTGCATTTGCTGCAGGAAGCTTGTGATACAGCCCTAGTGTCTCTCCACAGCTGTCTTTACTGCAGCCTCCACTAGATCCTGATGCTCAGGGCTCTGGCCTTCCAGGCTGTTCCACTATGGGTTGCCAGCAGGAAGAGAGCCACCACTCCCGCTTTATGAAGCTTACCCTTAAATAAAGGGCAGTGTCCTCTCTTTTACCTCTGTCAACTGTAGCTGAAGTGTCCTAGGCTCAGTTGGATCTATAGAAGTTGACAAAAATAGGAGGGAAAAAAAAGAAGTACAGGAATGTAATAGCTGCTGTCTTATAGTACTATGTGTGATCAGAATTATTATTCAATAATGCAATGATACCAAATCATGATCCAGTCTATTAATTGAGATAATATGGCATTATACGGATTCACTTTAGAAGCTCAAAATACTGAAATACTGAAATTCAGTATTTCGAGCTCATAAAGTGGAATCCTGAGAACAGCAAAAGCTCAGAAGCAAGAAATTCAAAACCTCGAATACTGGACGTTTTGAATTTTCCGCTTCTGAGTTTTCACTGTGGTTATGTATTCAGGTAAGTATGTGCGTGTGTGTGTGTGTGTGTGTGTGTGTGTGTGTGTGTGTGTGTGTGTGTGTGTATGTTAAGTGTTTGGGTAGGGGCTGTGATGTGTGTCAGTGTGTTTTGTTGCTGTGATGTCTGTGTGCGAGGAGAATGTAGCTTGTGTGGTGGTGTTTTCTGCATGTTTGTGTGTAGTGAAACCTCGGAGTGAGAATATTTAAGTAGGTGGGTGGGGGATGCAGGGGGGCTTGCCCCCTTCTTTTATGTAGTAGAGAGCTTGTGTTTGTGTGTGAGGAGGATGGTGTGTGTTTGTGTGTGTGTGTGTGTGTGTGTGTGTGTGTGTGTGTGTGTGTGTGTGTGTGTGTGTGTGTGTGTGTGTGTGTGTGTGTGCAGTAGAAGCGTGGAACTCAAAATCTCCGATGTGTGAGATTTTGAATTTCGCGTTTCTGGGTTTTCATGGTTTCAAAAATTTGACTTCATAGCTTCCAAATACTGAATTTCAATATTTCAGTATTTCGAGGATATAAAGTGAATCCGGCATTATACATATAGTTAGTAAGCTATATTTTATCATGGCAATGGACAATTTACATATTTTAAGTACTTTAATGCACTACTCTTTGATGTAGTACACATTTTACATTCTGAATCAATAGTTGTATAAATTCATATTTTTATAACAATTTAACAATTGTTTTTGAGAGAGAGGCATTACTTACTGGGTTGGTGAGCCAAACTTGCTTTCTTTCTGAGAAAATGCTAACTGTTTAATGTTATTTCCTCTTACAGTGCAGAAGAAAAAAGGAGAAAGTGGAGTTACAGAAAATACTTGCATTTATATGTATAGAAAACTCTGTTCCCTGCAGTGCTGTATATGAATTATATTTTTGTATTTCCCTATAACTAGAGGAGGACTGATGAGCAAATTAAGAGTTGCATGTAAGATGAATTTGCTCCACCCCACCCCCATTTGCCTTACATTGTCTGACTGTGGTGCGCAACCATTTAACCCTGTAATTTGCAAAAAAGTGCAAATATAATAATGAAAACAGTTTTATGATGTTTCTTCCTTCACTTACACCCAACCAGCAAAGAAAATGAACTTCTTGTGTTACACATTTTACTATTCTATAGATTCATTAGGAAAAGATAATACATAGAAATTGCTATCATTCTTCCTCCTTCTTCAAGTAAAGAAATGTGTTTTGCACGGGGTTTCACTTACTATAAATCTCTAGTACACCTTACAGCAGACAGTTCATGCAGAACATAAAGGTATGCTTCTATTATCTGCATGTTACCTTCTACATCTCCCTCTCATGACCTGGTTGTTGTTGTGACTTTCGGCTTTTTCCCAGTTAGGGGTCGCCACAGTGGAACTCTGGTCCGCTAATGACTGGCAGTTGATTTTTATGTACCAAGTTGCCAGCCCTGACGCACAACCTTCAACGAAGGTACGCCCATTCACGTATATCTCCATGCAGAAGACGCTCTAACTGAGAGTCGAACCAGACAGCATCTTACTGTGAGGCGACAACTCTACCGCAGCACCACCACCG
The DNA here is from genome assembly GCF_019279795.1 of Protopterus annectens. Taxonomy (NCBI): domain Eukaryota; kingdom Metazoa; phylum Chordata; order Ceratodontiformes; family Protopteridae; genus Protopterus; species Protopterus annectens. The sequence continues at coordinate 1,618,507,711 of NC_056741.1, forward strand.
CAGATCGTGCTGTGAATAATATACTGCTAAAATTGCGATGTTATTTAAAATCTTAAAATGGATTAGCCCATTACAAATTAAGTGGTATAGTTCCAGTAATATTTAAAATGAATAACACTCAAATATTATTTCACCACATAGAATGAAAAAGCAGCCAGCAAATCTTTGACGTTTTATTAAAACGAAATGCACCAAACCACTGCTCTAGCGCCCCGGCTTATGCAAGCCTTTAACAGAGTATGACTTGTTCAAAAAAATGGCTTCATTAAATACTTCTTACAAAGCATCAATCAATCAATTAACATCAATTAATTAATTTCTATAACATTTAAAGCAGTATTTTATAAAAACAAATTTATAAAAAACATCTCCAGTTACATTCTTGATTAAGTCCTGCTGGTCTTAATGTGTTGTATTTTAAAATAAATATAGATTATTTTTCCCTTAACTTCTTTTTTATATCTACTGTGCTAAAATTTACCATGTCAATGCACTCTAAAATGGTTACTTGTAGTTCATTAAATTCTCCCCCATGTTTTCCAAGAAAATGTGATGCAACTGGGCTGTATTTACTGCCCTTTTTAATATCTCGTATATGCTCTTTTAATCTAGTTGCTAGACTTCTTTTGCTTTCTCCAATATAATATTTATTACATGGACATTTTAAATAATAAATTATTCCTTCACTGGTGCAACTATGTAAGCCTCTTTCCTGAACTTTTATCCCATTCACCCTTGTGAAAGTGTTCTTTACAAAAGGGCAGATGCTACATTTACCACATGGGAAGGTTCCTTGTTGACCCATTTCTCTGCATCTTATGTTATCCAGTAACTCAAAATTCCCATGCACTAAAAAAATCCTTCAAATTTCTACCTCTAGTGTATGAGGAAATTACCTTCTTATTGTAAACATCTATTAAACGCTTAACTTTTCCTAATAAATCCATCCATATTTTATTCCTTCCTTAAACTTCTCACTGAAAAGGGTATATTTTGTCAGAAAAAATACATTTTCTTTTGAATTCATGTTACCTTGATTTTCTCTCTCATTCGCTGTATTGTAAGTTACTCTTTGCCCATATCTTTTTAAACTTGCTTTATTTATAGCTTGTTGTATTTTTTCAACTTGGTATCCTCTATTTATAAACATTTCCACAGTTGTATGCATTTCTTCTTCCGCATCTTTTAGATCACTGCACATTCTGTTTATTCTTAACATTTCTCCAAATAGTATTGCCTCCATTATATGTTCCGGATGGCAACTCTCTCCATGTAATATATACTCCCTTTCTTCAAATTTTCTATATATTTTAGTTCTAATGCTACAATCCTCTCTACCTTCTACCCTTAAATCCAGAAAATTAACATTCTGTCCTAATTGTATGCCATCAAATTTTATCCCAAATTTATTATTATGAAGGCCCTTTATAAATTCCGGGACAAATTTTCATCCCCCCTTACACACAAAAATTAAGTCGTCAATGTATCTGTAATATTTCTCCACACATCCATTAAAGAATGTACTACTATAAATATGAAGGTTCTCAAACAGTCCCATGAACAGATTGGTGTACATAGGGGCAAAATCACTCAAATATTATATACAATAGATTTCTTATTGACAATGCTGTCCCCTTATTGCATCTTGTGCCACACCTACCTGAATGTGTCCTTGCTGAAATGGACAAACAGTAAAATTTCAAATGCAGCAGCATTCTTGACCAATAAATAGTTTAATAGTTCCTCAATACCAACCCAAAGAGTACATGGTGCTTTAGTTAGCATCTTCCCCCAAAAGTTATTAAATGTTGGAAACTTTCCATTGCATTAATATTGATTGCAATCTTTAATACTATAACTGAAAAAGATAAAAAAGTGTGCTTCGTTGTGGATAATCTCCAGGATTACATAAGGTTCCATGCAGGAATAGCTTATTCCTGCATGGAAACGACCATTTAGGAGCAGCACAGCAGCCCGCCATGCATAGTAATGAAGGTGCGCTGCCTCTGCTCCTAAACGGACATGGAGCATAGACGAGTGCAGGGGGTGCATCTGAGTGCAGAGCTCTCACAATGCACACCCCCCTGCACTCAGGAAGTGCTGTTCAGCAATAACAATGAGCGAGAATGCTCATAGGAGGTTGCATATCTCCCAACTGTACAAATCATTGCATAATGTCCACATTTGTTGCCCATACAGTTGGCCTGTACCCCAGTTGTACCATGAAATCACAGGATGATGTCAGGAATGAAGCCATAAAATAATGGCATACATATCAGTGTTAGACACCAAAATCCATCAGAAAATGTATATTAAAACAAATCCTGTTACTCTAGCAACTGTCCCAAGTTTATAAGAGCAATAATTAATATATGTCCTTAGTTGGATCTCATGTTGTCAAGCTTTGTCCAGATAATGTGAACTAAGAGGTTGAGAGGTTAGGGAGGTTGCTAGAATGTCTGCCAAATGTGCAGATGCATGCAAGAATCCACAGCAATATATGAAATCTCTCCCTTCCTAGAGAAAATAGCAGTAGAGACTTTTTTTATCAAACAGATTAAATTTAACCGTAGGTGCGCAGGTTTGCCCATTGTTTAGCTATACATACTGTAGCTTAAATAGCATAAGAAGATAAATAGCAAGATGCATTCAGTTGAAACAGTGCTGCAATAGTATAGTGGTCAAAGTGTTCACTTTGCGAGCAGTCATTCCTGGTTCGATTCTCACTGTAGTAAGTTCCATTTTCCATGTGAAATCACTTTATGAACATTTTTTTTGCTGTATAACATACTAAATAACATATATTTGTGAACTGGAGTACTGCATTAAGTGCAGATGTGAGGTGTCAATGTAATAATGTGGTACAATCCACAGATAAACACAAGTGCCCCATACAGTATGCGTACACATGAATCAGGGATACTAAATGAAGGTATAATGTGTAATGAATGATAAATCCATAAAGTGTCCAAATCTACCACTTTCCCAAGACCCATGTTTCATTTTTTTATAAATTAGTGTGGGGATAAGCGGGAGTAAGCACTTTTAAGCAGTAGTAAGCAGGTGTAACCCTATTTGCACGGGGGTAAGCAATGCACACACAGGTTAAGCAATTTTGAAGCTAACTTTCTGTAAGCATATTTAACCAGAAGTTAGCATTGCTTACCATTGTGCAAACCCACTTACAACTGCTTAAAAGTGTGTTAATCATGCTGTATCCAACAGCCGCTGGTCTGCCCAGCAACGAAATAAACAGCCCTTGCAGGTCTTGAACCCAGGTCCCTATACACTATAGTCACAGCAGTTAACCAGTAAGCCAGCACAGCAGTGCATAAAAGTGAGGTATCCCCAAACAGATCCTCACTATAGCAAAATCACAATTTACATGTGTAAGGAATCTGTATACAGTTTTATGTTGTATAACCTACTACATAACATAAATATGTGAAATGGAGTACTACATTACGTCCAGATGTGAGGTGTCATTGTAATAAAATGATGAAATCCCCCAATAAACACAAGGACCCCATACAGTGTACATTTATTTATTTATTTTACATTTGTTGACTGGGATAGTCCAACTGGATACATGTCCATTTTCTGCAGAGGCCCGGTGAAAAAAGCTCCAAACTTACAAACAGATAAAGACAAGCAAGTTACAGTATATGCAAAAACATATTGTATTAACATACAAGTTACAGTCTCACATTTCAAGCTTATGAAGAATACAGTTTATGTACAGAAATATATACAAATATGTTACAGTTTCTCTTATCAGACCTATAGGTGCAGCTTATATACAGAGTATCTGAAAAGATATTACAGTTTCTATTTTCAAACCTTTTAGTGTAAGAGGTTAGTTTCTATGAATAAGAAATTGCAGGGATATGGAAGTAGATGAGGCTTTAGTCAGGGTTAGAGCAAGGACATGACCAGTGAGTTCTAAAATACTTTTTTAACTGATTACAGATGGGAGGGAATTCCATGTTTTGCCTACTGAATTTGCAAACAACGATTCTTCAGATACATTGTTAGCTTTAACAGACTGAACCAAAAGTTTTGTAGTGGAACAAAGAGGCCTAGCATTTTTGTAGGCATGGATAATGTTTTTAAGGGAGGGTGTTTTTTCTGGATGGTTAATAACCTTGACTGCTACAGTAAGTTGATTAAATTGAAATAGCCTGGGGAGTTCTAGCCAACCTAAGAGGTATAGGTTTTGACAATGGTGTGTCCTGTAGGGAGTTCCTGTGGCAAACCTGGCAATTTGATTGTAGCTGCTAGAGAGTTTTCTGAGATCAGTATTGTTCAAGTTAGTGAGTATTGGTGAGGCATATAGTAGAGTTGAAAGCAGATGGGTACGGGCAATGGCAGTCCTAGCTAGAGGGGTAAGAAAAGGTTTGTTATTAATGGTTTTAATTGTTTGGTTTACGTGCGTATCATATTTGAGGTTGTTGTATATTATAATACCCAGGAGTTTGGTATACATATCTGGTGAGATTATGGTCTCATTGTTAGATGTTATATAAAACTAAGGTTAAGAAGGAGAGAAGAGCAATAGCTTTGTTTTATTAGGGTTTAATATCAGCTGTTGATTAGAGATTCAGTTTTCCACTGTATTATAGGTTTTCTTCAGTATATTGTATACAGGTTGTATCTGGGATTACAAAAAGTAGGGGACCTAATATGGAGCCTTGAGGTTTGTCCTGCCAAAGGACAGCCTGCTGTCTTCCACTAAGATAAGATTGAAACCATTGTATGGCATGGTTGTTTAGGGATATTTTATTTAGGGTAAGTAAGAGTAGCTGATGGTTAACCATGTCAAAGGCCTTTGAAAGATTGAGAAACAGGGCAGAAGATAGTTTGTTGTTGTTACGGTTGGAATTTATGACATTAGAAAAGGAGAGGAGGGCTGAGGTGGTACTGTGCTGTGGTCTAAATCCATGCTGGGAATTGGCCAGATTATTTTGAATAAGGTAGTATAAGAGTTGTTTATGGATACACTTTTCCATAATTTTAGACAGAGGGGAAATGATAGCTATTGGTCCATAGTTTGACAGTTCAATGGAGCTGCCACCTTTATAGAGTGGTATGACATGGGATATTTTCTAGCTAGAGGGGATAGAGGCTTTGGTTATGGTTCAGTTTATTAAAATAGTAACAGGGTATGCTATGACATCAGCAGCAGCTGAAAGGGTGGTTGGTTTGAGTTTTCAATTAGGGCTTTAATAAGTGAAGTCAGAACACAGGAATCAAAGATATTAAACAAATATATAACATGTATTAAATGATAAATCAATGCCAAACAGCAAATAGTGTGCAGATTTCAGCTAAATAAATCTGCCCATTGGTAAGCAGGTTTGCCCATAGCTTAGCATTTTCAAAACCATCCAATAACGGCAAAGTGCAGGAAATTTGCCCTATTTAAACCCCACAGGTGGGAATACATCTCATAACTGGTTGCAGCTTCCTCCTGTAGGTACTATGGCCTGTGTGGGAGAAGGATCGTGCTTCCAGGCACAGCGCTGGGGCATCCAGGAGTCCAAAGTCATGGTAGGACTCCTTGTTAAAGACCATGAACAGAGACTGCTGCAGAGCCAGTACCAGGGTTCCCAATATAAAGCAGAAGCCTGGGAAAGTCTCGCGCATGACCTCACCAGTGCCACTGGCATCCCTTGAACTGGTGAGCAGGTCAGGCATCACTATGCTGACCTGAAACTGAGGAAGAGGGAGCTCTTGGATCAGTGAATCCAAGAGGCTCATCCTACTACCTGTTTAATAATTGCCAACTCATGTATATTATGGATAGGTATGGCTAAATATTCCTCTTATGTCTTTGACAGTGGCAGCAGAATGGACTGTGAATCAGGAAGCTCATGCCTGTAGCTTGCAGAGGCTGCGTTGTGAGGCAGGTTAGTAATAATCTTGCATGTATTGTCATAAGAAATAAATCTAAAAGTAGAAAGTTAAGCCAGTATAAAACCTATATTGTGTATGGCATGTACTGAATAAACCAGACAATATGACAGGAAGGGTCTCACATATGTTGTATGTATATGAAAGGGTAACATCCTGGCAAAAAAGGTCTAACTCCTGGACTACTTGTGTTTACTCTTGTATCATATGGTAATGTAGTGTTGCAATCTCTTAATAGTACTGTTGTATTAAGCACTGTTACCCACACTGTGCTACATAAATAAAATGTGTAGGAATGTCTGTATATGACTGTTGTAATCAGAAGGTCATATTGTACAACTGAAAGAGACTTAGGCAAAAAAACAATGAAAAGATAGATAACATACTTCAAATAGCACACTCAACTGAGATGTGAAGTGTTGTATTTTTAGCACACACAGCCATGGATCAAATCCTGGGAGTGGTAGTAAGCTGTCTGCACAATCATACCCCACAACTGTACAGATATTGTCAGAAAGTCCAGATAATTGATGCAATTCCCCTGCCTGTCACCCTGTCCCCCTGGCAAATCAGTGGGATGATCCCAGAAGTCTAGGCAGCAGATAATGACATACAACTGATTGTCAGATATCATAACTGTCAGAAATATATCTATAAGAACAAACTTGTCACTCTAGCAACTCACCAAATTGTTATGAAAGTAATAAGCAAAGTAAGGCCCATCCCCCACCCCCATGATGTGAAGCTATGACCAGTGTGTGTGCAGTAACAGAGTGAGACGTATGTGCATAATAATAATGTGGAATCTGGTAATATGTGTGGCAACATTCAGGTAGTGTTAACAAACATTCCGCCACAGGTGTGTTAGAGAAGAAAAATGCACCTAGAAATAAACAATTGAAATCCTGGACTGGCACTGTTCAGTCTGGTATTGTATGGCAGTGTTAGTGTTGCAGTTTCTCTGAATAATAAGGTATTACTCATCACTGTCATCCACACTGTGCTTCATAATAAGACTGTCTAGGAAACCCTATATAAGAGTGTTGTAATTACAAGGTCAGATTGTAAAACCACGGGAGACTTATAGACAGAAACCAGAGAACATATACACAGCAATATCTATATTGCACACTCAACTGTGATGTATACTGTCTAATTTTTCGCAGACACAGCCATGGTTCGAATCCTGGAAGTGGTAGTAAGCTGTATGCAGAATCATACCCCTCAACTGTACATATTTGTCCAGAATGCCCAGATATTTGTCCCATATCTGCTGCCTGTTACCCTCTCCCCCTGGCATATCAGTGTGTTGATCTCTGACATTTAGGCAGCATTTAATGTCATATAACTGACTGTCAGACCTGTAAATATTCAGAAAATGTATATGAAAACAAACCTGTCATTGTAAGAACTCACCAAAGGTTTATGAGGGCAATAGTCAAAATATGTCCCAGTTTCACCTGTATGTTGTCAAGACTTGGCCAGAGTGTGTGCAATAAGAGATGGAGAGGTATGTGCATAACATCAACCTGTAATCTGGGAATATGCGTAGAAACAGTCAGGTAGTGTTAACAAACAATGCCTCCACAGGTATACCAGATAAGAGGTGCATACTGCAGGTAAAACACAGTTCATGTATATAGTTGTCTACAACCATACCACTGTCCAAACTAAGGCCATAGGGTAATGTAATAATACCTTTAAGGTACAAATTACAGCACTGACTAAAAAAGTAATGAGGACTACAGGAATATACAAGTTGTTAATTGACATCTTTCTCCTCGCCCCCACCATATCTGCAACAATAATCTAAATACACAACTCAATGGGTATGTGTACTATTAAATCCTCTGTTGGGACATATGTCCTATTATTTGATAAATATTGAAATTTGTTGCTATGCATATGCCATGTTGAAATACTCCCACATTGGTGGCATGCTGCTATCAATGTACCTGCATGCTGTTGTAATGGCCACTGGTTCCATATATGCATGTGTTCTGTTTACTATGCAACTGTTCCATATCTAGTGCTTTGGGTTAATGGGAATATTCATGCATGCTGTTATACCTAATCCTGGAATGTGTTAACTATTACTAACTCATATATACTATAAAACTGAAACACCATAGCACGTTTGGGAAGGCTAGTCCCAGCGGACCCACCTCTCCCACCTCATCTAGCCATGGCACTGGGCACCAGCACATCTGGGGCCAACCCTGGGACCACCTCTGCTGGTCCTGCACCACCTTCGGGTGGAACCGCCTCAGGGGATGGGGCTTGCCCCCCCCCGGGAGTGGGCGCAGACAGGATACTGTCACCCAGAGTCAGGTCCAGGGTCTGGTGCAAAGCGAGCTCCGAAGGAAGTTTGGAGATCTGCTACACCAGCTTTACAGCCACATGGCACATCTAAAGGGTCAGCCTGCTCCTCCTACCCAGCACAGCCACCTTTGGGCCGAGAAGGTGCAGTGGTGACTGCCCATGGGTGCGGACCTCAGTCCCATTGTTTCCACTGAGGGTCATAGGCTTCCGAGTTCCAAACACCCCTCCCCATCCAAGGTGTTTACCCCCCACATGTGTCATATACCACGCTCGTATGTCGTCTTGTCTGTCTTGTCTCTCATCCTACCCAACCTACCTCTCCAAATATACCTACTATCCCTCCTCAACATCCCACTCTCACCTTAAAAAAAAAGTGCAATCTGTTCCCAAAAAAAATCTCGCCCCATACATAGCTGTTCATTTCACACACATGTCCACTGGACACATGTAATCTGATCTAACTGGCTTCACAGCATATTATTGTTGTCCTCACCCCCTCTCTCAGTGGTATGACTGTCCAAATCTATATCTAAATTAGTGTATATGCACAGCTGTTGCTGTAGAAGAAATGGGCAGCTATAGATCTTCCCTACACCCATCCTGAAAATCCCTAGATATTTTCTCTACTGTCTTTCCCTCTTTGTGCCCCTTTTTCACCACTTTCCTATCAACCCTTTTTTTTTCTTTTAAAGAAATTAGCGCAGGGGTAAGCGGCAATAAGAAATTTAAGTAGCAATAAGCAGGTTTAAGCCTGTTTGCGAGGGAGTAAGGAATGCCTACAAAGAATAAGCAATTTAGAGGCTAACTGACTGTAAACATATTTAACCGAAAGTTAGCATTGCTTACCGTCATGCAAACCCGCACAAACCCACTTATAACTGCTTAAAAGTGCCTTAATCACTCTGCATCTAATAGCCCTTGTTTTGCCCAGCAACAAAATAATCAGCCTTTGCAAATCACGAACACAGAACCCTGCACACCATAGCCAAAGTGATTTACTACTAAGCCATGTCACATATACATAGCCCTGATGTTTTAACAAACATAACATCCAGCATAGTCATGTGTGTGTGTGTGAGTGTGTGTGTGTGTGTGTGTGTGTGTGTGTGTGTGTGTGTGTGTGTGTGTGTGTATATATATATATATATATATATATATATATATATATATATATATATATATATATATATATGGATTCCATTCACTTGGTCGAATTACACTTGGTTGAAAATTATTCCGGCAGTTCATTTCACTGAAAGCTCACTGGACTGAAAGCACACTTGGTCGAAGTTCATTTGGTCGAAAATGGAATATAGCCCCTGCCCCACTGCAGTGCAACCCTGGAGTGAGAATATTAAATAAGGGGGAGTGTGGGGGGCACAGCCAACCACATTGTGGGGTGTGGCGGGCGTAGCCCCCACATTATGCTAATAGTTTTTACTAAATATATATATATATATATATATATATATATATATATATATATATATATATATATATATATATATAAAACAAACCCAAGCAGCTAGGAGCTCACAATTAGATGAAATAAATAAAATAGCAATCCTGTCAGCTTTGCAGCCTTGCAAGAACGAAATAAACGAACGTAGTAAAAAAGACTTTATTGCAGAACTTCAAAGAAGAATGTGAGCGCTTTCACGGAAGTCAATCCGCTTCTTCAGACATAATAAAAGTAAACTCAATCCTAGCTTTATATATATTCTATAACATCATGTGACTATTACATTGATTCATCAATAATTCAATTAATCAATTAAATCACTGGTAGAGCAATTAGAAATTCAGAAATTCACTTAAAAATTTTTTAAGTGAATTTCTGAATTTCTTATTTTATTTATTTCATCTAATTGTGAGCTCCTAGCTGCTTGGGTTTGTTTTATATAACTCTTTGGGCCTTGGTGTGTTTTTTATGATATATATAAACATACATATATATATATATATATATATATATATATATATATATATATATATATATCTACACATATATATATATATATATATATATATATATATATATATATATATATATATATATATATAGCAATGTATTTGTAATGGATATACCTTCTTATAACAGTGAATACATTTGCCCCCCCCACCCCCCCTATTTATAGTGAGCTTTCAGTCAAGCGAGCTTTCAGTGAACTGCAATGCCTGAAATCATTTTCAACCAAATGAAATTCGACCAAGTGTATGGAATCCACATATGTATATATATATATATATATATATATATATATATATATATATATATATATATATATATATATGTATATATATATATATATATATATATATATATATATATATATATATATATATATATAAAACATCCTGCATGCATTTAATTGCTGGAACCTGTGTTCTGAGAGACTGCTTTCCAATCTAACTGCAGATATACAGAGCTGAGAATATTTTTTTTAGATTTAGAGTTTGTACTATTAGTTGTTAATCTGACCATATATCTCATTTCCTCTCTACTTTCAGTGGCTTGTGTGAGTAATCACTAAATTAAAAAACCCTCCCCTTCAACTATTTAAATTTATTGGCCATCCTACTGTATTCCATAGTACCAGAATACAAATGTGACCACCCCTTTCAACCCATCTTGCTGATTTAAAAATAGTAACTCTCCACTAAACCTTAACTTTTTAAACAAGTAAAACTTAAGTTACCTACTTTCACGTCTACCTTCTCTAGTGCACACTGCAGTGTGCATTTTTTTTCATCTTACTTTTAAGCATCCCTTTGACTAGCACTTACTCTAATACCTGCTGGAAAGCACTAGGAAGCCTTAAACTGATACAAGCACTCAACTCTCCTTGTTAATAAGGAGAAATTAATAGTAGGCACTAAGCAGCCTATAATTGCAAAGTACCTTGCTAAGGTAAGGGAAAACAGCTCCTGTACTTTACAAAAAAAAAAAAAAAAGCATCAAACCAGGCATGTCCAATGGTCAGCTTCTGGTGATTTCTCCTGTCCACCTGGTGAATCTGGGCATACTGGGGCAATGCAGCAATTGCCTCATGTACACAGACAACCCTCTCCTCCTACCACCCAACACTACAACCTGTGAGAGATGCACTTACATAGCCAAAATGGAAGCAAAGCTCTCTCCACCCAAGATTGTGCTAGACAGTCAAGAGGAGAAAGTTAACATCCACATTACACCTCAAGCAACACATAGCCCTTCTAAACCCACACCACCAACACCCACATATAGCAACACTAAATCCACATATACAGAGGCCCTTAACTGTAACCCACCCAAGCAACAAGGACCTCTGAAGCTGAAAAGCAAACAAACACCAATCACAACCAAAGTGTCACATAGTTCAGAACACCTGTGTGCCACCCAGCAACAGCCCCTAAGGCAAGACAATGTACCTAACACTTTAGTCATAGGTGACTCTATAGTCCGGCACACTGATGTCCCTCTCACCAGGTTGAACAAGGAGAAAATTACAGTCAGCTGCCTGTCGGGTGCCAGGATCCGCCACATAATGCATGCACTCAAGTCACTCCACAACAAGTACAAATATGACTCTGTCATTGTCCATGTTGGAGTGAATGACTTGAGACGTACCTCCCTGGACTACATGAAAAGAGACATGGAAGAGCTCTCGGATCATGTGGCCCAGGCAGGTATGACCCTAGCCCTGAGTAGCATCCTGCCTTCGCCCAGAATGATATCACAATATAAGGACAAAATGATTGACTTCAACAATTGGCTAAGCTTCTGGTGTCATTCAAAGGGGATCCAATATCTGTCTGCCTGGGATGACATAATTGACAGACCACGGTGCTTTGCCAGAGATGGTATGCACCTGTCGCCTCTGGGATTCAGGTTACTGGCTAAGGCTCTTGCCACCCCTATAGTGCCTTCTTTAGACAAAGTTCAAAGAACAAAACCACCACCATAACAGGTACAAGCATGCAAAATCTGAAGGTAATGCTACTCAATGCTAGAAGTCTAAACCTCAAAATGCACTCTCTCGAGGCACTCCTAAAAATGGAGAACATCGATATCTGTGCAGTAACTGAGACCTGGTTCAAGGCTCCAAAGAGCACCCCTGCAATACCAGGCTACAACTCTTACCACACTTTTCGGCCACCAAAGCAGGACCGAAACACTAAAGGTGGAGGAGTGTCAATATTCACCAAGGATATTCACACCACCAGGCTAGTTGCCCAACACAATGCATCTGAAATTCTCCAGGTGCAACTAACACTAGGTAAGACTGCAATCCAAATTGTAGCTTGCTACAGATCCCCCACCATACCCCAAGATTCTCACTACACCTTTCTAAACATACTGGAAAATATTAAAATTGAACCAAACACCCTAATACTGGGTGATTTTAACTACCCTGCCATTAACTGGGAAAGCTACTCATGTACCAAGACCTTTGCCCAACGGTTCTTGGAATTCATAAATTCCAATGCCCTGGATCAACTAATCCATAGTCCCACCAGGGGCTCCAATATCCTAGACCTGGTCATTACCAACATGGGAAATCGATGCTCCACACCTGTGGTCACCCCCTCGTTAGTCACGTCTGACCATAAGCTAATCACCCTTAACATGCACATCCCACCCCCACCCCCCAGTAAGGAAATCTCCATAAAAAACTTCTCCAAAGCCAACTTCATGCTACTCAAGTCAGAAGTGACAAACTTCATGACACCCATGCAGACGGGAGCTGAAAGTTCAACTGCTGAATCCTACACTAAGGCACTGTATGAGCACATCCACTCATGCATAAATCGTGCCATCTCAAACAGAACCAAGATGCTCTCATCCAGAAAAAAGAAGCCAATCTGGTGGTCCCCTGCCATAAACAAACTTTACAACAAAAGGAATAAACTGTTGCAGAAAAGAGGAATATCCCAGGATGCAAAAAACTTCCTTACCAGCCTCAGTAAGAAACTGAGATCCCTCATAAAATCCTCCAAAGCTAGTTACGAAAATAAAATTGCCAAAGATTCCAAAGACAACAACAAGGCATTCTATAGCTATGTCAAGAATCTAAATGGCAATGCTCAGATCTGCTCTGAGCTAAAACAGAATGGCATTAAATATACTGATCCCAAGGATATTGCCAGTATCCTGGCAGATCGATTCAGTGCCAACTTCACCCCCCTCTCACCCCCTAAATGGCCCATCTCAATACCGGAAGATTGCCACATTCCGGTAATAATGGCCACACAGGTAAAAAACGCACTCTCCAAAGCTAAGAATACAGCATCCATGGGACCAGATGACATCCCGGGCTGTGTACTACATGAACTACAATATGAACTGGCACCTCACCTAAGTGTCATGTTTAATCATAGCCTCACCTTAGGTTTCATGCCCACTGAGTGGCACACAGCTACAGTTATCCCACTCCACAAGGGGGGATCCACCTTGGATCCCGGAAACTACCGTCCCATCAGTCTGACAAGCCTTATCTGCAAGGCCATAGAGCATATTATCATGGAACTTATAAACAAAGACATTGGCAACCTTTAAACACTGGACCCCACCCAGTTTGGGTTCGTGAAGGGCCGATCCTGTCTTCTGAACTTGATTGACTTCTTCGAATCAGTCTCCAGAGCCATGGACAAGGGTAAGGTGGTCCACACAGCCTATCTAGACCTTGCCAAGGCCTTTGACACCACCCCCCACTCTGGAATCATAGATAAACTTACTAAGCTGGGTATTAATCCCTACGTCACCCAATGGGTTGCTAATTGGCTTACTGATAGAACCCACACTGTAAAAGTAGCCAAATCCAAATCCAGCTCCAGACAAGTGACAAGTGGAGTACCTCAGGGTTCAGTCCTGGGACCGCTCTTGTTTGGCATCTTCTTCTCTAAAGTACAGGCCAACACTAAGGGACTCTGGATAACAAAGTTTGCAGATGACTGCAAACTGGGAGCCATTATTGAATCCCCAAATGATGTGGATACTCTACAAAAGGGCCTTACAGAAACAGATGCTTGGTGCCAGAGCCATGGGCTCAAGCTCAATGCCAAGAAATGTATAGTTATCCCCTTTGGGAAAAAACATATATCCGTGAATTACCATATAGGTGGCAGTACACTAAACACCGAAAGTTTGATAAGAGACTTAGGGACACAGGTGGACAGTGGTCTCACCTTTGATAACCACATCACCACAACAGTCAGGAAATCATTCTATGTGGCACACCTCATCACTAAGGGCTTTTCTTCCAGAAAAAAGGAGGTCATTGTCCCACTGTACTCATCCCTCATTAGACCCATTATAGAATACATTGCCCCGTTTGGTATGTACCTCTCAAGACATCTGCAACAACTGGAAAGGCCACAGAAATACCTCACTAAAAGAATCACAGGCCTAAAGCAGATGCCCTATGCTGACCACCTTAAAAAACTCCAGCTATACTCTGTCGCATATCATCTACTCAGAGGCGATCTTTGCTTAACATACAAGGCCATGTCAAACCCAGAGCTGTTGGACATGCTACACTTAAAGAAATCCCAATCCCTCAGAGCCACACGCTCCAGGGATCTAAACCTTGTCATCACAATAAACAAAACATGCTGGAGGGATAGGTTCCTGACCCAGAGACTCCCCAGTCTCTGGAATAGATTGCCCATACTCTTTGGTCCTCTTCAAAAGGAACCTTGATGATTGATGGGAGACAGGAAATTCACCCCAGGGATCACGTCAGTCGCCCTGCTAGACAGGGGTCCATGGAAGTAAATAGTGTGGGAAGAAATAGCCAGGGAATTGTTATGGCTAGGCTTGTATAGGCCCTAGGGCTGATAGCCTAGTACCGACCTATGAACCTATAAGATCTCTGTTGAAACTGTTTACAATCCAACTGCAAATATACAGAGGTGAGTATATTTTTTTCGTTTAAGAGTTTGCACTGTTAGTTGCTGCTTAGATCTCTGTTGGTACAGTTTTCCAATCTAACTGCAAATATACAGAGCTGAGTATATTTTTATGGTTTTAGAGTTTGTACTGTTAGTTGTTGCTTAGAACTCTGTTGAAACTGTTTTCCAATCTAACTGCAAATATACAGAGCTGAGTATATTTTTTTGGTTTTAGAGTTTGTATTGTTAGTTGTTGCTTAGATCTCTGTTGAAACAGATTTCCCCACCCCAACCCTATTTTCTGCCATGTCTTCAGTTGGTATAACTGTTTTTTACAGCTTGTGTGTTAACTAACTCAAGGATCACTTGCATAAAATTAGACCTGTTAGTAACAGCCTGCATTTAATTGCTGGAACCTGTGTTCTGAGAGACTGCTGTCCAATATAATTGCAAATATACAGAGCTGGGTATATATTTTTCTGGTTTTAGAGTTTGTACTGTTAGTTGATGCTTAGATCTCTGTTGAAACTCTTTTCGAATCTAACTGCAACAATACAGAGCTGAGTATATATTTTTTTGATTTTAGAGTTTGTACTGTTAGTTGTTGCTTAGATCTCTGTTGAAACATTTCCCCCACCCCACCCCCTATTTTCCGCTGTGTCTTCAGCAGGTATAACTGGAGTTTACAGCTTGTGTGTTATCTAACTCAAGGATCAATTGCATAACGTTAGACCTATTAGTAACAGCCTGCATTTTGTTGCTGGAACCTGTGTTCTGAGAGACTGCTTCTAGTCTAACTGCAAATATACAGAGCTGAGAATATTTTTTGGTTTTAGAGTTTGTACGGTTAGTTGTTGCTTAGATCTCTGTTGAAACTGGTTGCCAGTCTAACTACTAATATACAGAGCTGAGTATATTTTTTTGGTTTTAGAGTTTGTACTGTTAGTTGTTGCTTAGATCTTTGTTGAAACTGTTTTCCAATCTAACTGCAAATATACAGAGCTGAGTATATTTTTTGGTATTATAGTTTGTACTGTTAGTTGTTGCTTAGATGTCTGTTGAAACTGTTTTCCAATTTAACTGCAAATATACAGAGCTGAGTATATCTTTTGGTTTTAGAGTTTTTACTGCTATCTCTGTTGAAACATTTCCCCACCCCCACCCCCTATTTTCTGCTGTGTCTTCAGGTTGTATAACTGGATTTTACAGCTTTTGTGTTACCTAACTCAAACATCACTTCCATAAAATTAGACCTGTTAGTAAAAGTCTGCATTTAATTGCTGGAACCTGTGTTCTGAGAGACTGCATTCCAATCTAACTGCAAATATACAGAGCTGAGTATATTTTTTTGGTTTTAGAGTTTGTACTGTTAGTTGTTGCTTAGATCTCTGCTGAAACTGTTTTCCAATCTAACTACAAATATACAGAGCTGAGTATATTTTTTTGGTTTTAGAGTTGGTACTGTTAGTTGTTGCATAGATATCTGTTGAAACTGTTTTCCAATCTATCTGCAAATATACAGAGCTGAGTATATTTTTTTTGGTTTTAAAGTTTGTACTGTTAGTTGTTGCTTCGATCTCTGTTGAAACATTTTTCCCCACCCACACCCCGTATTTTCTGCTGTGTCTTCAGTTGGTATAACTGGGTTTAACAGCTTGTGCATTATCTAACTCAAGGGTTACTTGCATAAAATTAGACCTGTTAGTAACAGTCTGCATTTAATTGCTGGAACCTGTGTTCTGAGAGACTGCTTTCCAATCCAACTGCAAATATACAGAGCTGAGTATATTTTTTTGGTTTTAGAGTTTGTACTGTTAGTTGTTGCTTAGATCTCTGTTGAAATTGTTTTCCAATCTAACTACAAATATACAGAGCTGAGTATATATTTTTTGGTTTTAGAGTTTGTACTGTTAGTTGTTGCTTAGATCTCTGTTGAAACTGTTTTACAATCTAACTGCAAATATACAGAGCTGAGTAATTTTTTTTGGTTTTCGAGCTTGTACTGTTAGTTGTTTCTTAGATCTCTATTGAAACTGTTTTCAATCTAACTGCAAATATACAGAGCTGAGTATATTTTTTGGTTTTAGAGTTTGTACTGTTAGTTGTTGCTTAGATCTCTGTTGAAAGTGTTTTCCAATCTAACTGCAAATATACAGAGCTGAGTATATTTTTTGGTTTTAGAGTTTGTACTTTAGTTGTTGCTTATATCTCTGTTGAAACATTTTTCCCCACCCCCACCCCCTATTTTCTGCCGTGTCTTCAGGTTGTATAACTGTGTTTTACAGCTTGTGTGTTATCTAACTCAAATACCACTTCCATAAAATTAGACCTGTCAATAAAAGCCTGCATTTAATTGCTGGAACCTGTGTTCTGAGAGACTGCTTTCCAATCTAACTGCAAATATACAGAGCTGAGTATATTTTTTTGGTTTTAGAGTTTATACTGTTAGTTGTTGCTTAGAACTCTGCTGAAACTGTTTTCCAATCTAACTGCAAATATACATAGATGAGTATATATTTTTGTTTTTACAGTTTGCACTGTTAGTTGTTGCTTAGATATCTGCCAGAACTGTTTTCCAATCTAACTGCAAATATCCAGAGCTGAGTATATGTTTTTTTGGTTATAGAGTTTGTACTGTTAGTTGTTGCTTAGATCTCCATTGAAACATTTTCCCCACCCCCACCACCTATTTTCTGCCATGTCTACAGTTGGTATAACTGTGTTTTACAGCTTGTGTGTTATCTAACTCAAGGATCACTTGCATAAAATTAGACCTGTTAGTAACAGCCTGCATTTAATTGCTGGAACCTGTGTTCTGAGAGACTGCTTTTCAATCTCACTGCAAATATACAGAGCTGAGTATATTTTTTTTAGAGTTAATATTTTTGTTGCTTAGATCTCTGTTGAAAGGATTTTCCAAACTAGCTGCAAATATTCAGACCTGAATATAATTTTTTGGTTTTAGAGTTTGTACTGTTAGTTGTTTATTAGATCTCTATTGAAACTGTTTTCCAATCTAACTGCAAATATACAGAGCTGAGTATATTTTTTGGTTTTAAAGTTTGTACTGTTAGTTGTTGCTTAGATCTCTGTTGAAACTGGTTGCCAATCTAACTGCTAATATAACGAGATGAGTATATTTTTTGGTATTAGAGTTTGTACTGTTAGTTGTTGCTTAGATGTCTGTTGAAACTTTTCTCCAATCTAATTGCAAATATACAGAGGTGAGTATTTTTTTTTGGTTTTAGAGTTTGTACTGTTAGTTGTTGCATAGATCTCTATTAAAACTGTTTTCCAATCTAACTGCAAATATACAGAGCTGAGAATATTTTTTGGTTTTAGAGTTTGTACTGTTAGTTGTTGCTTAGATCACTGTTGAAACTGTTTTCCAATCTAACTGCAAATATACAGAGCTGAGTATATTCTTTTGGTTTTAGAGTTTGCACTGTTAGTTGTTGCTTAGATCTCTGCTGAAACTGGTTCCTAATCTGACTGCTAATATACAGAGATGAGTATATTTTTTGGTTTTAGAGTTTGTACTGTTAGTTGTTGCTTAGATGTCTGTTGAAACTGTTTTCCAATCGAACTGCAAATATACAGAGCTAAGTATTTTTTTTGGTTTTAGAGTTTGTACTGTTAGTTGTTGCTTAAATTTCTGCTGAAACATTTACCCCACCACCACCCCTTATTTTCTGCCATGTCTTCAGTTGGTATAACTGAGTTTTACAGCTTGTGTGTTACCTAACTCAAAGATCACTTCCATAAAATTAGACCTGTTAGTAAAAGCCTGCATTTAATTGCTGGAACCTGTGTTCTGAGAGACTGCTTTCCAATCTAACTGCAAATATACAGAGCTGAGTACATTTTTTTGGTTTGAAAGTTTTTACTGTTTGTTGTTGCTTAGATCTCTGCTGAAACTGTTTTCCAATCTAACTGCAAATATACATAGCTGAGTATATTGTTTTGGTTTTACAATTTGTACTGTTAGTTGTTGCTTAGATCTCTGTTGAAACTGTTTTCCAATCTAACTGCAAATATACCGAGCTGAGTATTTTTTTTTTTTGTTTTTTAAGTTTGTACTGTTAGTTGTTGCTTAGATGTCTGCTGAAACTGTTTTCCAATCTATCTGCAAATATACAGGGCTGAGTATATGTTTTTGGTTTTAGAATTAGTACTGTAAGTTGATGCTTAGATCTCTGTTGAAATCCGCCCCCCCACACAATTTTCTGCCGTGTCTTCAGGTGATATAACTGGATTTTACAGATTGTGTGTTATCTAACTCAAGGATCACGTTCATAAAATTAGACCTGTTAGTAACAGTCTGTATTTAATTGCTGGAACCTGTGTTCTGAGAGACTGCTTTCCAATCTAACTGCAAATATACAGAGCTGAGTATATTTTTTGGTTGTATAGATTGTATTGTTTGTTCTGTCTTAGATCTCTGTTGAAACTATTTTCCAATCTAACTGCAAATATACAGAGCTGAGTATTTTTTTTTTTGTTTTAGAGTTTGTACTGTTAGTTGTTGCTTAGATCTCAGTTGAAACGGTTTTCCCCACCCCACATCCTATTTTCTGCCATGTCTTTAGTTGGTATAACTGGCTTTTACAGCTTTTGTGTTGTCTAATTCAAGGATAATTTGCATAAAATTAGACCTTTTTATAACAGCCTGCATTTAATTGCAGGAACCTGTGTTCTGAGAGATTTCTTTCCAATCTAACTGCAGATATACAGAGCTGAGTATACTTTTTTGGTTTTAGAGTTTGTACTGTTAGTTGTTGCTTAGATCTCTGTTGAAACTGTTTTCCATCTAACTGCAAATATACAGAGCTGTGTATATTTTTTTTGGCTTTAGAGTTTGAACTGTTAGTTGTTGCTTAGATCTCTGTTGAAACTGGTTGCCAATCTTACTGCTAATATACAGAGCTAAGTATATTTTTTGGTGTTTTAGAGTTTGTATTGTTAGTTGTTGCTTAAATCTTTGTTGAAACTGTTTTCCAATCTAACTGCAAATATACAGAGCAGAGTATATATTTTTTGGTTTTAGAGTTTGTACTGTTAGTTGTTGCTTAGATCTCTGTTGAATCCGTTTTCACCACCCCTACCCCATATTTTCTGCCATGTCTTTAGTTGATATCACTGAGTTTTGCAGCTTGTGTGTTATCTAACTCAAGGATTACTTGCATAAAATTAGACCTGTTAGTAACAGTCTGCATTTAATTGCTGGAACCTGTGTTCTGAGAGACTGCTTTCCAATCTAACTGCAAATATACAGAGCTGAGTATATTTTTTTGGTTTTAGAATTTGTACTGTTAGTTGTTGCTTAGATCTCTGTTGAAACTGGTTGCCAGTCTAACTACTAATATACAGAGCTGAGTATATTTTTTTGGTTTTAGAGTTTGTACTGTTAGTTGTTGCTTAGATCTTTGTTGAAACTGTTTTCCAATCTAACTGCAAATATACAGAGCTGAGTATGTTTTTTATTATTATAGTTTGTACTGTTAGTTGTTGCTTAGATGTCTGTTGAAACTGTTTTCCAATTTTGCTGCAAATATACAGAGCTGAGTATATCTTTTTTGGTTTTAGAGTTTTTACTGCTATCTCTGTTGAAACATTTCCCCACCCCCACCCCCTTTTTTCTGCTGTGTCTTCAGGTTGTATAACTGGATTTTACAGCTTTTGTGTTACCTAACTCAAACATCACTTCCATAAAATTAGACCTGTTAGTAAAAGTCTGCATTTAATTGCTGGAACCTGTGTTCTGAGAGACTGCATTCCAATCTAACTGCAAATATACAGAGCTGAGTATATTTTTTTGGTTTTAGAGTTTGTACTGTTAGTTGTTGCTTAGATCTCTGCTGAAACTGTTTTCCAATCTAACTACAAATATACAGAGCTGAGTATATTTTTTGGTTTTAGAGTTGGTACTGTTAGTTGTTGCATAGATATCTGTTGAAACTGTTTTCCAATCTAACTGCAAATATACAGAGCTGAGTATATTTTTTTTGGTTTTAAAGTTTGTACTGTTAGTTGTTGCTTCGATCTCTGTTGAAACATTTTTCCCCACCCACACCCCGTATTTTCTGCTGTGTCTTCAGTTGGTATAACTGGGTTTTACAGCTTGTGCATTATCTAACTCAAGGGTTACTTGCATAAAATTAGACCTGTTTGTAACAGTCTGCATTTAATTGCTGGAACCTGTGTTCTGAGAGACTGCTTTCCAATCTAACTGCAAATATACAGAGCTGAGTATTTTTTTTTGGTTTTAGAGTTTTTACTGTTAGTTGTTGCTTAGATCTCTGTTGAAATTGTTTTCCAATCTAACTACAAATATACAGAGCTGAGTATATATTTTTTGGTTT
The DNA here is from genome assembly GCF_019279795.1 of Protopterus annectens. Classification (NCBI taxonomy): domain Eukaryota; kingdom Metazoa; phylum Chordata; order Ceratodontiformes; family Protopteridae; genus Protopterus; species Protopterus annectens. The sequence goes on from NC_056741.1 coordinate 1,618,529,181, forward strand.
TAGAGTTTGTACTGTTAGTTGTTGCTTAGATCTCTGTTGAAACTGTTTTACAATCTAACTGCAAATATACAGAGCTGAGTAAATATTTCTGGTTTTAGAGCGTGTACTGTTAGTTGTTTCTTAGATCTCTATTGAAACTGTTTTCAATCTAACTGCAAATTTACAGAGCTGAGTATATTTTTTGGTTTTAGAGTTTGTACTGTTAGTTGTTGCTAAGATCTCTGTTGAAAGTGTTTTCCAATCTAACTGCAAATATACAGAGCTGAGTATATTTTTTGGTTTTAGAGTTTGTACTTTAGTTGTTGCTTATATCTCTGTTGAAACATTTTCCCCACCCCCACCCCCTATTTTCTGCCGTGTCTTCAGGTTGTATAACTGTGTTTTACAGCTTGTGTGTTATCTAACTCAAATACCACTTCCATAAAATTAGACCTGTCAATAAAAGCCTGCATTTAATTGCTGGAACCTGTTTTCTGAGAGACTGCTTTCCAATCTAACTGCAAATATACAGAGCTGAGTATATTTTTTTGGTTTTAGAGTTTATACTGTTAGTTGTTGCTTAGATCTCTGCTGAAACTGTTTTCCAATCTAACTGCAAATATACATAGATGAGTATATATTTTTGTTTTTACAGTTTGCACTGTTAGTTGTTGCTTAGATATCTGCCAGAACTGTTTTCCAATCTAACTGCAAATATCCAGAGCTGAGTATATTTTTTTTGGTTATAGAGTTTGTACTGTTAGTTGTTGCTTAGATCTCCATTGAAACATTTTCCCCACCCCCACCACCTATTTTCTGCCATGTCTACAGTTGGTATAACTGTGTTTTACAGCTTGTGTGTTATCTAACTCAAGGATCTCTTGCATAAAATTAGACCTGTTAGTAAAAGCCTGCATTTAATTGCTGGAACCTGTGTTCTGAGAGACTGCTTTCCAATCTAACTGCAAATATACAGAGCTGAGTACATTTTTTTGGTTTGAAATTTTTTACTGTTTGTTGTTGCTTAGATCTCTGCTGAAACTGTTTTCCAATCTAACTGCAAATATACATAGCTGAGTATATTGTTTTGGTTTTACAATTTGTACTGTTAGTTGTTGCTTAGATCTCTGTTGAAACTGTTTTCCAATCTAACTGCAAATATACCGAGCTGAGTATTTTTTTTTTTGTTTTTTAAGTTTGTACTGTTAGTTGTTGCTTAGATGTCTGCTGAAACTGTTTTCCAATCTATCTGCAAATATACAGGGCTGAGTATATGTTTTTGGTTTTAGAATTAGTACTGTAAGTTGATGCTTAGATCTCTGTTGAAATTCCCCCCCCCTCCCACACACAATTTTCTGCCGTGTCTTCAGGTGATATAACTGGATTTTACAGATTGTGTGTTATCTAACTCAAGGATCACGTTCATAAAATTAGACCTGTTAGTAACAGTCTGTATTTAATTGCTGGAACCTGTGTTCTGAGAGACTGCTTTCCAATCTAACTGCAAATATACAGAGCTGAGTATATTTTTTGGTTGTATAGATTGTATTGTTTGTTCTGTCTTAGATCTCTGTTGAAACTATTTTCCAATCTAACTGCAAATATACAGAGCTGAGTATTTTTTTTTTTGTTTTAGAGTTTGTACTGTTAGTTGTTGCTTAGATCTCAGTTGAAACGGTTTTCCCACCCCACATCCTATTTTCTGCCATGTCTTTAGTTGGTATAACTGGCTTTTACAGCTTTTGTGTTGTCTAATTCAAGGATAATTTGCATAAAATTAGACCTTTTTATAACAGCCTGCATTTAATTGCAGGAACCTGTGTTCTGAGAGATTTCTTTCCAATCTAACTGCAGATATACAGAGCTGAGTATACTTTTTTGGTTTTAGAGTTTGTACTGTTAGTTGTTGCTTAGATCTCTGTTGAAACTGTTTTCCATCTAACTGCAAATATACAGAGCTGTGTATATTTTTTTTGGCTTTAGAGTTTGAACTGTTAGTTGTTGCTTAGATCTCTGTTGAAACTGGTTGCCAATCTTACTGCTAATATACAGAGCTAAGTATATTTTTTGGTGTTTTAGAGTTTGTATTGTTAGTTGTTGCTTAAATCTTTGTTGAAACTGTTTTCCAATCTAACTGCAAATATACAGAGCAGAGTATATATTTTTTGGTTTTAGAGTTTGTACTGTTAGTTGTTGCTTAGATGTCTGTTGAAACTGCTTTCCAATCTAACTGCAAATATACAGAGCTGGGTATATATATATATATATATATATATATATATATATATATATATATATATATATATATATATATTTAGAGTTTGTACTGTTAATTGTTGCTTAGATCTCTGTTGAATCCGTTTTCACCACCCCTACCCCATATTTTCTGCCATGTCTTTAGTTGATATCACTGAGTTTTGCAGCTTGTGTGTTATCTAACTGAAGGATTACTTGCATAAAATTAGACCTGTTAGTAACAGTCTGCATTTAATTGCTGGAACCTGTGTTCTGAGAGACTGCTTTCCAATCTAACTGCAAATATACAGAGCTGAGTATATTTTTTTGGTTTTAGAATTTGTACTGTTAGTTGTTGCTTAGATCTCTGTTGAAACTGGTTGCCAGTCTAACTACTAATATACAGAGCTGAGTATATTTTTTTGGTTTTAGAGTTTGTACTGTTAGTTGTTGCTTAGATCTTTGTTGAAACTGTTTTCCAATCTAACTGCAAATATACAGAGCTGAGTATGTTTTTTATTATTATAGTTTGTACTGTTAGTTGTTGCTTAGATGTCTGTTGAAACTGTTTTCCAATTTTGCTGCAAATATACAGAGCTGAGTATATCTTTTTTGGTTTTAGAGTTTTTACTGCTATCTCTGTTGAAACATTTCCCCACCCCACCCCCTTTTTTCTGCTGTGTCTTCAGGTTGTATAACTGGATTTTACAGCTTTTGTGTTACCTAACTCAAACATCACTTCCATAAAATTAGACCTGTTAGTAAAAGTCTGCATTTAATTGCTGGAACCTGTGTTCTGAGAGACTGCATTCCAATCTAACTGCAAATATACAGAGCTGAGTATATTTTTTTTGGTTTTAGAGTTTGTACTGTTAGTTGTTGCTTAGATCTCTGCTGAAACTGTTTTCCAATCTAACTACAAATATACAGAGCTGAGTATATTTTTTTGGTTTTAGAGTTGGTACTGTTAGTTGTTGCATAGATATCTGTTGAAACTGTTTTCCAATCTAACTGCAAATATACAGACCTGAGTATATATTTTTTTGGTTTTAAAGTTTGTACTGTTAGTTGTTGCTTCGATCTCTGTTGAAACATTTTTCCCCACCCACACCCCGTATTTTCTGCTGTGTCTTCAGTTGGTATAACTGGGTTTTACAGCTTGTGCATTATCTAACTCAAGGGTTACTTGCATAAAATTAGACCTGTTTGTAACAGTCTGCATTTAATTGCTGGAACCTGTGTTCTGAGAGACTGCTTTCCAATCTAACTGCAAATATACAGAGCTGAGTATTTTTTTTTGGTTTTAGAGTTTTTACTGTTAGTTGTTGCTTAGATCTCTGTTGAAATTGTTTTCCAATCTAACTACAAATATACAGAGCTGAGTATATATTTTTTGGTTTTAGAGTTTGTACTGTTAGTTGTTGCTTAGATCTCTGTTGAAACTGTTTTACAATCTAACTGCAAATATACAGAGCTGAGTAAATATTTCTGGTTTTAGAGCGTGTACTGTTAGTTGTTTCTTAGATCTCTATTGAAACTGTTTTCAATCTAACTGCAAATATACAGAGCTGAGTATATTTTTTGGTTTTAGAGTTTGTACTGTTAGTTGTTGCTAAGATCTCTGTTGAAAGTGTTTTCCAATCTAACTGCAAACATACAGAGCTGAGTATATTTTTTGGTTTTAGAGTTTGTACTTTAGTTGTTGCTTATATCTCTGTTGAAACATTTTTCCCCACCCCCACCCCCTATTTTCTGCCGTGTCTTCAGGTTGTATAACTGTGTTTTACAGCTTGTGTGTTATCTAACTCAAATACCACTTCCATAAAATTAGACCTGTCAATAAAAGCCTGCATTTAATTGCTGGAACCTGTTTTCTGAGAGACTGCTTTCCAATCTAACTGCAAATATACAGAGCTGAGTATATTTTTTTGGTTTTAGAGTTTATACTGTTAGTTGTTGCTTAGATCTCTGCTGAAACTGTTTTCCAATCTAACTGCAAATATACATAGATGAGTATATATTTTTGTTTTTACAGTTTGCACTGTTAGTTGTTGCTTAGATATCTGCCAGAACTGTTTTCCAATCTAACTGCAAATATCCAGAGCTGAGTATATGTTTTTTTGGTTATAGAGTTTGTACTGTTAGTTGTTGCTTAGATCTCCATTGAAACATTTTCCCCACCCCCACCACCTATTTTCTGCCATGTCTACAGTTGGTATAACTGTGTTTTACAGCTTGTGTGTTATCTAACTCAAGGATCACTTGCATAAAATTAGACCTGTTAGTAAAAGCCTGCATTTAATTGCTGGAACCTGTGTTCTGAGAGACTGCTTTCCAATCTAACTGCAAATATACAGAGCTGAGTACATTTTTTTGGTTTGAAAGTTTTTACTGTTTGTTGTTGCTTAGATCTCTGCTGAAACTGTTTTCCAATCTAACTGCAAATATACCGAGCTGAGTATTTTTTTTTTTTGTTTTTTAAGTTTGTACTGTTAGTTGTTGCTTAGATGTCTGCTGAAACTGTTTTCCAATCTATCTGCAAATATACAGGGCTGAGTATATGTTTTTGGTTTTAGAATTAGTACTGTAAGTTGATGCTTAGATCTCTGTTGAAATTCCCCCCCCACACACACAATTTTCTGCCGTGTCTTCAGGTGATATAACTGGATTTTACAGATTGTGTGTTATCTAACTCAAGGATCACGTTCATAAAATTAGACCTGTTAGTAACAGTCTGTATTTAATTGCTGGAACCTGTGTTCTGAGAGACTGCTTTCCAATCTAACTGCAAATATACAGAGCTGAGTATATTTTTTGGTTGTATAGATTGTATTGTTTGTTCTGTCTTAGATCTCTGTTGAAACTATTTTCCAATCTAACTGCAAATATACAGAGCTGAGTATTTTTTTTTTTGTTTTAGAGTTTGTACTGTTAGTTGTTGCTTAGATCTCAGTTGAAACGGTTTTCCCCACCCCACATCCTATTTTCTGCCATGTCTTTAGTTGGTATAACTGGCTTTTACAGCTTTTGTGTTGTCTAATTCAAGGATAATTTGCATAAAATTAGACCTTTTTATAACAGCCTGCATTTAATTGCAGGAACCTGTGTTCTGAGAGATTTCTTTCCAATCTAACTACAGATATACAGAGCTGAGTATACTTTTTTGGTTTTAGAGTTTGTACTGTTAGTTGTTGCTTAGATCTCTGTTGAAACTGTTTTCCATCTAACTGCAAATATACAGAGCTGTGTATATTTTTTTGGCTTTAGAGTTTGAACTGTTAGTTGTTGCTTAGATCTCTGTTGAAACTGGTTGCCAATCTTACTGCTAATATACAGAGCTAAGTATATTTTTGGTGTTTTAGAGTTTGTATTGTTAGTTGTTGCTTAAATCTTTGTTGAAACTGTTTTCCAATCTAACTGCAAATATACAGAGCAGAGTATATATTTTTGGTTTTAGAGTTTGTGCTGTTAGTTGTTGCTTAGATCTCTGTTGAAACTGCTTTCCAATCTATCTGCAAATATAAAGAGCTGAGTATATATATATATATATATATATATATATATATATATATATATATATATATATATATATATATTTAGAGTTTGTACTGTTAATTGTTGCTTAGATCTGTGTTGAAACTGTTTTTTCACCACCCCTACCCCATATTTTCTGCCATGTCTTTAGTTGATATCACTGAGTTTTGCAGCTTGTGTGTTATCTAACTCAAGGATTACTTGCATAAAATTAGACCTGTTAGTAACAGTCTGCATTTAATTGCTGGAACCTGTGTTCTGAGAGACTGCTTTCCAATCTAACTGCAAATATACAGAGCTGAGTATATTTTTTTGGTTTTAGAATTTGTACTGTTAGTTGTTGCTTAGATCTCTGTTGAAACTGGTTGCCAGTCTAACTACTAATATACAGAGCTGAGTATATTTTTTTGGTTTTAGAGTTTGTACTGTTAGTTGTTGCTTAGATCTTTGTTGAAACTGTTTTCCAATCTAACTGCAAATATACAGAGCTGAGTATGTTTTTTATTATTATAGTTTGTACTGTTAGTTGTTGCTTAGATGTCTGTTGAAACTGTTTTCCAATTTTGCTGCAAATATACAGAGCTGAGTATATCTTTTTTGGTTTTAGAGTTTTACTGCTATCTCTGTTGAAACATTTCCCACCCCCCTTTTTTCTGCTGTGTCTTCAGGTTGTATAACTGATTTTACAGCTTTTGTGTTACCTAACTCAAACATCACTTCCATAAAATTAGACCTGTTAGTAAAAGTCTGCATTTAATTGCTGGAACCTGTGTTCTGAGAGACTGCATTCCAATCTAACTGCAAATATACAGAGCTGAGTATATTTTTTTGGTTTTAGAGTTTGTACTGTTAGTTGTTGCTTAGATCTCTGCTGAAACTGTTTTCCAATCTAACTACAAATATACAGAGCTGAGTATATTTTTTTGGTTTTAGAGTTGGTACTGTTAGTTGTTGCATAGATATCTGTTGAAACTGTTTTCCAATCTATCGGCAAATATACAGAGATGAGTATTTTTTTTTTGTTTTACAGTTTGTACTGTTAATTGTTGCTCAGATCTCTGTTGAAACATTTTCCCCACCCACCACCCCTATTTTCATCCTTGTCTTCAGTTGGTATAACTGGTTTTTGCAGCTTGTGTGTTATCTAACTCAAGGATCACTTGCATAAAATTAGACCTGTTTGTAACAGTCTGCATTTAATTGCTGGAACCTGTGTTCTGAGAGACTGCTTTCCAATCTAACTGCAAATATACAGAGCTGAGTATTTTTTTGGTTTTAGAGTTTTACTGTTAGTTGTTGCTTAGATCTCTGTTGAAATTGTTTTCCAATCTAACTACAAATATACAGAGCTGAGTATATATTTTTTGGTTTTAGAGTTTGTACTGTTAGTTGTTGCTTAGATCTCTGTTGAAACTGTTTTACAATCTAACTGCAAATATACAGAGCTGAGTAAATATTTCTGGTTTTAGAGCGTGTACTGTTAGTTGTTTCTTAGATCTCTATTGAAACTGTTTTCAATCTAACTGCAAATATACAGAGCTGAGTATATTTTTTGGTTTTAAAGTTTGTACTGTTAGTTGTTGCTTAGATCTCTGTTGAAAGTGTTTTCCAATCTAACTGCAAATATACAGAGCTGAGTATATTTTTTGGTTTTAGAGTTTGTACTTTAGTTGTTGCTTATATCTCTGTTGAAACATTTTTCCCCACCCCCACCCCCTATTTTCTGCCGTGTCTTCAGGTCGTATAACTGTTTTTTACAGCTTGTGTGTTATCTAACTCAAATACCACTTCCATAAAATTAGACCTGTCAATAAAAGCCTGCATTTAATTGCTGGAACCTGTTTTCTGAGAGACTGCTTTCCAATCTATCTGTTAATATACAGAACTGAGTATATATGTTTTGGTTTTAGAGTTTGTACTGTTAGTTGTTGCTTAGATCTCTGCTGAAACTGTTTTCCAATCTAACTGCAAATATACATAGATGAGTATATATTTTTGTTTTACAGTTTGCACTGTTAGTTGTTGCTTAGATATCTGCCAGAACTGTTTTCCAATCTAACTGCAAATATCCAGAGCTGAGTATATTTTTTTTGGTTATAGAGTTTGTACTGTTAGTTGTTGCTTAGATCTCCATTGATAGTTTTCCCCACCCACACCCTATTTTCTGCCATGTCTACAGTTGGTATAACTGTGTTTTACAGCTTGTGTGTTATCTAACTCAAGGATCACTTGCATAAAATTAGACCTGTTAGTAACAGCCTGCATTTAATTGCTGGAACCTGTGTTCTGAGAGACTGCTTTCCAATCTCACTGCAAATATACAGAGCTGAGTATATTTTTTTAGAGTTAATATTTTTGTTGCTTAGATCTCTGTTGAAAGGATTTTCCAAACTAACTGCAAATATTCAGACCTGAATATAATTTTTTGGTTTTAGAGTTTGTACTGTTAGTTGTTTATTAGATCTCTGTTGAAACTGTTTTCCAATCTAACTGCAAATATACAGAGCTGAGTATATTTTTTGGTTTTAAAGTTTGTACTGTTAGTTGTTGCTTAGATCTCTGTTGAAACTGGTTGCCAATCTAACTGCTAATATAATGAGATGAGTATATTTTTTGGTATTAGAGTTTGTACTGTTAGTTGTTGCTTAGATGTCTGTTGAAACTGTTCTCCAATCTAATTGCAAATATACAGAGGTGAGTATTTTTTTTTTGGTTTTAGAGTTTGTACTGTTAGTTTTTTCTTAGATCTCTATTGAAACTGTTTTCCAGTCTAACTGCAAATATACACAGCTGAGTATATTTTTTGGTTTTAAAGTTTGTACTGTTAGTTGTTGCGTAGATCTCTGTTGAAACTATTTTCCAAACTAACTGCAAATATACATAGCTGAGTATATTTTTTTGGTTTTAGAGTTTGTACTGTTAGTTGTTGCATAGATCTCTATTAAAACTGTTTTCCAATTTAACTGCAAATATACAGAGCTGAGAATATTTTTTGGTTTTAGAGTTTGTACTGTTAGTTGTTGCTTAGATCTCTGTTGAAACTGTTTTCCAATCTAACTGCAAATATACAGAGCTGAGTATATTCTTTTGGTTTTAGAGTTTGTACTGTTAGTTGTTGCTTAGATCTCTGTTGAAACTGTTTTCCAATCGAACTGCAAATATATAGAGCTAAGTATTTTTTTTGGTTTTAGAGTTTGTACTGTTAGTTGTTGCTTAAATGTCTGCTGAAACATTTACCCCACCACCACCCCTTATTTTCTGCCATGTCTTCAGTTGGTATAACTGAGTTTTACAGCTTGTGTGTTACCTAACTCAAAGATCACTTCCATAAAATTAGACCTGTTAGTAAAAGCCTGCATTTAATTGCTGGAACCTGTGTTCTGAGAGACTGCTTTCCAATCTAACTGCAAATATACAGAGCTGAGTGCATTTTTTTGGTTTGAAAGTTTTTACTGTTTGTTGTTGCTTAGATCTCTGCTGAAACTGTTTTCCAATCTAACTGCAAATATACATAGCTGAGTATATTGTTTTGGTTTTACAATTTGTACTGTTAGTTGTTGCTTAGATCTCTGTTGAAACTGTTTTCCAATCTAACTGCAAATATACAGAGCTGAGTATATATTTTGGTTTTAGAGTTTGTACTGTTAGTTGTTGCTTAGATCTCTGTTGTAACTGTTTTCCAATCTAACTGCAAATATACCGAGCTGAGTATTTTTCTTTTTTTGGTTTTAGAGTTTGTACTGTTAGTTGTTGCTTAGATGTCTGTTGAAACTGTTTTCCAATCTGTCTGCAAATATACAGAGCTGAGTATATGTTTTTGGTTTTAGAATTAGTACTGTAAGTTGATGCTTAGATCTCTGTTGAAATTGCCCCCCCCCCCCCACAATTTTCTGCCGTGTCTTCAGGTGATATAACTGGATTTTACAGATTGTGTGTTATCTAACTCAAGGATCACTTTCATAAAATTAGACCTGTTAGTAACAGCCTGTATTTAATTGCTGGAACCTGTGTTCTGAGAGACTGCTTTCCAATCTAACTGCAAATATACAGAGCTGAGTATATTTTTTGGTTGTATAAAATGTACTGTTTGTTCTGTCTTAGATCTCTGTTGAAACTATTTTCCAGTCTAACTGCAAATATACAGAGCTGAGTATTTTTTTTTTGTTTTAGAGTTTGCACTGTTAGTTGTTGCTTAGATCTCAGTTGAAACGGTTTTCCCCACCCCACATCCTATTTTCTGTCATGTCTTTAGTTGGTATAACTGGCTTTTACAGCTTTTGTGTTGTCTAATTCAAGGATCATTTGCATAAAATTAGACCTTTTTATAACAGCCTGCATTTAATTGCAGGAACCTGTGTTCTGAGAGATTTCTTTCCAATCTAACTGCAGATATACAGAGCTGAGTATATTTTTTTGGTTTTAGAGTTTGTACTGTTAGTTGTTGCTTAGATCTCTGTTGAAACTCTTTTCCATCTAACTGCAAATATACAGTGCTGTGTATATTTTTTTTTGGTTTTAGAGTTTGTACTGTTAGTTGTTGCTTAGATCTCTGTTGAAACTGGTTGCCAATCTTACTGCTAATATACAGAGCAGAGTATATTTTTTGGTTTTAGAGTTTGTACTGTTAGTTGTTGCTTAGATGTCTGTTGAAACTGCTTTCCAATCTAACTGCAAATATACAGAGCTGAGTATATATATATATATATATATATATATATATATATATATATATATATATATATTTTTTTTTTTTTTAGAGTTTGTACTGTTAGTTGTTGCTTAGATCTCTGTTGAATCCATTTTCCCCACCCCTACCCCATATTTTCTGCCATGTCTTTAGTTGATATCACTGAGTTTTACAGCTTGTGTGTTATCTAACTCAAGGATTACTTGCATAAAATTAGACCTGTTAGTAACAGTCTGCATTTAATTGCTGGAACCTGTGTTCTGAGAGACTGCTTTCCAATCTAACTGCAAATATACAGAGCTGGGTATATTTTTTTGGTTTTAGAATTTGTACTGTTAGTTGTTGCTTAGGTCTTTGCTGAAACTGTTTTCCAATCTAACTGCAAATATATAGAGCTGAGTATATTTTTTGGGTTTTAGAGTTTGTACTATTAGTTGTTGCTTAGATCTCTGTTGAAACTGTTTTCCCCACCCATCCCCTATTTTCTGTTGTGTCTTCAGTTGGTATAACTGTTTTTTACAGCTTTTGCGTTATCTAACTCAAGGATCACTTTGCATAAAATTAGACCTTTTAGTAACAGCCTGCATTTAATTGCTGGAACATGTGTTCTGAGAGACTGCTTTCCAATCTAACTGAAAATATACAGAGCTGAGTATATATTTTTAGTTTTAGAGTTTGTACTGTTAGTTGTTGCTTAGATCTCAGTTGAAACTGTTTGCTAATCTAACTGTTAATATACAGAGCTGAGTATTTTTTTTTTGGTTTTAGAATTAGTACTGTTAGTTGTTGCTTAGGTCTTTGCTGAAACTGTTTTCCAATCTAACTGCAAATATACAGAGCTGAGTATATTTTTTGGTTTTAGAGTTTGTACTGTTAGTTGTTGCTTAGATGTCTGTTGAAATTATTTTCCAATCTAACTGCAGATATACAAAGCTGAGGATATTTTTTTGGTTTTAGAGTTTGTACTGTTAGTTGTTGCTTAGATCTCTGATGAAATTGTTTTCCAATCTAACTGCAGATATACTTAGCTGAGTGTATTTTTTGGTTTTACAGTTTGCACGTTTAGTTGTTGCTTAGATCTCTGTTGAAACTGTTTTCCAATCTAACTGCAAATATACAGAGCTGAGTATATTTTTTCGGTTTTGGAGTTTGTACTGTTAGTTGTTGCTTAGATCTCTGTTGAAACTGGTTTCCAATCTAACTGCAAATATACAGAGCTGAGTATATTTTTTGGTTTTACAGTTTGTACTTTAAGTTGTTGCTTAGATCTCTGTTGAAATTGTTTTCCCCACCCCACCCCTATTTTCTGCCATGTCTTCAGTTGGTATAACTGGCTTTTACAGCGTGTTTGTTATCTAACTCAAGGATCACTTGCATTAAATCAGACCTGTTAGGAACAGCCTGCATTTAATTGCTGGAGCCTGTGTTCTGAGAGACTGCTTTCCAATCTAACTGCAAATATACAGAGCTGAGTATATTTTTTGGTTTTATAGTTTGTACTTTGATTGTGTCTTAGTTTTCTGATGAAACCATTTTCTAATCTAACTGCAAATATACAGAGCTGAGTATTTTTTTGGTTTTAGGGTTTGTACTGTTAGTTGTTGCTTAGATCTCTGTTGAAACTGTTTTCCCCACCCCACCCCCTATTTTCTCCCATGTATTCAGTTGGTATAACTGGCTTTTACAGCTTTTGTGTTATCTAACTCAAGGATCACGTGCATAAAATTAGACCTTTTAATAACAGCCTGCATTTAATTGCTGGAACCTGTGTTCTGAGAGACTGCTTTCCAATCTAACTGCAAATATACACAGCTGAGTATATTTTTTTGGTTTTAGAGTTTGTATTGTTAGTTGTTGCTTAGATCTATGTTGAAACTGTTTTCCAATCTAACTGTAAATATGCAGAGCTTAGTGTTTTTTTTGTTTTGGTTTTAGGGTTTATACTGTTAGTTGTTGCTTAGATCTCTGTTGAAACTGTTTTCCAGTTTAACTGTGCATATACAGATCTGAGTATTTTTTTTTGTTTGTTTTAGAGTTTGTACTGTTATTTGTTGCTTAGATCTATGTTGAAACTGTTTTCCAATCTAACTGCAAATATACTAAGGTGAGTATATTGTTTTGGTTTTAGAGTATGTACTGTTAGTTGTTTCTTAGATCTCTGTTGAAACTGGTTTCCAATCTAACTGCAAATATACAGAGCTGAGTATATTTTTTGGTTTTAGAGTTTGTACTGTTAGTTTCATAGGTTCATAGATTCGTACTAAGCTAACTGCCCTTACGAGCCATTTTAAGCCTAGCCAATTATCCCTTGTGAGTCTCAAACCCTGCACCTTGTATTTGTAAGGCAAGCACCTTAACCATTAGGCCACCCTCCCAACCCCTAGTTGTTGCTTAGATCTCTGTTAAAACTGTTTTCCAATCTAACTGCAAATATACAGAGCTGAGTATATTTTTTTAGGTTTTAGAGTTTGTCCTACTAGTTGTTGCTTAAATCTCTGTTGAAACAGTTTTATGCCACTCAATCTCCCTAGTTTTGGCTTGTAGTTTAAATTTGGTGGCTTTTTCAGTTGCCCACCCCACTGTAGATTTGATCTGGGACACTCCACCAGTCCCATCCCTTTACCACATTCTAACTAATAAACTCTTTCTCCACTTGCTTTTAGTCCTTTTTAATTTAATTGCATTTTTTAAACAGTGTTTGTTCTAATATCACTACGTACTCAAGTGTGCTAACTTGCACTGCATGTGAATTGTTTTTTACTACTTTTCTGTATGTGAATTGTTTTTTACTACTGTTTTTGCTACTTTTCTGTAAAAAAAAAAAAAATAAGCTTGTTTCTTACCTTTCCTGTAACTAGTGTTCCAGATACTGATTTGCTGTATCCAGCACTGTATGAAAGCTTCTGAGCCCCCCCAAGGCATTCTGTGTTGGAGGGAAGTCTTCTAGGTTTTCAGTGGGAGTGGTAAGCACAAGGTAACCTGTCTCTCACATAAGGAGTGGTTCTGGCCAAGAAATTGTTGTTATTGGCCGTTTGGACAATATTTTCCATCTCTCTCAACTTTCTGATTTGAAAGCCTGCATTTGCACTTGTTTCTGTTCTGTAACTCGTTTAGTATAGATGCAGATTCTTAGTTTTAGCACTTAAATTTGCTTATTCATGCTCAGCACTTGTTCAGAACTTGTAAGCACTAAATAAGCTACTAATTACTATAGCACTCAACCTTCCTCATTACCTAGAGGAAAAAAGTTTTTGTACTTAATTTTCTCACTTGCCTAAGAAAAATAGCTCTTGTACTCACTTGCCTCACTTATCTAGAGGAAAATAGTTTTTTATTCAGGCATGTTCAAGGGTCAGCTCCCAGTGTTCTCTCCTGTCTATCTGATGAATCTGGGCATCTTGAGGAAATGTAGAAATTGCCTCATGTACACAGATAACCCTCTCCTCCTACCACCTAACACTACAACCTATGAGAGATGCACTTATCTAGCCAAACTGGAGGTAAAGCTGTCTCCAACCAAGACTGAACTGGACAGTCATGAGGAGAAGGTAAACATTTGCACCACATCACACTCATCACATAGTCTCACTAAATCTATACCACCAAAATCCACACATAGTAACACAAAAACATTTGCGGAGGTTCTCAATAATAATCTGTCTAAGTAACAGAGACCTCCAAAGCAGAAACGCAAGCAACCTCCATCCCCCAACACCACCCAAATGACACATAGCCCACAGACTCAGTGTGCCACTCAACCACAGCCAATAAGGCAAAACAACGTACCCAAAACACTTGTCACAGGTGACTCTATAGTCAGGCACACTGATGTCCCACTCCCCAGCCTAAACAAGGAGAAGGTTACTGTCAGCTGCCTGTTGAGTGCCAGGATCTGCCACATAACCCATGCACTCAGGTCACTCCACAACAATTACAAATATGACTCTGCCATTGTCCATGTTGGTGTGAATGACCTGAGATGTACCTCCCTGGACTACATAAAAAGAGACATGGAAGAGCTCTCCGATCTTGTAGCCCAGGCAGGTATGACCCTAGCCTTGAGTAGCATTCTGCCATCGCCCAGAATGATACCGCAGTGCAAGGACAAAATGATTGACTTCAACAATTGGCTAAGCTTCTGGTGTCATTCTAAGGGGATCCAGTACCTGTCTGCCTGGGATGAAATGATCAACAGACCACAATGCTTTGCCACAGAAGGCCTGCACCTGTCGCCCCTGGGATTCTGGATACTGGCGAAGGCTCTTGCTGCCCCTATAGTGCTTTTTTTAGGCTAGGTTCAAATAACAAATTCACCACTGTAACAGGAACAGGCAAGCAAAAACTGAGGGTAATGCTACTCAGTGCTAGAAGTCTAAATATCAAAATGCACTCACTCAAGGCACTCCTTAAAATGGAGAACATCGATATCTTTGCAGTGACTGAGACCTGGTTCAAGGCTCCAGAGAACACACCTGCACTACCAGGCTATAACTCATGCCACACTTTTTGGCCGTGTAACCTGGACCAAAACACCAAAGGCAAAGGTGTGTCCATATTTTATAGGTTCATAGGTAGGTACTAGGCTATTGGCCCTAGGGCCTATATAAGCCTAGCCAAAGGTACTCTGGCTTTCGCCACCCAAGAAAATTATTTTCCTGTGCCACTGTTGAGCAGAGCCACAGAAGTGATCCCTGGGGTGAATTTCCTATCTCCCATCCAATCATCAAGATTTTTATAGGTTCATAGGTAGGTAAGGATATCCACATCTCCAGGCTAGTTGCTCAGCATAATGCATCTGTGGTTATCCAAGTGCAACTAACTCTGGGCAAAACTGCAATCCAAATTGTAGCTTGCTACAGATCCCCCACCATGCCCCAGGATTCCCACTCCTCTTTTCTTGATGTACTGGAAAATATTAGGGTTCAACCAAACACCCTAATAATGGGCGACTTCAACTACCCCACCATTAACTGGGAAACCTACTCATGTATCAACTCCTTAGCTCAACTCTTTCTGGAATTCATAAACTCCAATGTCCTGGATCAACTTATCCACACTCCCACCAGGGGTAACAATATCCTAGACCTAGTCATTACCAACATGAGTGACTGGTGTTCCACACCTGAAGTCAACTCCTCATTGGTCCGATTAGACCATAAGCTAATCACCCTTGATATCCACATCCTGCCCCCACACCCCATTAAGGAAACCATGGTAAAAAATTTCTCCAAAGCCAACTTCATGCTTCTTAAGACAGAAGTGGTGAACTTCATGACACCCATGCAGATAGACAATATAGTTACAACTGCTGAATCCTACACAGATGCACTCTATAAGCACTTACACAAGTGCATGGATTGTGCTATCCCAAACAGAACCAAGATGTTATCCTCCAAAAAAAGGAAGCCAATCTGGTGGTCCCCTGCCATAAACAAACTGTATAACAGAAGGAAGAAACTGTTGCAAAAAGAGTAAAATCCCATGAGTGGAGGAGCTTCCTGGTCAGCCTCAGTAAAAAGCTGAGATCCCTTATAAGATCCTCCAAAGCTAGCTACGAAAACAAAATCACCACTAATTCTAAGGACAACCACAAAGCATTCTATAGCTATGTCAAGAATCTTGATGGCAACACCCAGATCTGCTCTGAGTTACAGCACAACGGCATGAAAATTACAGAACCAACTGATATTGCCAACATCCTGGCAGATAGGTTCAGTGCTAACTTTACCCCTCTCACCCCCTAAAGGACCCATATCTATACAGGAAGAATGCAGAGTGCCTGTAATCACAACTACGCAGGTAAAAGCTGCTCTCTCTAAAGCCAAAAACACAGCATCCATGGGACCGGACAACATCCCAGGCTGCGTTTTACATGAACTTCAAAACAAACTGGCTCCCCACTTAAGTACCATGTTCACTAATAGCCTTGCATCAGACTTTGTGCCCACTGAATTGCACACAGCAACAATTATCCCACTCCACAAAGGGGGAGCCACCACTGATCCTGGGAACTAGCAACCTATTAACCTGACGAGCCTGGTCTGCAAGGCCATGGAATGTATCATCATGGAACTCATAAACAAAGAAATTGGTAACTTCCAAACTCTCGATCCCACCCAGGTTAGATTTGTGAAAGGCAGATCATGCCTCCTGAACCTGATCGACTTTTTTGAGGCAGTCACCAAAGCCATAGATGAGGGTAAGGTGGTTCACACAGCCTATCTTGACTTCTCCAAGGCTTTTGACACCATCCCCCATTCTGGAATTATAGCCAAACTAACTAAACTAGGTATAAATCCCTACGTCACAAAATGGGTTGCCAACTGGCTCACTGACAGAACCCACACTGTAAAAGTTGCAGACTCCAAATCTGACCTCATAACAGTGACAAGTGGAGTACCACAGGGTTCCATCCTGGGATCTCTCTTGTTTGGTATCTACTTCCCTGATGTACAGGCTAGCACAGAAGGCCACTGGCTAATGACATTTGCAGATGAATGCAAACTAGGAGCCATAGTCAAGTCCCCAAATGATTTGGACATGCTACAGAAGGGCCTTGCTGAGACAGATGCCCAGTGTCAGAGCCATGGCCTCAAGCTCAATGCCACAAAGTGCAGTGTCATCCCCTTTGGTAAAAACTCTGTACCCATGAACCACCACATAGGCAGCAATCTACTTAACACCAAATGTGTGATAAGAGACCTTGGGACCCAGGTGGACAGTAGTCTCTTCTTTGATAGTCACATCACCCCTGTAGTCAGAAAGTTCTTCTATGTGGCACACCTCATCATAAAAGTGTTCTCATCCAGGAAAAAAGAGGTCATTGTTCCCCTCTACTCGACACTCATTAGACCCCTTATAGAGTATGATGCCCCATTTGGAATGTACCTTACAAGACATCTGCAACAGCTGGAAAGGCCACAGAAGTACCTCACAAAGAGGACTTCAGGCCTCAAAGAAATGCCCTACACTGACCGCCTCAAAAAACTCCAGCTTTACTCCATAGCATATCGCCTACTCTGAGGTGATCTCTGCCAAACATATAATGCTATGTCAAACCCAGAGCTGTTGGACATGCTACACCTAAAGAAATCCCAATCCCTCCAAGCTACACTCTCTAGGGACCTAAACCTTGTCACTACAATAAACAGGACTTGCTGGAGGGATAGATTCCTGTCCCAGACACGTCCCATACTCGGGCACAGGCTACCCATCTATGTCAAGCAAAGTTCTTCATTAGCACTCTTCAAGAAAAATCTTGATGAGTGGATGGGAAATAGGAAATGCACCCCAGGGATCACTTCTGTGTCCCTGCTCGACAGTGGCACAGGAAAATAACTTTCTTGGGTGGTATATGCCAGGGAACCTTGTTGACTAGGCTTACGTAGGCCCTTGGGCTGATAGCCTAGTACCTACCTATGAACACACACACATATATATATATATATATATATATATATATATATATATATATATGTATATATATTTATATATATGTATATATTTATAGATATATATGTCTGTGTGTGTATATACAGATATATATCTATAGATATAAAAGAGAACACAACAAATACATATATGACCAAAGGCACCGTTAATAGGGGTGAGGGGGCCCAAGCTACGTACCTCTTGTAGTTATTGATATCACCCCCTCCAACACAGCCAAACAGATCTGCCTTGCAACACAATACCAACACTCGCATGTCCCATACCTAGGACCCTACACAACATAGCCACAAGAAGTTAACTGTAATCCATCCCACCTGTATGATGTCTGGATGGTATCAATAACATATCATGCAGTACCGTCTGGCTACCATAGGAAATGTACAATGATACATATACACACACACACACACATACACACACACACACACACACACACACACACACACACATATATATATATATATATATATATATATATATATATATATATATATGCAGATACATATGTATGCAGATACACACACACACACACACACACATATATATATATATATATATATATATATATATATAGATATATATATATATATATATATATATATATATATATATATATATGTATATGCACATACACACATATACATATATTACTATGTATAGATATGTACAGGAAGATACATATTTAGAGAGCGCACAGCATATTGAACAGCCAGTATTCCTACAGTTGCCACCTTTTAAAATGGACAGTGTATGATACTCTCATACAAAAGACAATTATTGCATGAAACATATACCCACAGAGTAGTCAAAGGATATGACGCCACACACAGGTTTACATACATAAGAAATGTTTATTTGTGTACTATTACAGTTGTAAATGTCATGTCATATAGCTGTTAGGTGTTTGAAAAACATACTGAGTAATGCAACTCTCAAGCAGATCATTTTATACAGTAATCCGAAAGCACAACATATTTTGCTGTCCAGGTCAAGGCCTTCAAGTAGTACAACAGTAAAGAAAGACTGGGCCAGAGTATAAAAATCAATCAACAGTAAGTAATGCAGATGTACTTCCACAGCCTCTAATTACATTCTGTGCTCAACCCATAGGGGGAAAAGAATTATGTTGTCACAATGAGGAGGTATCTGTTACATAACAATGCTTAACTTAAAACATCACTATCACACTGACAAACAGAACAGTCTGTATGACAGTAAGCACTAGGCCACCAATCTTCCCAAGGTGAAATGCATGAAAATGTACAGCCATATACCTTAAGGAGTCTTACTACTGATACCCCTCACATGTTGTAACAGCCTAGGTTATATATGGTGCATACCCCTTCACAACAGACTGACTTACAGGGGCATATAACAGTGATACATACACTGACCTCTGGGCTGCTGAAGGGCACACATGTTTTGTCCATCTGTAGCCACATATATATGGACCCTACCCCACAATATGTGTGGGGACTACAAGATCACTGGAATGATGGCAGGAATGGCAGCACGACATAATCACAGGCCACTACATAACCTCTTACTGCATGTCATATGGACAAAGCCTGGTATATAGGTGGAGGGCAGAGACCTGAACACAGGGCCATATTTACAGTACTGTTGTTATACACTGAGAAAGTTGCTGGTGTTGCAGGATAGTCTGCAACACACCCTCAGTCAGGAATATGAAGTCAGAAACACAAATGGATGTAGCCATGTACTGATAGCACTCAACACACACAATGCCAGTGATGTATCTGACACAAGACCTGTGTGGTGGACAGACAAAACATAGCAGGCAATCCTCTGGCCATCATGTGGATAGGCCCACAGTTGAGAGCTATCCAGACAGACTGCATTCCATGCTAAACTAGTATGAATACACAAGCCCTGTGACACCAGTGGTATACAATGCATATAAGAACACTACTCACACTGTCTCTTGGTCCGGAACCTTATAGAAATATGTAGCTGGCCTGAGTCTGCAAGTCCTGCTGTCTGTAACACTGCTGCCTATACACAGGAAGGATGTTCTCCATACAGGAAAGGTAAAGGAACCATGCTCACACAATGTAGGAATTTATAGTAGTGGGTTGCTATGACAGTGGTACTTGGAAGTACTACACAGAAGGCTGCATGCAGGTAGCAAGTGATGGACACTTATTGGTGCAGAGGACTTCACCTGATCATGTGCATCACCTACAAAATTGATGCTGCAATCTATTCAAAGCAGCTCAATCCCTTTAGTGGAGACAAAGAGAGAGCGAGAAAAAAAAAAACAGCCAACAAACAAACACACATCCATCCATCCATCCATCCACACAGCAAACTGTATCCAGAAGAGACAACATTCCCACAACAGGTATGTGAAGCATATATGCATGTAATTGAATGTAGTACTTGGACCATAATAATGGGATAGATGATGTGGAATGATTTATATGTGCCAGCTGAACAACTGCTATGGACATTAGTGTCTGTTCCTGTGGGCAATGAGCCATACCTGTCACTGACTGACAAGATGTAAGCCATCATAGTGTATGTTGTGTACTGCAAGACATGTATATTAGTGTGGCCAATAGCTGGTGGTGGAAGTAATGCTGTTATGATGGACATGTGGGTTCCAGAGCCTACCACTTGCAGGACAGTCATGTTAACATGTAATGTAGCATGCACAAATGCCATATGTGTGTAATAGGCTTACCTGCAATCTGTCCCTATATATACCCCCTAATGTTAGGCTGTGTCTACATGTGCCACCTGTCTATGTTGTAGCAAGGCAGAACAGTGCAGCTGTACAGGAATGTGAGTTAGAGAGTGTGGACCTGATGTCTGAATGCACCCCATATATGTATGTATATATATATATATATATATATATATATATATATATATATATATATATATATATATATACACACACACAACTCATAATATATAGCTACACATATATAGATATATATATATATATATATATATATATATATATATATATATACATATATCTACATATATACAAACGCACACTATAAATACATATCCCCTACTGCTGAATGACAGTGCTGTGTGAGGGAATATCACACGTATCAATACACACAAATATATACAGCAGTAAGTGGGTGCAAAATGGTCAGGTGTGAACCCATTGTTGTGAACACATTGCCCTTGTTTGTGAAGGTGGGATTGGTAATTTGGGGAAGGATAGTAGGTACATTTGTGGAGGTAGATTGGGTTGAAAGATAGAGAAGACAGCATATAGGGGAGGTATATGACACATGTGGTGGGTAAACTCTCTGGATGGGGAGTGTTGCCTGTGATGTGGAAGCCCATGAGCCCCCATATGGAAACAATGGGACCAAGGTCCCCATCCATGGGTAGTCACAACATCAGCAGTCACAGGCCTGAAGGTGCCTTGGCTGGGGGCTGAGCAGGTGGAGCATGTGGACCCTGTGAGTGTGTACTGAGAGCCTCAAGATGCTGTATCACATCTCCCAAGTCTCTGTTGAGCTCCCTATGCACCAGACCCTGGACCTGACTTCAGGTCCTGTCTGTTTGTGCTTCCAGGGGGGTGTACACAATCCCCTGAGGTGCTTCCACCCAAAGGTAGTGCAGGACCAGTAGATGAGGAGGTCCCAGGATGGGTCACACATGTGATGTGGCCTGATAACATGGCCAGATGAAGTAGAAGAGGTGGTTCTGCTGACAACTGTTCCTCAAACATGCTATTGTGTCAATGTTATAGAACATATGTGGGTAGTAATAGCCCACACATTCCCACATTATGTCTAACAGCATGCATAGATATCCCCATTAACACAAAACAACAGATGTGCAGCAGTCATATAGCAAATGGAACGCATGCATATATGGAGTCATAGTGGGCCTTACAATGGCATGCAGATGGCATTGTCCATAACAGGCCACCAATGATAGTGTCCCAACATAGAACATGACTACAAACACATAGCACAAATTGTTGTACAATACGATATATGTCCCAACGGTAGGTTTTCTGTAGAAATACCTATTGAGTTGTGTGATCTGATTGTTGTTGCAGATATGGTGGGGGAAGACAGAGATGTGTATTAACAACTATGATGACTTGCAGTATGAGGTCCTCAGACCTGTTTCCATCTTTATGTCTTTCAAGCAATATGTTGAGGGAAGGCTTGCCAATCTATACAGCGGAGGAGAATGATGTCATCCTCTCATACCTGGTGCAGCACTGCCACAACTTGTTCAGCCATACAGTCCATGATCTGAAAGAGTGGACCGCCCTGTGGAATGATCTTGTCCACAACGTAAATGATGTCAGCCTGCATAACCCCAGTAATGAGCAGGTTCGACATTGATGCACTGATCTACTCAGCCAAGCCCGTCGGCGTGCTGCTGCGGTCAGGCTGGACCAGCTTGCAATGGGGGGGTCATGCCATCCAGCCCCCCTAACACATGTTGAGGAGCTCCTTGCCAGCCTCGGGGCACCTGCCCACCCGCAAACACATCACCTGGCAGAGAGCATAGTGAAGGTGGGTGCTACCTACACAATGGCAGAGGAGCATGCAAGTAAGGCCACAGGGCACATCAGAAGACCATTGTTACATGTCCATCTGCATCTGTAGAGTTAGATCATGCATATGTGAGATGAAATATATATAGTATGTTGCTGGGTTGTATTAATAAACAGAAGTGCATAATCTGTAGTATTGTAAGCTTGTACTGTTGATGTACTGTAATGCTGCACCCACCCTGTACCAATGCCACAGGTGTGGCTACTGACATCACATCTCTCACACAATTATGTAGGTCCCTCTGGTATGCCTCCAGGGCAGCAGCCTGTAGCTGGTAAGTATCGTGTTTGTTCAGGTTTGCTGGGTACACCGGTCATGTTGTGGCCATGGTATATTCCATGCACACATTTAACACACCTTCCCATAATGCATGCTGTAGATGTGATTGTATTGTTGCTGTTAACTGCACTGCATCACAGTGGTTACCATTATGGTGTATCTGAAGGGTATGTCAGACTCCTGCAATATTACTAACATCCTGTCATTGCAAAATGTGTGCACAGAGATGAACACAATGGTGGGACAAATGATCTACGGTAGGGACATGTTTGAAACATCACCCTTATACAGTGCTACAGTGGTGTATATGCCAGTATTACAATGGCAACTGTTACAGATCTACACTACGGCATATCACAATACTGCAGTCCACAAACCTTACAACCTGCAATTTGGTCCTAACATCAGCAATGAATGTGTAATATGGAATCCTATGTTAGGACAGCAAATATGGGGAATACATACCTTCAGAAACACTGGAAGTATATGTCTGCATACACTCCAGATAACATATAGTGGAAGCAGCTGTTGAGGTACTGACAGCATGCATTCTTCATAAGTATGGACATTCCAACAAGTACAGGTCCACAATCTCACACCAATAAATGGTCTGCTGTCCAAGATGTTTGGCCATCAAATGTGACCACTTACCTGCAACAGAGGCAGCCATGGCTTGCACACATCTTACATGCCATGGCATGGACCCCACATCCAACAGGTAGCATCCAGGAGTTGGACATGTAGCCATACCTCACCTTTGCATATACCATGGCAAACAGTGCAGACAGTCATGTATGTGGTGAGGATGTATGGGACAGGATTAATGTAGAAAATAAACAGATGGCCATCCAAGACAGATGATGTCACATGTTGCAAACTGGTCATGCAGGATGCCAATTAACATGCTACAACACTGAAGGAGTTACGGTAATGTCTAGCAAATACTAGCTGTGCAGTACCTGTGTAAGCAATTGTCTGGGCTCTGCATAAGTGTGGCCAATGGGTTAGGGTAATCAGATGGGACAGTTGTACCACAGGCAACATCAGCCAGGCCTCTCTACAGGTAGTGTATGCATAACAGAAAAGGTCCCCAAAAAGCATGGGTTGCAATGTGTACTGGTATACCAAGACCAAGTTGGAAACCTACAGACAGTATCAATTAAAATACATGTGATGCACAACCAACACCTCACCCCACCTCAGGCCCATCATCCCCATCCGTACCCTGCTGGTGCCAGTGTACACCTGTATGTTTGCCATTCATTACCTGGGACTAGGCTGGTACACATGGTGTTCAGTGTTTGGCACACTGCAAAATGACACATGTGTAGGCCATAGTTATCAAGCTTCTGCAAAAAGGCTGAGGATGGGGAGGGGAGTGTCATCATGACACAACAGTACACTGAAGCTGAGAGCCAACAGATGCTATAAATGGCTGTATCTGCACACAGTCAGGGTCAGGAACTGTGGCAGACATAACTCTGACTCCACAGCAATAGTGATGGCACTATGTGACCTCCAAGGAATGTGAACATGAGTTGACCTTGCAGTCATGCTGAGTTGGGGACATTTGTAGGGCAGACTGACCAAATACTGGCAAATGCAGATGGCCCATGCTAGTGTACCCCTGCCAGGAATAGTGACTGTTGTTATACACATAACAGTAGGGGCAACAAACCATCATGATAAGGGCGTGCACACATATGCAGCCACAAAGTGTATGCATCTCAATCAGCATCTGCACAACTAACACATTTGTTTGACACTGCATTTGATTGTACAGGTCATATGTCACATATCAGGTTCATGTAATGTTAACATATGCAGTAATGTGGTCCCATGCCATATCAAGGAAGAGGGCGTCATATCAATAAGGGTGTGTACATTCCCCATAGCCATGGTAAGGCTTGAAGGCTGTCAATATAATTGTATCATATTGGCCATACATGCACCGCTGATGATGAGATTTGTAAGTCAGACATCAGGCATTCACAAATGACATCTGTCCACATATCATCCCAGGTATGTGTCGGACAAACACATAGGGCCTGTGAGCAACAGAGCAAACATAACTGACAAAATAATACACATTCAACAATAGTGTGTACACCTGTGAGTTATAGTGCACAGTACATGCTAGGATGCCAAACAGGTGCACAGCAATACTGTGTATATGGGTGCAGTGTGTTTTAGGGGAAGGGGCACCAACTACTAACACAACACATGAATCACAGAGGTGTATAATGTTGCTAGCAGGGAATGACTATAGCTGCACTGCATGCTGTTGAGTGCCATATGTCATGCATGTTGACAGATGGGTCATGGGAGGTCTGTGTGTAATATCTTTGTGCAACCTCACCTATAAGTGTGTGTGTGCATGTTTGTGTGGGGGGATTATTTTGTCTTTAAGAGCAATCTGGTGGAGTGGAGGGGGATTGATGTATGTAGTGTGTGTGTGTGTGTGTGTGTGTGTGTGTGTGTGTGTGTGTGTGTGTGTGTGTGTGTACTGTTAAGCAATGATGTACAGGTCTTAAAGTGCATTTCTTGTTTTCCCCTCACAAGTGGTGAGGTGGGTCAGGGTCCCTCTTACAGTCAACCTGATGTTGGTGTCCATACAGACACTAACAATGATGATAGGTGTGTTGAGGCACAGGTGGGGTTGTCAGAGGCCAAAGTTGTGCCATTGTTTGACATCCCGCTGTTATCCACCCCATCCCCACACACAGTCACAGTGCCTATACATACCCCATCACCAGTGGCCATAGCAGAGGGACAGTTGGTGGTTGGTGGCATGGAACAGGACAATGTGGTATCTATGGCATGTGTGTCTGGACACAGCAGTCATAGCCAGATGTCTCGTAGGGTACCACATAGGTAGATGTACAGGGGTGCTCATTGGAGGGCTGCTGGTCATCGTGCCCCTGGCAGAAGTGCCACATCTGGTACCACCAGATGCATGTTTCAGGCTGTCATGGAGGCGCAGGCACATATGGAACAGTACAACAGACAGGCTCTGAGGCTGCAGAGGGCTACACTTTCAGCTATTACTGACAACATCCGTGATCTTGCAGGTGCCCTCTATTATTATACAGAGGTTATGGATAGACGGTGGGGTGAGATGGTGGGACTTCTCAACCGTGGATTGTCTATGCTCAAGAATGTTGTGTGAGTGCTGCGACTGCCATGTGGATGTAGGCCAGCAACACCAACAGCTGGAGGTTGACGTGGATGGGCAAGGACACTAAGCCAGTCCTGTAGTGGCAGTACCAGCCTCAGCACTGCAGGGGGGACCACTGTCCATAACACACCACACCACAGCAGGCCATGTGTACGTGGCCCTGACCAGTCCCTGGAGGGACCTGGTTCCAGCGGACATATGTCATCATCATGGGAGAGTACATATCGTGGCTTGTACCTGGAAGTGCCCATGGAACCCCTGGCAGGCACAGTTCTCGTGTCCTTGGCTGGGGGTGGTGAATTGCACACCCTGCCAGGTATGGTCTGCAGCTGTCTAACAAACAACTGTATAGGGCAGCCACTTGACAGAACTGTGTGCATGCATACTCACACACAATACAAACAAATCTAGGGCAACCCCATACCAACACACACCACATCATCATGGCCATATCAATAATTAAAACCACTCACACACATGGTGTCAAATGTATGACTCAGCGTAGGTCTCTGGCAAACCAACAACACACCCTGTGCATATGATGATACCTGTGTCACATCCCTGTCATCCATAACATTGATGCAGGGACAGCCTAATATGGTTCTGACTGTACTATGGTGTACCAATGTACTGCTGTGTAACATGTTGTCAGCAGTAAAGTTTAATGCTCACATGTCAGGAAGTGCAGCTGTCCAGCCATGATGCATTATAGCTGCTATTAACACTGAGTGATTGTGGTCTCAATAATGTAATCTATTTGTGTTGTAGGTGTCCATGTGTCAGCAGGAGGATGGTCTGCTGTCATATCCTACAAGGGTATGGCACTATGTAGACACCTTGGCTGTGCCATATCCTGGGTACAGGTGAACACATATCACAGGTCTATATAACAGTTACTGCATGTGCCACATGGCTGATAGGTCTGGGGGTGGTGTATACAGATGAGTGGATGGTGGCTGCTGTTAGCAGCTCTTCTACAGTAGACAATGGTAAGTGTACTGGGTGGTACTCACCACATGTTTGTGTATAACACACACAGAGGCTTTGGTGTTGATGCAATACACAGAGAATGCTGTGCACATGGATGTATGTACCTGTGCAAGGAACACATCGTAGCCTATGTAATACCAACAAGCCAGAATAGGCACAACAACACATTGGGGAATAAGCAGTCTGCTAGTTTAATGTCATTGATGATGGAACAGGCAGGATATATGCCCCCTTCCCCAATGTAGTGCAATCCTGAACTCGGTAAACATATATGTGCTGGTGTGGGTGGCACACCCCTACACTTTGGAGGGTGGGAGGTGCTGTAGTACCACACATAGTATGATAGACAACTACCTAACCTGTTAACATGCACTGTACAGTATTACAGCCAGCTAAGTGGGGGGATACACTCAACAGTAACTGCAATGATGGTGGCTGTGTCCATAACAGCCACACCCAGCTATATATACCAACTCCAGTATCACTGCATACCTATACAGTGGGAAAGAGGGCATTTACACATCTAACACTAGTTGTGATGGAATGTATGTCCACAGGATGATACCTGTGAAATGTTAGCATATGCCAGGCAGTTCTCAGACAGATGACCTACTGGGGCATGTATATTCTGCAGACTGAAGTAGATCCCTTCACATACACACACACTCTTACTTGGCAACACTGGTACTAGACTCCTAAGTATGTAGTGGTACTGATGTGTGTGTCTTTAATTGCACACACCACACAGCTTTTAGGATGAGGGGTGTTCCAGGTTACATGTTACATGAAGAACATCCCCAGGCATGTACAGTATGGTAATGGGGGATATACTGGTTGTTTATGGACAATACATAGTATGACATACTGTCATATAAACATTGACAAACACATAACAGTCAGACACACATCTGAGAGACATGGGCCTCTCAGTGCTAACTACCTTGTGAGTGTGTCCATTGTTTTACAAGTATGTTGTACACAGCACATGCATATCTGGGCTGGATAGTGTTATCAGTTATATGTATGGATGATGGTGACAGTGGTCCCCATACAGTGGAACATGGGACATGTACCGGGGGTACCATGGTGTAAAGACAGTATACCCAGCACCCACACCCCACTGTGGATATTGTACACACTGAAACCCATGATAACACTCTGACATACCCACCATCACACATTGACCAGGACTGCAATACAAACCCTTGTCCATCCTAAGAGTGCTACTACAGGGATATGCATCTAATGCACATGGAACAGGCATAGTAGGGTGATGCATTGTCATGCCTCTGCTATGGTCAGCAACATCACTATCCCTAATACTGTGTGGCAATGCATATTGTAACAGGAGAATATGGCCTCAGAATGCTGTACCCTACATATATACACACATGCACACATACACACACTTGCCAAAACTCAGTGGATATCCCATGCCTATCAACCCATTTGTACAACAGTGTTGTGCTGGTACTACAAGGCCCAGGTAGTCCTCAGGGAGAAGAGCATAACAAGGTACATGTAATGTCTGGTACAGCAGCAGCCACATCTAACTATGGCAATGGGGTGGTGCAATGGGTGTGAAGGGCCTCAGGTTATTCTCAACTACAGGTCTACAAACACACAGACACTGATATTCTCAGTAATGCACACGTTCACATTTGTCAGTACTGGGGTGCATCAGTACAGGTGTTCATAGGTGTGTACCAGGCTATTGTCCATGGAGAGATGGGAAGTGTAGGGGATGTGTGTACAGTGGTATCATGCCACCTGCCATGTGCCAGCAGGCCATCTATCAACAGATACCACTGGGGTGATCCTTAGTCTGAGAGTGACATGCATCAGCCAATCATCTGGGTGCCTCTTGCAGAGGGCAGGTGAGGTGCTCCGTTTGACATGTATGCAACATGTATTACATAACATGGTCAGTGTCTGTCTTTGAGACCTGTACCCAAACATGTTTTGTTGACTGTGATAATGTAGTTGAGGTATCCATGGCATGTGGTGTGTACATGATGTGGATTCCTATCTCTGGCATTCATAACACAGCTGGGCAGACATGTCAGTGTCAGTCAAGCAAAGATGCCTGTAAGTATCCACGATGGATACCTGATATCTGCACATCTGTACAGAGGACAAAAAGACATCAGCTGGCCAATTAGCTATGCATTAGGATGAATGTGTTGACAGATAGACATCTGACACTGACATATATGCCATTACTACATGACGGCAGCCCTCACTGACATATGCTATACACACAGTAATCTATAGTTATTTTCCAAATGTCAGATCATTATCCAGTAGGAAATATTTAATGAGACACAGCTCACACACCAGGAACATGACAGTGAGGACTCAGAGTCCATCTTTGCATGCAGGGGTGTTTGTTTCCAGTACTATAATTTGCAATCTACTCTTACTTGGGAAAGCACTGTCAACAGTAGTAATGTAATGATACACTACATGCCAGTGTGACTGCATATAACCTGGGATACTACCCATGTATGTAACACATTCAAATGGAAAACAGTGTTGTACAAGCCATATATAATCAAGTGTCCCAGACAGTACACTAACACCCCTTGCTACTGTAATGACCACGCATAGACGCATGTTATGTACATGGCATGAAATACACTTATTAAAGATGTCATTACCCTGCCATGTTATCAGACCAAAATGTGAGCACTAGTTACCAGGGCTGAGCCATGATTAGCAGGTTTCAGCACTGCTGCAATATTGCAGTTAAGCACATTTGCGCACTGCTAAGCGAAGACTACATGGTGTAAGTGCCTGCACATTCAACCATACATTAGCAGTGCTTAGCTTCACTCAAACCTACACAAACATGCTTAAAGCTGCTCAAAACTACCTTAACCACTCTGTGTCTAACAGCCCTTGTTCTTCTGCCCAACAACAAAATAAACAGCCCTTGCAGGACTTGAACCCAGGACCCTGTACACTATAGTCACAGCATGTAACCACTAAGCCATGACAGCTGTGAAGACAGTTGTTGTTTTTCCAAAATATCTGTCAGTACACATACTGACTAGTATTGAAAAATTGCTGTGACTTCTACAATTGTGTAGTACTTGTTAGTGATACTACTGTTGAATCACGTATGTTGTTATATCTAAATATACACATATCAGATAAATACGTTATGATACATCTTGGAAGGTATACACAAAAGTAATGTTTACACATAACATGGATATGGATATACAAAATAAAATGCAAAGCACACCAAGCCAAAGACCCAGCTGTAATGATGAAAAGCCACACTATAAAGCCCGAGGAAAGCTGAATTTAATAATGTTGTCAATACAAATACGTTTTCGTCTAAGCAAAAGACTTCATCAGACATTGCAAAGAGTAATCCATTAATTTCCTTAAATACCATCCCCTAAACCCACAGCCAGTCACATCTTCAATATAATTAAAATTGAAAACCTTGTAGTAAGCATATTAAAAACTTTACAAAAGAATTACAACAAACTTATAAACATATAAATACTAAAAACTTCCTTAAAAACACATACTAATAATAAATACATATAATTCATATATATATATATATATATATATATATATATATATATATATATATATATAATCACGAATTGTGGTTATTAAATGTTGACATAATGATATAAAGTGTACCTATGTCTTGTTCTATAAAATAGTGAATCAAATGCTCCCTCTAGTGATCAAAATAAAAATAAAAATTACACCAGATATTGTTATAATTTAGCTGCTTTGAGTTTCAAGACAGGCGCCAGGGAAATAAAGTAATTTAATCCATATTCTTGTTTGCATCCAGTTTTAGTTGCCAAAATAATTCACGATATTCGATTGTGGTCTTCCATAGTCCCCCACATGGATCCACTTCTATCTTTTCTATCATGAGAAAAAAAAACAAATTTAGCAGAAGGACAGGCAATACTATGTCTAAACAAAGCATTATTTTCGTCTTTATTTTTGACATCATTTATATGCTCATATATACGTCTTTTGAACTTTCTAGTGGTTTTTCCAACATAAAAAGCCTTGCAAATGTTACACACAGTGATATATACCACCCCTATACTTTCACAGTTACAGAACGTGTTTGATTCTATTTCTGTCTCCCTTCTTATTAGAGATAATGATGGCCCTTGTAGGATATAGGAGCATTGAGAGCATCTCCCACATTTATATGTTGTTGCTCTATTAGCAGCCTTTCTTTTCTTTTTACTCTCCAAGACTTCCTTGATGTTTCTCCCTTTCCTATAAGTAAATCTTAAGGGTTCATCAAAAATAGTCCTCAAATCTGAAAGATTACTAAATTTATTCCAATTAGTACTCACTACCTTTTTAATCTGAGTAGATTTTTTACTAAAATTCAGAATAAAATTAATACTCCATTTGGTGTTGATTTGTTCTGTCATAGATTTCCTCTCCTCTGTTATAATGGGTTTCCCTAAAATAGGGACAAATTTATTATGTCTTTCTTTTTTTATTTCTTCCAAAATTTCCTCTATAAGGGAGATGGAGTATTGTCTATCTAAGAACATTTGTTTTAGCTTTCCACTTTCCAATTCAAAATCCATGTCTTTAGATGTCATCCGACTACTCCTAATGACTTGTCCCCTCACAATTCCTCTCTTTTGAGAAAGGGGGTGGGCACTGGCAAAATGGAGGTAGGAGTTGAAGTATGTGCTTTTTCTATAGATGTTGGACTTGAAATATTTAGTCTGCACTGATTTGCCTAGCGAATCATCTAAAAACTCTAGTCTGTCATAGGTAATGTTATGGGAGAATTTTAGAAATCCAGTAGTATTACTGATGTAATTAATAAACTCCAATAGAATTTCCTTAGGTCCCACCCAGGAAATACATATGTCATCCAAATAATGGCAGTAATAATTCAAATATTCAAAATATTGGGAATTTAACACATATTTATCCTCCCATGTAGAAAGCACTAAATTAGCATACATGGGTGCACAACTTGCTCCCATGGCAACTCCGCTAATCTGTTGATAGAACTCCCCCTTAAAAAATAAAAAAATATTCTTTAGAACTAATTCCATCAATTCTAAATAGAGACAAACTTTCTCATGCTGGACGTTGCCCTTGAACCTTAATACTTCCTCAAACCATTTGAGGCCTATAGTGTGGGGTATTACATTGAATAAATCATGATGTCCAAAGTAACAAAAATAAGTTCTTCGTGAAACAAATTTTTATTAATGTTTCTCAAGAAATCCCAGGAATCTTTAAGGATCCCCTCACTCTCTGTCCAAACTTTATTGAGCTCTACATCTAAATATTTTGCTAGGAGGGTATGTTTTACAGCCCCTAGCTGCCACAGTGGGCCTGAGGGGTGGAGCATCTAAATTTTTATGGACTTTCAGGATCTCAAAGATGGATGGGATCTTGGGATTATCAACAGTCAGGTAATGAAATATTTCTGGGGTTATGGTACCCTCATGTAGGGTTTCTTCCAGCATAAAATCTATCTTACGGTAAGCTACATTGATTTTGTTCTTAGAAACTCTAACATATCTGTCTGTGTCATTAAGCATATCTAGCATTTTAGCAGAATATATCATCCATAAGTACCACCCCTCCCCCTTTATCTGATTTCATAACTCTTAAATAATGATTTTCCTTGAGTGAATCTAATAACTGATTTTCCTCCTTCGTAAGGATGAAAAACCTTTTCCCCTTATTAAATCTAGACCTAATCTCATCTTCCACCAGTATCTAATTGTGGGTGGAGGGGTGGATTATATATACTTTTCTTCCAAACTTGGGTGGTAATATTGAAATTTTGTTTTATTTCATTGTCAAATATTAATTCAAGGTTTTTCTTACAAACAAACATTTTCAAATCAATTAAAGTCTGTGAAATATTACTAGATGTAGTTGGCACAAATGTCAACCCTTTACTGAATAATTTGAAATGAATGGGTGTGACTTCTTCAGCACTATAATTGTAAATACTAAAGTTTTGAAAGATGTACCTATTACCTATAACTTCAATTATATTGTTTTCCTGGCTGGATGTAAATTCCAAGGGCCCACTCCTATCTGGGCTTAATGTCCCTTCCCGTTTGGATAACCTCCTCCATAGTTATGGTAATAATGCACTGGCCCTTGCCTCTTAATTCTCTCAGACCGTCTAAGGTCAGGAAAATCATCTAAGTTGTCCAGGTTATAACCTTCCTCATGTCTGCTATAGTTCACCCTAGTGTCTTCTAGCTGCCCCATATGGTCTAAAGTGGCAGAGGGGAATCTATCTCTGGAAATAGGGGCAGTGTTCTGATAGTTCCTATACACATTCTTCTTAGGTTTAGGGTAACATACCTTGTCTCTATATTCAATGATATCTCTATCAAGTTTTTTTGCATTTCCTTAAGTATATCTGTTTGCATTTATCTTCTATTTTGTCCTTCATATTTAAATATTTGGCCTTTTCTTCTTCAACTGTAAACAATAAATCATTAATAATTAAATTATTTACTTATTTAACCTCTCTCAATAATTTCCCTGTTTCTCAGTCATTTTCTTAAATAATTGTCTTCACTATTTCTGTACCACAATTGTTGAATATCTTTAACAGTTCCTCATGGAACTCACTACCTTCTTTTACATTATTCGGGTACTTGTAGATTCTGAGTTCTTTGGGTACTGTATCTCTTCTCACACACTCTTTCAAGTAACTATTATCTAAACACAGAGTTTTGTACTTGAATATTAAATCATGCAGGTGGTTCCCATTATAACTATAGCTGTGAGTATGCTGAAAGTCAAAATTATGACTTTGAAAAACATAATTAGAAAAGGAATTATTCATATTAAACCAGTTATAAACATTGTTTCCCCTACCCCAGTCCAAATCTGTTATTGACAGCAATGTCCACAGTATCATTCTGCTCATTATATGTATATATATATATATATATATATATATATATATATATATATATATATATATATATATATATATATATATATATATACATATGTAGATGTATGTGTACATGTACATACACATATATATTCATATATATGTTGTGACACCAGTGCCCTGGCCCAGCAATCAAGGAGCCTCAATCCTCGCCACTAACACCAGTGAGGGGCATCTCATATAGGAGGAAAGGATAACAAATACACACAGTAAAGTGCAATTTCCCTTAAGAGCATACAGAGATCACAGTCAGTCTGGGGCTGGTCGCTCCCTTGCTCTTCAGGTCCCCAATAAGACTCCTCACTGGCACAGCTAAAAGGCCCAGATCTCAGCCTAGTGGGCAAGATAAAACCTCCATCACCCTCTCTGTCCAACCAGTGCTTCGTGTCCCTGCCCAAAGTAGCTGACACACACACACTTTATTCAACCATACAGACACTCCTGGGGAAGGC
This sequence comes from Protopterus annectens, assembly GCF_019279795.1. NCBI lineage: Eukaryota > Metazoa > Chordata > Ceratodontiformes > Protopteridae > Protopterus > Protopterus annectens. The sequence goes on from NC_056741.1 coordinate 1,618,563,499, forward strand.
TGGTACAGGCTCTCCAGCCGTGCCCCTTTTTCCCAGACTGTATGGTAGTACCAGCTGCCACCACCCACTAATATTTATCAGCTACTCAAAGGCCCTGTGGTATATTATTATTCAATTGGTGATCAGTGGAACAACTGCTAACACATCAAACAAAATCCACTAAGATGCTGAAAAACCAACCAACCTAATTTGGAGTTTTTGGACTTATTAAATGTTTTTTCTACAACAATTTTGGATATATTTTCACTGTTCGAGTTATTCCACGTTTTGCAAACATATTATTTTGCTGTTGCTGTTGGTCTGATTGGAGCAGTTGTGTGGTTTTTCCCAAGACACAGAGGTTTTTCAGCACCTTCGTGGATTTTGTTTGATGTATTATCCAATTGGTAGTATAGCCCAGGGCTAAAGCTATTGAAGTGGCTTTGTACAATTTTACCCAAGGCATGCAAGTACTCTAAAGAACTTATCTGTATAAAAACTGCCACAGTTGAAAGGATTTAAAAATATTTAATAACAAATAGTCAAAACACAAGACAATACTTTTTTACTACACAGTGCTAGTCAAGAGTTCAGAGATCACAGATTAATACTTAAAATAATTTAGTAGTACAGATCTGACATCACATAAAAACACTTAGTCTAATCTTTCTAGTTTATAGCTATTTCTAAGAGAAAACACAAGTCTAAGATAAACTTGCATATAGAGCAAGAAAGTGCTGGTGAGTCAGATGGTCAAGTCAAAAATGCTCAATGGTCTTTGATTTTTTTTCTGTTTTTAAAATCACATTCCTGGTTCACATTACATCATTCTTCACACTTCCCTGGGTTACATTACATCATTTGTCACACATTCCTGCATTCCCAGGCTAACAGAAAGTACATTTACATTTACATTCTTCACCTCTGGGCAGAAACCAGAGCAATAAAGGACATATTCTGGCCATTAACTCTGGCCTTAAAACAATAGGCAAGATACCCCACTCTAGACTCACTGACTCCAAATTTTAACATCAAAGGGTCACAATATGCTTTACTTGGTCAGTAGAGTGCACTGTTGTTACATTTTTTTCCAGTTCCAAATGTAACACTATTTTTAAAATTTAAGACAACACGCCTGTGGTTTACATTAATATTTACAGATGACAGAATTATCTCCAAAATTCTATCTGGCTGGCCTGGCAGCCTTCATCTATCTTCTCCCAATATTCACATATCTCCCCCTTGGAGAACTCAAGCTTGTTTTTCAATTGACCCTTGAAAAATGCTGCTTGAGGGAGTTAGGTCTATCTGAGTATACCTTACCCCATTCTCTGTCTTGAGAGCCCATCTGCATTGACATTGCTAATCCCACTGTGGTGCTGCATGGACATATATGCTTGCAACCCCAGGCCATAACTTAGCAACTTGGCATTTTGCTGGCTGGCACTGTTTAACCATGTTAGGGGGTTGTGTTCTATCATAACAGTGAATTTCCTTCAAAACAGATAATGCTGAAGTTTCTGCAGTGCCCACACTATGGCTAGACATTCCTTTTCCACAGCTGCATAGCATTCCTCCGTGGGTTGGACCCTATGATTGAGATAAATGTCCCCCTCTGAATAAATCTGGCTAAGTATAGTCCCCACCCCATGGTTCAAGCATCCACCTGCACAACAAATTATTTGCTGTAATTGGGACCGGCTAACACAGGGGGTGCTCCCAAAGCTTCTTTAAGCTTCTGGAATGCCTGCTTACAAGCTGGGGTCCACACTACCTTATCTGGCCTGTTCTTCTTTGTCAGGTCTGTGAGGGGAGCAGCTATGGTACTATAACTCGGGAAAAACTTTCTGTAGTACCCTGCTGTCTCTAAAAATGCCCTCACCTGCTTTTTAGTAACAGGTGCAGGTCATGCCTGAAAGGCTTCCACTTTGGCAGGTTCTGGCCTTATCTTACAACTCCCCACTCTATGTCCTAGGTAGGAGACCTCTGCCATACCCACCTGACATTTGCTCAGCTTAATGGTCAACTCTTCCCTCTGCAGTCTGCCCAGCACCTCCCTGACATGCTAAAGGTGTTCTGGCAAGGAATGGCTGTAGATGGCAATATCATTTAGGTAAGCAAGGGCAAACCCTTCTTCTCCTGCTAGGATATGATCTACCAGCCTCTGGAAAGTTGCTGGGGCATTCTTCATCTCAAAGGGCATCTTTGTAAACTCATACAAGCCAAAAGGAATCAGAAAGGCTGACTTCTCTCTAGCACTGGGAGTCAAGGGCACCTGCCAGTAACCCTTGGTAAGATCAATGGTTGTAAGATACTTAACCCCACCCAGCTGTTCTAGGGCCTCATCTGTCCTAGTCATGGGGTAAGCATCTGACTCTGTGTGACTATTTAATTCCCCTGTAGTCCACACAGAACCTGGTTCTGCCATCCTTCTTTGGCACCAGCACCACTGGGGAGACCCAGGGACTGTTGGACTCTTGAATCACCCCTAGTTCCAACATCTCCTGTACCTCCTCCCTCAGAGTCTGTTTGACTCTCTCAGGCACTCTATAAGGGGCCTGCCTAATAGGCCTTTGGGGTCCTGTAACCACCTGGTGATGACCCACGTGGGTACACCCTGGTTTCCCAGTGAACATGTCCCCAAATTCTTGCAACACTGCTCGGATTTCTCAAACCTGGGTAGGAGACAGCTGCTGGGACATTGCTACCCCTTCCACTGAGGTTTTAGCCCAAGCCTCACTGAGGAGATCAGTCCCCAGATCTCCCTCAGATTCCTCCTGCAATCCATTGCAAATGCTCAGCACAAGGGCCTCCCTATCATGGTAAGGTTTCATCATGTTAGCATGGTACAATTTGTGCCCCTGTGTTCTGCCTAGCAGTTCCACCATGTAATTAACATCACTTACCTTTCTTACCACCTTGTAGAGTCCTCCCAAGCTTCTTGCAGCTTGTTGTGCCTGACAGGAATGAGAACCATTACCTGCTGCCCCACAGCATATTCTCTAGCTCAAGCATTCCTGTCATACCACACCTTATTCTGTTCTTGGGCTTCTGCCAGGTTCTCCTGGGCCAAGCCCATGAGTTCCCTGAGCCTTGTCCTGTGGTTCAGGACATATGCCACAACAGACTCCTTGTGAGACGTGCACTCACCTTCCCACTCATCTCAAATTAAATCTAGAGGTCCCCTAACCCTATGCCCATACAGCAACTCAAAGGGTGAAAAACCTGTAGATTCCTGGGGAACCTCTCTGTAGGCAAACAACATATGGGGCAAATATTTGTCCCACTTCCTCTTAAACTGATTTGCTAATGTCTGTAGCATGGACTTGATTGTATTGTTTAACCTCTCAACAAGACCATTAGTCTGGGGATGGTAGGGGGTGGTCTTCATGTGCTTCACCCCACAGGACTTCCACAGACAAGCCAGCAGGTCTGACATGAAACTGGCACCTCTGTCAGTCAGCATTTCTTTTGGGAAACCCACCCTGCTGAAAATCTCTAATAAAGCATTTGCCACCTTCTCTGCCTCAATGGAGGGTAAAACCACTGCCTCAGGGTATCGTATAGCACAATCCACTACCACTAGGATATATTTTTTCTCTGTCGAACTTGGGGTACTCAGAGGACCTACAATATCCATAGCTACCTTCTGAAATGGCTCCTCAATCACAGACAAAGGCATCAAAGGAGCTCTCACCTTGTCTCCCGCCTTGCCTACCTTTTGGCACTGCTCACAGGTCCTGCAGTACCCTGTTACATCTCTGGAAATTCCAGGCCAATAGAAGTTCTGCATAATATGCCTCTTTGTAAGTTTTTTGTCCATATGACCTGCACAGGGAATATCATGGGCTATGACTAAAAGCGTCAGATGGAAAGACTCTAGGCACTACCAACTCCTGTACTCTCTCACCTTTTAGTCATCCCTCAGGGGTCCACTCTCTGTACAGTAACCCTTTGTCCAAGTATACACATTCCCCCTTTCCTTGAGAATCAGGTGCCTCCCTAGCTACCTGGCTCAGTCCTTGCAATGTAGGGTCTGAGAGCTGAGCCTGTCTCATCTATCTCCTTGTAACCCTTCCCAGCTCCCCTTCCACAGGAAATCTGGCATCATCTGACATTGGTGTTTCACTTTCAGCCTGGGTAATACTACTCACCTCTACCTTTGCAGTCACTCTTTCCCAGGGAACATCAGTACCCACAAGCAGCTGTGGCTCACCTTCAGTCTCACTGCTACAGGGTAGCTCCCTCCCTGAAGTAACCACCTCACCAGTCCTGGCTGCAAGTATGCAGTCTGTTTGGGTCTCCCCCAGGCTACCAGACCAACATGCTTGTCTCCTAGCCTGATTGCGTGTAACTTTACAAAGACACGGTACTGCCTCATCCAAATCCTTCTCTATCAGGAAATCTCCAGGATGGTAGCTTGGTACCTTTGTTGTCTCAAGGCAACCCACTATTGGCATTTTGTCTTTCCCACTTACTGGCTCCCTCACATTTTGTTCCCCACCTTGCCTCCATGGATACCTGTATGCCACATGGCCCCACTGGTTGCATTCAAAACATTTAATCCTTGCTCCTTGATGTGTACCTGGATTAGTGGCTTCCCCTGCTACTGGCAGATTCTGTTGGGGCAGTCTGTGCTGCCCACACTGGGTTCCTTTAGACCCATGAGCAGTACTGGGGGTCCCTTTCCTGTGCAGGGCTGCCCTGCTTGCCAGGTATAGGTCTCCCTTCTTCCCCAACTCATCTGAAGTGGCACATTGTCTATCAGCTAACCAGATCTGCATGTCCTCAGGCAAAGTGCTAAGGGCTTGTTCCCTCGCCAAAAGGTCTGCCAGCCCTTCAAATGTGGTTACCTGACATCCACTCACTCACCTATGGAAATACGTGCTCAGTTCAGCAACATATTCACACACACTTTCATCTGCCTTGAGTTTATGCTCATGAAACTTTTTCCTATACATTTCAGGTGTTAGCTTAAACAATTCTAACAAGTGATTTTTAACAGTAGTATAATCAAAACTTGCAACATTAGACATTTTTGACAAAACAGTTACAGCTTTACCATGGAGTAGGGGGGGTCAGGAACCGTACCGACAGCCTTTGGTCAACACCATACTGTTTGCATACCCTCTCAAACATATGAATGAAACTATCAAAATTATCCCCTTCTTTAAACTGAGGAAGAAATTTACTGACCTGTTGTGCTTCTGGGGTCTAGTTACTCCCTTCCCCATTAGCTCCATAACTCTGGCGAAGAGTCAGCATTTCCCTCTCATGCTTACTCTGCTGCTTCTTTTCCTCAGCTTCCAGGCATAGCAGTTTCTCATTCTCTTCAGCCTGTAGATTCCTTAGTCTCTCAGTTGTTTCTGTCTCCAAATGCCTGGCCTCCAACTCAAGTCTCTTTAGCTTCAGATGGATTTTTAAGTCCTCTGCAGAAAGGCTGAGCTGTTCATTCTCCGAGGGTATTATATCTCCACTGCCAGTCTGATTGTCCACCTGGTTGCTGTTTTTTGATGCAGTTGTAATGAAAGCAGCAATCAGGTCTGCCTTAGTCAGGTTTCCATGCACTAGTCCCCTAGCCTGGCATATGTCAGCCATAAGACAATTGTTATCTGAACTCTGAGTATTCACTGCTTGGCTGATTTAGAGAACAAAACATCTTCAAAGCTCACTGTACACAAGCTACAGGAATTCACTCTAGCCACACAACCACAAGCCAATTAGTATTGATGCCCACTCCCTGGCCCAGCAATCAAGAAGCCTCAATCCTCATCA